>NC_089788.1:73465219-73472719 GCF_040412425.1 Macrobrachium rosenbergii | reverse complement strand
TTACAATTTCAGGCTATTTTTCCGCCGTCATCCTTTACCTCTGGTGACATGGGGACGTTGGCCAATCAGCAACTAGCTCCGCCATGACGCGAATTCTGATTGGATGCGTAATATTAAGACTAATTGCGCGTCTTGCCGCCAGGGGACCTCATCTCTTCTCGTAGCAATAAAAGCAACTGAATCGCACTTTTTATACTCATCAATATTCATCGTGGCAAAATTACACTGTCATAGTTACCTATGCAGGACTAATCTCCACAGAGGTTTGGACACTGGGTTTTTATAATAATAATAATAATAATAATAATAATAATAATAATAATAATAATAATAATTAATAATAATTTCGTTTCTTTTCCTTACTTCTAAATCAGTGGTCCCATTTTCACCCAATCGGCAATTGCTTTTTGTTTCATCTTATGCTTAAAGAACATAAATGCCTTTACTCAGGGTGTTTTATTGACTTGCAATGATCTTCATACATATGCACATTATTTTGCTTTTGGTTTAATTGTATTTCTTCATTATTCTTATTCTTTTTAAATGTTTTTTTGTGTTTGCACACTGCATTTACTTCACAGAGGGATGGTTTTGCAAGTTAATGGCCATTACATATAATAATAATAATAATAATAATAATAATAATAATAATAATAATAATAATAATGAAACAGAATTTGTGGCACTTCTCCAACGCAGAAAAACGCTTTGACATCCCACAAAACATTAATAACGTACAGAATCAGAGTAGCCTTTATAATTCCTACAATCACTTCTGTCACCTTTCCACTTACACAAAGATCTGATTCAATTTCGAATGTTACCTACTATGAGATCCATTCTCTAAGTATTTTCATCTCAATGAAATATTTGAGAATTGATTTCCTTAAGAGTCAATCACAAAAGTATTCCTATAGTAACATTAACTCCATTAATTCCTGCACCATTCAGATCTGCTTCCTTTTTAACCCTCTGCAAATTGCATAGCCCTGCATTCTCTTCAGTAGGCACCTTTCCATACACTCCCATTTGCTCTATAACATTTCTCTCTGCACTTACAACTTTTCCCTTTAAAGTACTTGATTGGATTCGCCATTAAATGTCCATTAAGTGTTACACTTCTCTTTTAATTTCTTCTCGAATTCCAGTTAGTCGCTTTGAATATCTCTACACGACTCTCTCTACCATTCCGTGTCTACACTTCAAATAATCTACATTTTTTTTTTACTTCACTAAATCTCCTACCTCCGTATCCCACCAATTGGCCATAGTCTTCAGTCACAAGTCATCCCTGGTGACCCAGTGATCCCATTCTTGAATTTTTCATGCTCCTCAGAAGCTCCTACTTCGCTTTAAACCACAATTACTCCATGTGAATATTACTTACTATAATTACGTTTACATCCACGCCTATTACTATTAGCCTCTACATTCATTTTTGCTTCAGTGAGGTAATGATCAGATATGCCTTCGGACACTTACTCCTTATCTACTCTGTACTGAAACAATATAACAAAATATTTTCTCACATTTTTTCATTGCGATGTACACATCTGAATGAAAGGCTTTTGAAACCATGCATTTCTTACAATGATTCTCTTCCACTGAGCACTGCCACATTTACTCCAGGCAATCTAAATCTCTGTCACTTACATTTGCATTCATATCACCCAGCACGGCAATCATTACTCATTTCAAAGCCAGCCAAGTAAAGACCTAGATATGATATATATACATATATATATATATATATATATATATATATACATACATATATATATATATATAATATGTATATAGACATATATATGTATTATATATATTTATATCCTTAAAATGATCTTGGTCTCATTACATACACACGAAAATAAACTAAATATGCATGACAACAACCGCCCCAAAAAAACTGCGAATCACGAAACACTCCAAACTCTAACAAAAAACAAACAAAATAATTGAACCCAAAGCGAGAGACGCAACCCAACGACAAAGTTCAAACAAACAAGACAAACCACTCTAAAAGCAAACAAGTGAAATGAACAGCAAACAAACAAAACTCCAAACGAAACGAAGGAATCAAGGGATATAGAAACGTATCGACTGCCATTCAATAAATGATGGACCGAGGCTAAAGGTTCCTTCTCCCAGAGGATTTGGAGAAAAAAAATAAATAAAAGGAGGACCCTGATGCTCCGTATGGAAATCCTCCCAACTCTTCCACTATCGGCGCGAGAGGGAATATTAGTGCTCCGGAGCATTTTAATATTTGAAGGAGATAATAATTGCAGGTTACGGTATTTTAATGAACAGCTGAGGCGGACTGGTGCTCGATTTACTCGGAGGCAGAAATTTGGTGTGGAATGGTTTTCAACTGATAGTTTTAGATGCACTCCGAATCTGGATGACGAAAACATAGCAAGAATTAAATATACGTTTATTATCATTATTATTATTATATTGGAGAAACAAAACAACTGTGTACGGGTACATACACTGAAAAATAAAGCTCTACAGAGAATCGAACAGAGTCCCGAAAGCTCTCTATAGAGATTTATTTTTAAATTAAATATATATGTACCCATACATAATTGTGGAATTTTTTCTCCATTTCAAGACTCCTGCTATTATTATTATTATTATTATTATTATTATTATTATTATTATTATTATTATTATTATTATTCAGGAGGTGAACCCTAATCATGTGGAACAAGCCTGCAAAGGCCTTTGGCTTGAAATTCAAGCTTCCACAGAATATAATATTCATTTGGGAAAAAAAATTACAAATGATAACATGAAATAAATAAAAGAAGAGCTCAGTTATCAGAAAAACAAAGACATAATGACAAATTGACAAATAAATTGATAAAAATATAAATAAACGATTAAAAGTACGAACATACATACATGTAAGTATGCATACTCTACAAACTATTAACTCTAACATTCGAGAGGAAATGGTCAGTCTTCCAAATGTAAATATTTCGGTGGAAAATCTTGGTACAGCTTAAATCACTGTTAATTGAAAAACCAACTTTCGCCAGACTATTTCATGAACGGTATAATTCATTTCTCAATTTCCAGTCTTTAATTGTATTTAATTGACTTGAACTGCTGAATGTAGAATTCTGGCCAAAGGCCAAGCACTGGGATCTATGAGGTCATTCAGGGCTGAAACGGAAACTGACAGTAAAAGGTTTGAAAGGTGTAACAGGAGGAAAACCTCAAAGCAGTTGCACTATGAATCAATTGTTAGGAGAGGGTGGAAAGTAAGACGGAAGAAAGAGAAAATGAAAGGAGGTACTGTAAAAGGAATGAAAAGGGGTTGCAGATAGGGGCCGAAGGCACGCTGCAAAGAACCATAAGTAAAGCCTGCAGTGCACCGCATGAGGTACACTGACGACACTAACCCTCCTACGGTGAATAGTTGTATTTAGGTCGACTCGGTTTGAAGTCATCAACAGTTGAGCAACTGTAATGAGTAGTACCTGAAATACCTTTCGCTCTACAGCTGTCAGTCAGAGTACTGACCTAGATACTGACAGAGGTTGGATGGAATTACGTATTGAAAAGCGCATGAAATTTGAAAGCATTTTATATCTATACATATATATATTATATATACATATACATATGTATATATATGTATGTATATATATACAAACACATATATATATATAATACACATAAATTTGTTACGTGTATATATACATATAAACGGTAATTATAATCATCACACGCTTGCAACAAACAATAACAAAAACATCAATTAAAACCATCATCATTAAACACAAATCCACGAAGATGACAGCCATCCCTACCAAGGCTAAATAATAATAATAATAATAATAATAATAATAATAATAATAATAATAATAATAATAATAATAATTATTATTATTATTATTATTATCATTATTATTACAAGGCTTTCACCAATACCCTCCACTCCTCCTTACCTGCACCCGGCTCTCGGTGAGGCCGATCCTCATGGCCAGCTCCTCCCTCATGAAGATGTCCGGATAGTGGGTCTTGGCGAAGGACCTCTCCAGTTCGTTCAGCTGGGCCGGAGTGAACCGGGTCCGGTGTCTCTTGGGCTTAACCGACTTGTCCGAATCCCCAGCCGTCAGGCTGATGTTGCCAGCCGCCGGCCGCGTTCGAGACCTGTCCGGGAGAGTGGATAAGGGGTGAGGGTGACTGGTTAGGAGATGAAGTTGAGTAGGAGAATGGATAAGGGGTGAGGGAGTGACTGGAGATGATGTTGAGTTAGGTGGGGTGAACTGGTTGAGATGAGTTGAGAATGGATAAGGGGGTGAGGGAGTGACTGAAGTTCAGTAGATGATGTTGAGGAGTAGGTTCAGAGATGGGTAGAACAGGAGAATGGATAATGGGCGAGGGACTGGTTAAGGGGATGAAGTTGGTTAGTGATGTTGAGAATGGATAAGGATAAGTGAAGGGAGATGACTGTTTAGGAGAATGGTTTTTAAGGGAGTGACTGAAGACTGGATATGAGGGATAAGGGGTGAAGGGGTTACTGGTTAGGAGGTGAAGAGATCATGTTGAGTAAGAGAATGGATGATGGATAAGGGGTGAGTGAATGGTTAACAGATGATGTTGAGTAGGAGATGGACTGTTGAGGAATTGAGTAGTGAATGGATAAGGAGTGAGGGAGTGACTGGTTAGAAGAAAAAGAATGGAAATGGATGACTGGTTAAGAGATGATGTTGAGTAGGAGAGTGGGTAAGGGTGGGGTGAATATGAAGGGATATAAGGGGTGAAGGAGTGACTGGTTAAGACTGATGTTAAGAGAATGATGTTGACTGGTTAGGGGATGAATTGAGTGGGAGTGGATAAGGGTGAATTACTGTTTAAAAGAAAAGAAGACTGAAAATGGATATGTTGGATAGAATGGAATAACTGGTTAAGAGATCATGTTGAGTAGGAGAACAGATGACGGATAAGGGAGTGACTGGTTAAGAGATGATGTTGAGGAATGAGTGTCTGAATTACAGAAGAAAAATGGAAATGGATAAGGGATAAGGGAGCGACTAGTTAAGAGATGATGTTGAGAAATGAGAGCCTGATTTACTGAAGGAAAATAATAATAATGGAAAAAGTAAAAGATGATTTGAAAATGAGATGCCTGATTTACTGAAGGAAAATAATAATAAATAAAAAGTAAAAGTATAATATTATAGGAAATTAAATTTGCAAACCAGAGGAAAAGAGAGAGAGAGAGAGAGAGAGAGAGAGAGAGAGAGAGAGAGAGAGAGAGAGAGAGCACTGGTCATTTTCCAAGAAAGTCCAAAAGAAAGAAAGACAAGGGAATAGTAGGCCAGCGAATAAAAGATGAAAACAAATAAATAAATAAATAGATAAGTTAGGTATATAGCTAGGTAAATAGATAGATAGATACACAGACAGATAACAGATAAATAGATAAAATCAATAAATAATAAAATAAAAAAGTAATTAAGTAAATAAATATATAGGTAATATAGATAAATAAATTCATTAAATAAAATTAAAAAAGAAATTAAATAAATAAAAGAATTACGAGACACAAGACATAAAAAAAGAACATCCCACTGAATTAAATAATTAAAATTAAAAGATACACGAATGAAAAAAAATTAAAAACTAATGAAGAATAATGAGCCAAAGCAAAAATGAATAACGAATGGAAGACGGCAGAGGAATGAAAAATGAAAGAGTAACTCGGGGCTGAAGTGACAGCGTGTGAATATTCACTCTCTAATTAAAAGGTAAATGGAAGCTGTAGAATGGGTTCAGTTCTGTAGGAGAGAGAATGACTTGGTAGGAATGGGTTGGGAATGCTCAGTAGGTGGTGCTTGCGATGACTGTTTCTTACGTATTGTTTATTTAAGCATCTTGTAGACAATAGCAATGACATCCATTATGTAATAATAATAATAATAATAATAATAATAATAATAATAATAATAATAGTAGTAGTAGTAGTAGTAGTAGTAGTAGTAATAGTAACTAATAATAATAATAACAACAGTAGTAGTAGTAACAATAATAATAATAATAATAATAATAATAATAATAATAATACCAAAAAGTAAATAATAATAGTAATAATAATAATAATAATAACCAAGAGTAATAATAATAATAATAATAATAATAATAGTAAATAATACTAGTAATAATACAGTAAATAACAATAATAATAATAATAATAATACAAACAACAATAACAACAACGATAATAATAATAATAATAATAATAATAATAATAATAATAATAATAATCCAATCATTCTATACAGCTGACAAAATTTTTCATCTTGACGGAGTTGCTCTAAAACAAGTTGGTGGCTTCACTTCATTAGCCTTTTAATTTACAAAGAATGGAACTGCAAGCCTTACACCTCAGACTGATGAATCAAGTTTGTCACTGCCACAAGCTATTGTTATTATAATAATAATAATTATTACTAATTATTGTTATTATTATTATTGTTATTATTCAATATATTTTTCCCAAATTTACATGATAAACTACAATAAAAAGAATTTAATTTCCTTACAATATATATATATATATATATATATATATATATATATATATATATATACTGATACAGTATACATACACATACATACATACATATGCATAGACACACACACTATACATACACACACACACACATATATATATATATAATATATTTTATTTTATATATTTCTCAAAACCCCCTTCAAAATAGAATTTTTAAACCACCCCCCAAAAGAAGACAGTTTTAAACTTTAAAAGTCTGAATTATTAAAATCTAAAAAAATATTCATCTATATAAAATATTATTCATATAATCCTCAATATCCCCCCTTCCCCTCCCTTGGCCCCACCCCAAAAAAAAAATCCCCCAAAAAGAAGAAAACGTGAGATGTGAGACTGACCATAAAGCCACTTACATCTTGTCTGTGGCTGACGGAATTGCCCGACCCTTGGGCGTCGAGGTTGGCTAGCGTGCCCGCCGGCCCCTGCGGGTGGTGGTGCGGGTGGCTGCTGAGGCCGTGGGAGGCGTGCGTGGGCGGGGGCGACTCCAGCTGCGTGAGGGAGGGCCCGCTGTCACTGCCGCTCCCTCCTCCTCCTCCTCCTCCGCCGCCACCGCCAGCGCCTCCGACGGGATTCTTGTTGGTGACATTTTTGTTGAGGTCGTCCACCAGGTCCTTGCTCACCCCTGCGGAGGAGGAAGAAGGGCGAGAGGGGTTTTACTCGGAGGTGGAAGAGAGTTTTCAAAATGGAAAAATATTATTCTATTATGAATAAATTTCCCTGCGGAGGAAGTGTCGAGATTCTTCTTAAAAGAATGAAGATGATTTTTACAATATAATTTTATAATTCAACATAAAAATATGAAGATGGTTTTTACAATACAATTTTATAATTCAACATAAAAATGTGAATATGGTTTTTACAATATAATTTTATGATTCAATATAAAAATATCTAATTCCGTATTTACT
>NC_089788.1:73437719-73457719 GCF_040412425.1 Macrobrachium rosenbergii | reverse complement strand
TCCTGAAGCACTTGAAGTTCAGTGAGCAACTAAATTTCACAAAAGACACTTGGTGTCTGATACAAGCGCTTCACGACAGACACTTACAACTTAAGTTTCACTCAAGGCTCTTGAAATTAACCGCAGATAAATGAAACCCGATAAGCAATATTAATAAGTTTTCATAACACCTGTAAAGTTGCCACCTGAAATTCTCCTCAAACACCTGGTGCCCACCGAAAGCACTTGGCATCTGTTACAGACACCTGAAATGCACTTAAAATGTTTACGAATTCAGATAAAACACTTCAGAATAACTTCGGCCACTTAAAAAGTTCGTCGAAAGCACTTGAAGTAAGTTTCAGCACCTGAATTTCACCAAAGACGAACGCTGCTGATGTCAGCACATTTCTCAATAGCACTTTTAGGGACAGCAGGTTGCCGACAAAGGAAGCTGACGATAAAAAAAAAAAAAAAATAAAACTGTCCTTCCTGACACAGATTCGAGTCCTGCCGCAGAAGGAGGGTGTTGTCATTCCCTTGAGGAAAAAGTTCGGATTTATACGTTTTTAGTAAAAACATGAATGATATTTTTAGGGAACAGAGAAGTTAAAAAAAATCCACCAAGTGTAGCGGCTGTGCTTACTTAGATGATTCTGGAAATGTTTGGCAATAAAAAAAAACAACAACAATAATAATAATAATAATAATAATAATAATAATAATAATAATAATAATATAAATCATATAACGCAGCATATTTTTTTACATCTAGTTCTTCTCAAATTACGTCAATCACCAAATTACAAGCTTCAAGCGATAATGAGATTCTCTCGTTAGGACAAGTAATAATTACGAAGTCCTCTGTATATTTTCAGTATATATATATATAATATATATATATATATATATATATATATATATATATATATATATATATATATATATATATATATAATATATATATATGAATATATATATATATATATATATATATATATATAAATATATATATATATATATGTATATTGTATACATATATATTATAACATATATAACACACACTTGTGAACCTTACCGTGAAAAATGACGGCAATATTTAGGTAATCTTGCAACTTTATCGTACGTGCAACATATCAATTAACCTACATTATCTAGTTGAGCATTTTCTGTTTTAAGATTTCGTGACAGTTAAACGCGTGGTTCATGATCCGTAGACTAATTTTGTGTTACAAACCAAAATAAAGTTAAAGAAACACCACACTTTATACACAGCCATATATAAATATGCACATCTATACTCAATCACGTGTGGAACGGGAATAAATTTCTGACTCGCACCGGGATCGAACCCAAGTTTTTCAATTGAAAGGCAAGGCTTAGTTGGCAGCGGTCTTGCCTTTCAATTGAAAGACCTGGGTTCGATCCTGATGCGAGTCAGAAATTTAGTTATATATAAATATATATTTGTATGTATCTATATCTATATTTATATTATATATATATATATATATATATATATATATATATATATATATATATATATATATATATACATATATATATATATATAATATATTTATATATATTATATATATACGTACCAACATACACGAACCTTAAGTAAGAAAAACAACACACGAACATTTGCTGTTGCGACTGTCACAAGAAACAACGTTCAGCGACGACAGATGGTGTATTTAGATACATTTACATGATTTATGCTTTGGACATATTCATTGCCGCTAGCCGCTGAATTAGCAATAGTAGAAACAGTATTCCCATTGTTAGTTATCATTCTTATTATTATTAAGATAGCCCCATGAATATGGCCCAATAATAATAATAATAATAATAATAATAATAATAATAATAATAATAATAATAATAATAATACATACATACATACGCCTGGAAAGTTTTAATTTAAAAAGCTGACTAGTGCATAATTGTAGATAAGTTTTGTATATTTCATTTCCATACTCTACAGAATTTTTCCCTTTATGTGATGTTTATCTTGATATTATTATTATTATTATTATTATTATTATTATTATTATTATTATTATTCAATTCTCCTTTTAGGGCGTGACTCTCCAAGGCACTGAACCTTCCGATTTTCAGAAAAACGTTTGGCATGCGGTCGCTAGCCATACACCCACTATTATCATGTCTACCATCATAATAATTATCATCGCTATTACACTAGTGAGATGCAAATAATTAACTATAAGTATTAGTGGCAGGAATAGTAGCGCTTATTTTTAACGTAGAGAAAACACCTCCAAATCTTGAAAGTCAAGAGAACGAACAAATTCTCGGCATGTCCTGTATAAATATAATAATAATCGTTCTTCCTATCTCCAAACCACCCGTACCCCCACCTCATCCAAAACAGTGAAATCCCCACCCCGGCCCCAAACCCCGCCCCCGCCCCGCGCTTTCCATGCTCTCAACATTTTACTAACACCTAATTCAGGAGCGGACTCGGCCCAACGGCGCCTGAGACGGTTTAAAAGTAATCTTTATTAAAGATTACGGCCATTACGTTACGGTTAGAGGAGCCGGAATTGTTCATTTCCTTCTTAAGTTTACTCGCCCACGCCTCCTCCTCCTCCTCCTCTTCCTTCTCCTCCTCCTCCTCCTCCTCCTCCTCCGCAGCATCGGCAGAGAAAGAGTTCCTCCGGGTGTTTATGCTCGGAGGACGGTCGTTTAGCGGATTCTTAAGTTGGCTCCTTCGCCAAATTTATTTCCCGCCGAATGGCGCCGTTTTTTTGCCTCGCCTTCTTCTTCTTCTTCTTCTTATTCTTCAGTTGGAGCCCGTTTCGGCTGGTGTTATGTTTGCAAGACATGAGGAAAATTTTTGTGTTTTATATACTTAATTATTTAATTATTTATTTGTTTATTTATTTAAGACGTTTCTTATGTGTGCGCTCTTGTTAGACAAAAGGCACTTTTATTATTATTATTATTATTATTATTATTATTATTATTATTATTATTATTATTATTAATAAAGCATAGTAAATTGTATCAGGAAATTTAATTAAATTCATATTATATTTTCTTTGTGTTAATAATAATAATGATAATAATAATAATAATAATAATAATAATAATAATAATAATAATAATAATAATAATATTACTGGTTTACACTTAAACCATTGTGGATTTCTTCACTATATTATTGACTCATGCTATCCTAAGATTTTTACGATAATAATAATAATAATAATAATAATAATAATAATAATAATAATAATAATAATAATAATAATAATAGGTCGGATGAACAAATGAATATTGGACAGTTCCTTGCAGACCAGACTGACAGCGAGAAAACATTAATTACTTAGACTGAAAAGACATTACAAATTAGGCTCAGCTGATGCTGCAAATAATCTTTAGTAATTAACAACACCAACAATGCCTTTAGTTATTCTTCTAAAAAAACTCGTGAA
This sequence comes from Macrobrachium rosenbergii, assembly GCF_040412425.1. Taxonomy (NCBI): domain Eukaryota; kingdom Metazoa; phylum Arthropoda; class Malacostraca; order Decapoda; family Palaemonidae; genus Macrobrachium; species Macrobrachium rosenbergii. The sequence goes on along the minus strand of NC_089788.1, from coordinate 73,454,276 downwards.
TGCAATAGCTAAAACGTAAGAAAAGACGCAATAACTAAGGGATGATAGCTTGGAAAAGATCACCCAACGCAATAACGCAAATAACATTACAAAAAGGAGTGATGACTAGAAAAAGAAAAGCAAAAACACTTGTAACGCAAATAACATTACAAAAAGGAGTGATGACAAAAATAAAAACACACAACGCAAATAACATTACAAAAAGGAGTGATGACAAAAATAAAAACACACAACGCAAATAACATTACAAAAAGGAGTGATGACAAAAATAAAAACACAATGCAAACAATATTACAAAAAGGAGTGATGACAAAAATAAAAACGCATAACGCAAATAACATTACAAAAAGGAGTGATGACAAAAATAAAAACGCATAACGCAAATAACATTACAAAAAGGAGTGATGACAAACATAAAAACACATAACGCAAATAACATTACAAAAATGAGTGATGACAAAAAACAAAAACACATAACGCAAATAACATTACAAAAAGGAGTATGAAAAAAAAATTTATAACGCAAATAACAGTAAAAAAATTACTGACAAAAAACTTAGAACGCAAATAACATTACAGAAATGAGTGATGACAAAAACAAAAATACATAACGCACATAACATTACAAAAAGATGACAAAAAACAAAAACACTTTTATTATTATCGTATTGTCTGTGTCACTAGACGACAAATGCACGCAATAAAAATAACGTAACAAATCAAGTAATAACAAAACATTATCAGTGGTAATAAGGCCTTTTTCCAGATAATATGATAATGCATTTTGCATAGTAAACGAAAGTCTTATGCTCCAGTGTTAAAAAGACACAAATAAAGTAACAACGGCGAAACCTTAATGACGGTAATAAGGCCTTTTCCAGGTCTTTTTCCAGGGTAAATGAAAGTCCTTTACGCTCCAGTGTAAAAATGATAGAAATAAAGCAATAACGGCGGAACGTTATTAATGGTAATAAGGCTTTTTTCCAGTTAATAATAATGCACTTTTACATAGCAAACGAAAGCCTCTTATGCTCCAATGATAAAAGGACACGAATAAAGTAATAACGACAAACATTATTAGTGGTAATAATGCTTTTTTTCCAGATAATAATGATGCACTTTAACAGAGTAAACGAAAAACTCTTTATCAACGGAGTCGGTGAGTATATTAATATAGATTAAGACGGCCTTATGCCAGAAAGGCCCCTTGCCCATAGGGGGCGCGTAAGTGGTGTCATGCAACGCTAGGAATATGGGGCCTGGTGTGGATCACTGGACCAGGACCATTCATAGGAGACGAAGATACGGTGTCACAAAAATAATAATAATAAAAAAATAGTATTAATTTTGATTAAGAGGCTTTTTAGTTCAAAAAGAAATTTAAAAAATTTAAAAGAATGTTTTTCTAATTAAGCAGTTCTTTTAAAGTTTAAATAGAAATAAAAAAAATAAAAGAAAATTATTATTATTTTTTTAAATTAAGCGGTTCTTTTAAAGGTCCGAGAAAGTCTCTGATAGATACTTCAGGCAGGAATTTCAAAAGAAGGAAAAATTACAAGAGTAATTACACAAACGTAAATTCAGGGAAATTCTACATAATAAGTGATCATAAATAAATAAAAAAAATCACACGAAGTTCATTTGGAAAATATTTACAAAATTTCACGAAATTTATTTTCATTAAAAAAAAAAAAAAAATAAAACAAAACTAGTTGTCTCAATTCAGCGATACTGAAAAAAACGTTAACATCAGATACTCCGTGAACTTAACAGTCGTAAATAAGGAAGACATTCAAAAAAAAAGCAACTGGAAAACACTTTCAATTTTTATCTCTACACCAGAAACCTCTAAACACATACTGTAAACGAGCGCCGCGAACGTAAGAACCATAGAGAATGAAATTACTTCGCTATAGATATTTTCTCAATGAGGGAAAGAAGAGTTCTTTGGACTGAACAAATTGAAAATTAATACTATTAATAAGTTTACATCCCCGTAGGAGGGTAGTGCCGTCAGTGCACCTCGTGCGGTGCACTGTAGGCATTGCTTAAGGTTCTTTGCAGCGTGCCTTCCTTAGGCCCGTAGCTGCAGCCCCTTCCGTTTCTTTTACTGTACCTCCTTTCATATTCTCTTTCTTCCATCTGACTTTCCACCCTCTCCTAACAATTAATTCATAAGTGCAACTGCGAGGTTTTCCTCCTGTTACGCCTTTCAAACCTTCTGTCAATTTCCGTTTCAGCGCTGAATGACCTCATAGGTCCCCGTGCCTGGCGCTTGGACTAAATTCTGTGTTCAGTCCAATTCAATAAGATGACATCACTTCCCTCGAAATAAAATTAATAAATTCACTGCATGTATGAAATGTATTTAGTGACATTCATACGGAAGGTTCATCGGAATTTATGAAATACATGCACTTTTATAAATAATATTTAACCTGTATTTCATTAGAAATAGAATGAGTATTTTTCGCGTGTTTGTGGAAAACATCTACTGGTATTTAAAGAAGAACAGAGAGAATATATTCACTTTATAAATATAATTGTGTTACCTCTTTCGAAAGAATAAACTGTTCACGTTTCTAGAATAAATTTATCCGGATGCACAGAATAAGTTAATTTGCACTTGAAGGATATATTTCCTATGAAGGCATATCTACTATATATATATATATATATATATATATATATATATGTAATATATATGATATATATATATATATGTATATATTATATATATATATATATATATATATATATATATATATATATATATATATATATATATATATACATTATATATATGTAATATATATAATACATAGATATAATATATACACACACACATACACACATATATATATATATATATATATATATATATATATATATATATATATATATATATATATATGTAGTAACTGCCAATTCCGCCGCTTGCAAAAATATGTTTTAAACTGACTGAAGAAACCGAATCCTTCAGCACCCGAGAAATCCACTATCGACAATCTCATTCGCGTGATTATTAAATGAAGAAAACATCAACATCATCGATATTACATTTAAGTATTCATGAAGTAAAAATATTATTACTGCTAAAATGTTAATATTATCATTCAGGTATTTATCGCATCATCATACCAAAAGAAGTATATATGTCTCGAAAATGTTTACCTTCGGTAAGAGAACGAAGAAGGAATAGATAAATATAAAAGCTATGCCTGCTAATAAAATATCAAATATACTAAAAACACATAAAGGAAAATTTGGAACTGCCCAAGCAATAAGCATATTTTCTATAAAAACATTTTTGGTACGATTAATTCACGAGCCTGAATAGAAATTATTTGGAACTGCACAAGCAATAAGCATATTTTCTATAAATACATTTTTGGTACGATTAATTCACGAGCCTGAACAGAAATTGTTTGGAACTGCACAAGAGGCAATAAGCATATTTTCTATAAAAACATTTTTGGTATGATTAATTCACGAGCCTGAATAGAAATGGTTTTCTACAGTACAAGTGGAAAAATTTAATGGCGCCATATAGTATATTATCCAAATGAATATATACTTTCATAACTGTAAGTACAGATTGCCTATACAACGGTAAATATATTCTAGAGAATCAAAGCAGTATAATCCACGGACTCGAAGATCAAGATTCCACAGGTATGGATAAATATATCCAATGAGTTCCAGTACAAACATTCAGTTAATTCGAATAAATATATCCTGCAAATATATACGCCATAAAGGCTCGTAAAAAATATTTTCGAAGGAAGTTATACAATCACATTTAAGAGTAAATATATTCTATAATGCGAGCGAATCCTTTACACATCAAAATATATTTCACGAAAACGGAAAAATTGTATTTTCCATCTCGAATTAAGTGAGTCACTCATACGTAGAAACATATCCTATGACCACCAATAAATATATTATTTAAACGAAGAAGGAAGTTGTGAAATCACATTTAGAGTAAATATATTCTATAACGCCACCACTTTCTATACAAATCAAAATACTTTCAAGAAAACGAGAACAATATATTTCCCATCTCGAAGAAAGCGATTCACTCATAGGTATAAAATATCCTATAACCACCAATAAATATATTCCATAAATGAAGAAGGAAGTTGTAACATCACATTTAGAGTAAATACATTCTACAATGCCACCACTTTCTATTTACATCAAAATTTATTTCACGAAAACGAAAAAAAAATACATTTCCCATTTCTCGAAGAAAGCGATTCACTCATAAACATAAACATATCCTATAACCACCAATAAACATATTCCATAAACGAAGAAGGAAGTTGTAAAATCACATTTAGAGTAAATACATTCTCCAACGCCACCACTTCCTATACACGTCAAAATATCAGGAAAACGATAACAATATATTTCCCATTTCTCGAAGAAAGAGTCTCACTCACAAGCATAAACATATCCTATAACCACCAATAAACATATCCCATATACGGCAGGAAAACAAACACATTCTTCCGACCAGTCGCTGCTCCGGTCGCCGCGAAACGACAGAATCTCCCGGAAAGCGACACGCCGCTTCGATAAAAGGATGCCGCTTCCGGTGGGAGGCGATTTTACAACGGGTATGGTACGAAGTCGCACGAACAAGAAAACTGCTTACGTTGTTATTGCTGTCTATGTTTTTTTGTTTCTCGTTTACCTTCACTTTCGATGTATTTCCCGACACTAACAACGAATAGATGTCTCGCTTATAGTTTGTTTTTATTTGCGATGCTGTTTCTTTTATTATTTTATTTGTTATTACTTATGTAAATATTCTTGCTGTCAATGTTTTTTTTTTGCAAATTTTTTTGTTTGTTTGTTTCTTGCTTTCCTTCGCTGTCGATGTATTTCCCGACACTAACAACGAATAGATACTTCGCTTATATGTTTTTATTTGCGATGCTGTTGCTTGCATTATTTTATTTGTTATTACTTATGTAAATGTTCTTGTTGTCAATTTTTTTGTTGTAAATATTTTTTGTCTTTTCTTTCCATTCGCTGTCGATGTATTTCCCGACACCAACAACGAATAAATACATAACTTTAAATGTATTTTTATTTGCAATTCTGTTGCTTTATGATTCTATTATTCTGTTCGCTGTTACTTATGTTTACACAATTTTAATCTTTTCTTCTTAATTCGTTACTTTCTCTCTCGACGAAAGGCCGCCTTTCTCTGCTGAAGCTTTCTAACGAAAGTCAATGGTCCTTAAGTTACTCCACTGGTATTATTATTATTATTATTATTATTATTATTATTATTATTATTATTATTATTATTATTATTATTATTATTATTATTATTATTATTATACTTCAAAAAGCAAAATAATACACTCAAAGGACGCCGACATAATTAAGAAGTGAATTATCCCTTTATAAAATAGGAGAAATCTGAAGTTGAGAATTGCAAGTAGGAGATAAGAAAAGGGAGAGAGAGAGAGAGAGAGAGAGAGAGAGAGAGAGAGAGAGAGAACTCTGTTGTTCTACTGGCATCGCATACGCAGACAGTTGCTTTAGAGAAATAATAATAATAATAATAATAATAATAATAATAATAATAATAATAATAATAATAATAATAAAATAACAATAACAATAATAATAATAATAATATAATAGTAATAATAATAATATTAATAAAAATAACAATAATATTAATAACAATAACAATAATAATAACTAATAAAAATATCAATAATAATAATAATAATAATAATAAAATAATAATAATAATAAAAATAACAATAATAATAATAACAATAATAAAAATATCAATAATAATAATAATAATAATAAAATAACAATAATAAAAATAGCAATAATAATAAAAATAATAATAACAACAACAACAATAATAATAATAATAATAATAATAATAATAATAATAATAGGCTAACAACATTCTAAACCAACACCGCCTAATCTAGAAGGGGGAAAAAAAAATAACCATTCAAAACAGAAACAACGAATGAAATAACTAATTCACCAGGAAAAAATAACAACTCAGAAGAGACACAAAGGACATCACTATTTCACTGCGGAAAACGCCCACAAAACGTCATGAGACACGCGGCGACATTTCCCCCTTACGGAAAAGAAATAAGATCCCCTTGAATTATTCCACAAAGTTAAGCCGAGCCATAAACGAAACATTTTTTCCTTGCCGGTTGTGTCGGGTGGTGTGAAAAGGTAGGTTTCATTCTCTCTCTCTCTCTCTCTCTCTCTCTCTCTCTCTCTCTCTCTCTCTCTCTCTCTCTCTCTATATATATATATATATATATATATATATATATATATATATATATATATATATATATATATAATATATATATATATATATATATATAAAATTATATCTGTATATATTATATATATAAATAAATATATATGTTTATATATATATATATATATATATATATATATATATATATATATATATATAGAAAAGATACACAATCACTTAAATATTCAAATTCTTATCAGCGACATCCATACACACACAAACACACACACACGCACAAACACTCAGCCTTGTATACACACAAACCCACAGACTTTCAAACAAACGGCCAGAGAATTAAAAAAAAAAAAAAATCAAAGACTACGACAATCATCTCCAAACAAGATCCCACGCAAAAAAAAAAAAAAAAATAAATAAATAAAGCACTGATCCCCTCTCTCTCTCTGTGTTTACGGAGAGCGAAAAGAGGAATGAAGGGGGAAGGGGAGGGGGGTTGGGGGTGGGGAGGCCTGGTCTTCATAATGAAAGTTGAAAGAGGTGCCTGAACTGGGGCCTTCACAGAAAGAAAAAATGACCGGATATTAAATTCCTTACGACTCGATTTCCTTTTGAGGTCCTTTGCGTCGGTCGTCGGCTCCTGGTGTGAAAAACGCGTATTCTATAAATGATGAGATGCGGCGGTATTCGAAAACCACTAAGTTCTTCGGTTCTTCCCCGGTGAATGGAATTAATTGTCGAAAGGACTTATGTGGGATGCAGGCAAATAATTGGAGAGGCGAGAAGAGATATTGAACTTAATTCTAGCTGCTTATTTACGTGAACGTGTAAATATAAACACAAATACACATACATACATACATACATTCGGCCCGGATGCGAGTCAGAAATATATAAATAAATAAATAAATATATATATACATACATATATATATATATATATATATATATATATATATATATATATATATATATATATAAAATATATATATATACAGACTATATATATATTTTCTTATGATTATTTATACAGTATATATAAATAAATACTGAATATGCATATCTGATTATTTACACGAAACTAAAGTAATATTGACATATCTGCAAACACTCGATACTGTACAATACACACACACACACTATATATATATATATAATATATTATATACAGTACAGAGAGAGAGAGAGAGAGAGAGAGAGAGAGAGAGAGAGAGAGAGAGAGAGAGAGAGAGAGAGAGAGAGAGAGAGAATCCTGCAGGTAAGTAAGTTTTAATGTTCGTTCTCTGCTCGCCCATCGCTTGCAGACGGGATGAAAAAATGAGTAGCCAAACCATTAAGCCATGTCATCGCAAGGAATAAAAAAAATTAATATATCAGCGTTTCTCGATTTTCGGACTTTAAGAAAACTGAATAAAACTATTATTATTATTATTATTATTATTATTATTATTATTATTATTATTACTGGAAATGCGCACACAGAATTATGATATAAATCTAAGGAGCTATCAAATAAAGAGCGAATGATAGCGAAGAGGAATATAGGAGGAAATATACGACAATAGAAATGGAAATAGAAATAAATCAATTTTCATCACTTTTCCTTTCTCCTTCCTTTCTTCTCTTACTTTCTCTTCCTTCCTTCCTTCGTTCGTTCCTCCCTTCGGTTGCGAATGTGACACAGCGGATGATGACATAATGAGCTCAGTTCTCGTCAATGAATAAATATGAATACGACGAATGCCAAGAATATAATGAAAGAAATTCGTCTGCGATAAATATATCACAAATAATGAAAGTTTGTCCGTGATAAATATATTACACCTTCAATAAAGACATTACAAATCTGACTTTGCATTACGCAGCACATATGCCATTTAGGACCCACGAAATTTTGGGACTTGGAAGATACATTTTCGAGCGATTAGAAACACGACCCAACACGCCAACTGCTCCAACGGCGATCTTAATTCGAGCACCACCTTTAGCACAGAATCACTCACCCTCGACGTGATGCCTCTGACACCCCCTTCGGAGGAAGAAAAACACGAAGAGGAAAAAACGCGGCCAAGGGAAAGAGAGTGAGAGAGAATGAGAGAAAGAGAGAGAGCGAGAGAGAGAGAGGCTCTCCGGAAGTCGCCCTCGACGATCTCCTTCGGGAGTCAGCAGGAGCTCTTCGCCGTAGCCGTCGCTAGCGAGTGAGTTCCTCCGACGGACGTCCTTAAGATAACTTGACGAAAAGGGGGCACCGCCCCCTCGTCACCCTGTACCAGGGACGAAGCTGTTGATGATGATGATGATGATGGTGGTGCCCCTGGGCCACGGGTCCTCCCCCCCACCCTCCGGAGGAGTCCCACCCCTGAAAAACCTTTGCCTAAGGCGTCTGATCTTAGGCAACAAATCAAATCTCGCAAGTGCCTATCACATTTGCTCCCCCTAATGAGGCCAGAGCCGGCGGTAATTAAGCGCGAATTTGCAAAATACGCCCGTAATGGGCCTCACTTACCGATGGACGTGGGCGCCAAGGCAGTCAGCATGTCGTTCTTCGGCCTAGGGGACACTCCCGCTTCGGATGATCCACTCTTTCAACCTTTCGGTAATGAAAACAGCGGTGCTGAGTCTGATTACCTCGAATATGAAGTAATATGGCCAGCAGACAGCATCTAAATGGAGATTTCCCAATACTAACTTTCCTTGTTAAACCTATCTCCTCTTGTTAAGGCCGGAGGCGCATTGGGCGAACCCTCCCCGCCAATCATCGTTCGCGCTTCCCGCTTCGGGGCGGGGCGACCCGGCGAGGCCACGCCCCGTCGCCGCCCCGCCGGCCAATGGGAGGGCCGGGAAGGCTATACGAAGAATAATCTGTGTGCAAATTGAAGGTAATGCACAATACTACCATACAATTGAAGGGATTGTGAAAGGAAATATCCCCGATGCCGGCAGAGGGGCCGATGCCGTAAGGGAAGGCGGTCGGCGCCCTTCCCTTCGGACGAGAGCCACGCCAAGATGCACGAGGCGGAAGCGCCGGAAAAAAGGACGCGAAATGCACAATAAATGCTCGGGAAAGGCAAGCGCTCTGCTGCCGCTCTCCCTCCATAGTCTCTGGCTGGGACCGACACAGAGCCTGTGTGTGTGTGCGTGTGTGTCGCGGGGGGAGGGGGGAGCGAACGAAAAAGGAGAGAGAAAGCAAGCAAATGGAAATGGAAGAGAGAGAGAAGGGAGGGAAAGAAAGAGAGATAAGGGGGAGAGAGAGAGAGAGAGAATGGAAATGAAAAGGAGAGAGAGAGAGAGAGAGAGAGAGAGAGAGAGAGAGAGAGAGAGAGAGAGAGACAGAGAGACAGAGAAAGAGAGAGAGACTAAAATGAAAAGGAATGAGTGAACGAAAGACAGAGAACAAGCGAATGGCAATGGAAAAGAGAGAAGAGAGAGAGAGAGAGAGAGAGAGAGAGAGAGAGAGAGAGAGAGAGAGAGAGACCCACCCCCCTCCACCACCAGGAATGGATATTGAAAACTGGACCCAAAGCCAATACACGAAAATTTTCCAATAGCTTTGGTTCATTAGTCGCGAAAAAGATTATTGAAAATTGATTTGAAATTACGTGCCGCCCTCTTTTATGGCAGGAAGGTAGACAGGTAGAGGGGGGGGGAGGGGATAGGAAAAGGGGGGGGCGCCTACGACCCCCCTACAAAAAAAAAATAAAAAGAGGGTTTGACATTCGACCTAGCGTTATCAGAGCCCCCATATATAAAACGAACCAAATAGTCTATCCCTTCGCCCCCCTTTGTAATATATGGCATATATTTCATATTTCATAATATTTCAACACAACCAAACTGTAATGGAATTGATGCATATCATAATATTTCCCCGGGGGGCAAACTCAATATTCGTCGTAGCAAATTTCTATTGCATATTTTAATGGGGGGCAATAAATATTTCGGAAACTATGTACAAGAATATAGTTTTTAACCAAGATTGGAGAGGTATAATTTATATAAAAACAATGTAGAACAATATCGCACTGTTAAACCGTATGAAAGTGAATAACTAAAGAATGAACTATATACAAAATATAGAACAAACACTGTTATAGAAGCAGCTATTATGGTTATTGGCTAAGACTGGAAAGCTATAATTTACATACATTTACATACACTATACAGAACAATATGGCACTGTTAAACCATATGAGAGTGAATAACTAAAGAATGAACTATATACAAAATATAGAACAAACACTGTTATAGAAGCAGCCATTATGGTTATTGGCTAAGACTGGAAAGCATAATTTACATACATTTACATACACTATACAGAACAATATCGCACTATTAAACCATATGAGAGTGAACAACTAAAGAACGAACTATATAAAAAATATAGAAGAGACATTGTTGTACAAGCAGCCATTATGGCTTTTGGCTAAGATTGGAAAACTATAATTTACATACACTATACAGAACAATACTGCACTGTTAAACCATAGGGGAGTGAACTAATTTATAGTACAGAATGAACTTTATAGAAACTATACAACAAAAATTACTACAGAAGCAGCCATTATGGTTTTGGGCTATGACTGTAAAGCTATAATCTATATACACTATACAGAACAATACCGCACTGTTAAACCATATGGGAGTGAAATAATTTCTATCAAAGAATGAACTATAAACAAATATACGAACTGTACAACAAACATTGCTATTGAAGTATCCATTAGCATTAATATTACTCATAAAAATCTCATGGTGAAGAAATCACTAAAATGGTGTAAAATGTACATATATATAAATATATATATATATATATATATATATATATATATATATATATATATATATATATATATATATATATATATATATATATATATATATATATATATATATATTATATTGTAATTATTTTTTTCACCATTAATATTACTGTTATTAATTCAGCAGAAATAAATATACAAATAAGTACTAACATTGCTACTACTAACATCGATGTCAGTAGCCTGTTCCTACCTCACCATCTATCAGTTCCTGTCACTATTACTAATGCTATTACTATCAACGATGTCAGTAGTCCTATCAAGCGTACTACCTCCACTTCTTTCATCCGCTACTATTTCTGTTCTCCCAGTCGATACTACTATAACGACTGCTACTACTACTAGAACTATTACTACCATCATTAGGATACTATTATATTTTAAATAATAGTTCTATGAGAGTTAAGAACATAATATATTTGCCTTGTTAAACCATTGGGTATTGTCCATTGAATCTGCTACTTAATATTAATAAAACAAAAGCTACTAGAATAATATCGGTGTTAATAGCGATGCCAGTACCTGCTACTGTCATTATTAACATCATAATCAAAATCATACTCATAGGCCTACTTACTACTGCCATTACCAACATCATAATCATCACAATCATAATCATCGGCTTTCCAGCTTCTGACATTACCAACATCACAATCATAATAGGCGTACCTGCTACTGCCATTACCAACATAATCATCACAATTATAATCACAGGCCTAACTGATACTGTCATTACCAACATCATAATCATTACAATCATAATCATCATCATAGGCCTACCTGCTACTGCCATTACCAACGTCATAATCATCACAATCATAATTATAATAAAAGGCCCACCTGCTACTGCCATTACCAACATCACAATCATTATCATAAGCATTGGCCTACCTGCTGCTGTCATTACCAACATCATAATCATCACAATCATAATCATAGGTCGACCTGATGCTGCCATTACCAGCATCACAATCACAATCACAATCATAGGGCTACCTGCTACTGCCATTGCCAACATCACACTCATAATCATACAGTACGTCTACCTGCTACTGCCATTACCAACATCACAATCATAATCATAGGTCTACCTGCTACTGCCATTAAGTACACCATAATCATAGTCCTACCTCCTACTGTCGTTACCTACACCATAATCATAGGCCTACCTGCTACTGCCATTACCTACACCATAATCAAAGTCCTACCTCCTACTGCCATTACCTACAATATAATCATAGGCCTACCTCCTACTGTCATTACCTACACCATAATCAAAGGCCTATCTACTACTGCCATTACCTACACCATAATCAAAGGTCTACCTGCTACTGCCATTACCTACAATATAATCATAGGCCTACCTCCTACTGTCATTACCTACACCATAATCAAAGGCCTACCTACTACTGCCATTACCTACACCATAATCAAAGGTCTACCTGCTACTGCCATTACCTTCACCATAATCAAAGGCCTACCTGCTACTGCCATTACCTACACCATTATGAAAGGCCTACCTGCTCCTGCCATTACCTACACCATAATCAAAGGCCTACCTGCTGCTGCCATTACCTACACCATTATGAAAGGCCTACCTGCTACTGCCATTACCTACACCATAATCAAAGGCCTACCTGCTACTGCCATTACCTACACCATAATCAAAGGCCTACCTGCTACTGCCATTACCTACACCATAATCAAAGGCCTACCTCCTACTGCCATTATAATCATCAAAATCATAATTATAGGCCTACCTGCTACTGCCATTACCTACACCACAATCAAAGGCCTACCTGCTACTGTCATCCACGACATCACAATCATAATGACAAGCACAATCATCATTATCATAATCACCATCATCAACCGGAGGCCAAAGCAAGGCCGGAGCGAGCGCCCGGCATAAATTCGCAATATGGAGATAATAATCCGTCCGAACAAGAACGGGGCCCTAATAATCAGTCATTAGGACGGGATTAACGGTGATTAATCGATTAACCGCAGCAGAGTCACCGATAATGATTATTTTCCCTCGCTGGAATGAGCGATCATTTAACCATTACACTCCTCCCCCTCCCCCGTAATTTGACTTTCATAAAATCTGGCGGCGATGGTACTGAGACGGAGTGCTGGGCAGATGGATGGACGAACACACACACACACACACACACATATATATATATATATATATATATATATATATATATATATATATATATATATATATATATACTTGGCAATGAGGACTGTTTGCCCTAGAAAGCTTGTAACGTTTTTGAATAAATATCTCTGCTAGATACCAGCCAGTTTGAATGAGGTCCAGTTAGTAACTGTATTAATGCACGGAAAAATTGTGTATGTGATAATGGTGATGTGTATATATATATATACATATATATTATATATATACATACACATATATATATATATATATATATATATATATATATATAAATATATATATATATATATGCAACTTTACCACAAGGAAAAATGAAACACTGGGCGTAAGTCCGACCGGTTTCGTCTCCGTAATCAAGGCGTTCTCAGAGGAACCGATCAAGATTTATATCTATATCAGAGTACAGTTGCGCATATAAGTCAAAATTATAATCATATATATATATATATATATATATATATATATATATATATATATATATATCTATATCCATAAGTAACGGATGATCTATTAAAGGACAACGCATCCTTTTCTTTTTTCCTCTGATCGTCAGGCTAAAACTCCCGGGAAGAGATGACGACTATAAGTTCCTATGGAACCGCTTCCGGCAGAAGTCAAAGCAACAATATAGAAACAACTTTCTTTTCCGTAATAGATAATATATATATATATATATATATATATATATATATATAATATATATATATATATATATATATATATATATATATATATATTATATATATATATAGATATGTATAGCATTATATATTTATATATGTAAAGGAGAGAGAGAGACAGATGATACAACCTGGTTTTAATAAAATCTTTTGGGGTGGGGCTGCTAGCCCCATGCCCTTCTCCTCCCCGGCCTCAACAAATCACGGCGCTACAATAAGCTGCATCAACTGAAAGCACACAAATCGTCAGGACACATCCCACTAACACCTGAGGCAAGTGTCTTAACCACTAGACTAAGGGCCACTATATAGATGAATGCATAAGTCAGTAACATTTACGGTTTTTCCTTTTTAGTTTTCTGGAAAGAAAACTTTTGTGCCGGCTTTGTCTGTCCGTCCGCACTTTTTTCTGTCCGCCCCTAGATCTTAAAAACTACTGAGGCTAGAGGGCTGCAAATTAGTATGTTGATCGTCCACCCTATAATCACCAAACATACCAAATTGCAGCCCTCTAGCATCAGTAGTTTTGATTTTATTTAAGGTTAAAGTTAGCCATAATCGTGCGTCTGGCAACGATATGGGGCAGGCCACCACCGGGCCGTGGTTAATGATTCATCGGCCGCGGCTCATACAACGTTATACCGAGACCACCAAAAGATAGATCTATTTTCGGTGGCCTTGAATATACGCTGTACAGAAAACTCGATTGCATTTTTACTTTCCTATCTTTTTTTTTTTCCTTTTTTTGTTTTTTACTTTCCGCTTTGTCATTGTAGTGTAATAATGAGCTGGCGTTATGCTTGCTCTTTCAAGCAACCCATAGGACAGCTTCGAACGCAGAGACTCGACTGACCTTCAAATATACATAATATAACTGCGCACCTTGAATATTTAATATTTCCCCATTTGTTCGAGTATGTTCAACTTGCGTGTAAGATCAGGGTACATTGTTTTTTTACGTTGCTGTCAAATTTAAATCCACTTAGCACCGATGGATGTAACCATTCATTTAATAGCATAGGTGAGTCTATAATGTGACTCAGTGGTCTCGGTAGAGTAATAATAATAATAATAATAATAATAATAATAATAATAATAATAATAATAATAATAAATAATAATAATAATAATAAAAAGTTTCATTACTTTTAAAAAATAATTTCATTACTAATAATAATAATAATAATAATAATAATAATAATAATAATAATAATATTATGGATTCCACCTCATAACACTTACAAATAATAATAATAATAATAATAATAATAATAATAATAATAATAATAATTATTATTATTATTATTATTATTATCATTCTGTAGAAATATACGAAATTATTCAACAGAAAAATCATTACGGATTCCACCTCATAACGCTTACAAATAATAATAATACTAATAATAATAATAATAAGAGCAACCCGTCATAGATTCCCCCCGTCGTTAAACAAATGCCGGTGCCGTATTTCCATATTCATTCTTTCAACCCGCCGCCCTATTATCGATAATCTCATTAGGGAGCCCGCCTTGTGAAGCCGAGTGCCAGCGTTTGCTCATCTAATAGGGAGTCCTTTTTCCATAGTGTTATGTGCTACCTCCTCCACTCCATCGATTCTCTCTCTCTCTCTCTCTCTCTCCCTCTCTCTCTCTCTCTGTTTATCTCGCTTTGTTTCTGTCTCTCGGTTTCTCTCTCCCCCTCTCCCTTTAATCTTTCTCTATTTCTCCCTCTGATTCTCTCTCTCTGTTTCTCTCTCCCACTCTCTGTTTCTCTCTCTCTCTCTGTTTCTCTGTCCCTCTCTCTCTCTCTCTCTCTTTCTCTGTTTCTCTCTCTTTCTCTCTGTTTTTCTCTCTCTCTCTCTCCCCCTGTTTATCTGTCCTCTCTCTCTCTCTCTGTTTCTCTCTCTCCCTCTGTTTCTGTCTGTCTGTCTGTCTGTCTCTCTCTCTCTCTCTCTCTCTCTATGCCGTTCTACTCTTCTTCGCGGACGATGATGGATGATTGATTGATTACACACGCTACACCTTTCATTTTTTCACTATTGCCTCCCCCCCCCGGAGGGGGGAGAGGGGAGGTTTCTCTACCGGGCCGCTGGCAGGCAATTACTATTATCATCAACCGGTCCGGGTAGGTCTTGCTTTTAATTGTTATAAGCGTTACGGTATCGCTTTACATTTAGTTGTTTATTGATTTATTTATCTATTTATTTGTTCATTCATTTATCCGTCCTATCGTGTAAACTGAGGTTCTTATATTACTGAGCAATATTTATTTATTTATATAATTTATCTGTCCTATCGTGCGAGTTGAAATTCTTATATTACTGAGCATCAGTAAGATACTTCGTAGCTTGCTAATACCTATATTGCCAATGTTTACAATCCTCTTAACGAACAGATTTGGTCGAAGCATCTACATCTCTCTGGAAACGGAATGGAAACGGAATATAAAAGGATCTAAAGGTGAACTAGGAGAAAACTCCGTAGCTGCACTAAGAAATAACGATTAAGGGGCTGGACAGCAAGGGCTAAGGGAAGTCAATACACGAAAGTCAATACATGTCATAATTTGTTTTGAATTTTCCTA
>NC_089788.1:73392719-73432719 GCF_040412425.1 Macrobrachium rosenbergii | reverse complement strand
ATATGGAAAAAGCCCACCAAAGCCACTGACTTAAAATTCAAGCTTCCAAAGAATATCACGGTGTTCAGCAGAAAGTAACAGAAGGTAATGGGAAATACAGAAAGAAGAGATCACTTATTAAAGGAGAAAAATATTTTAACAAATTAATAAGTAAATAGCAAAAAAAAATGTAAGTAAATAAATTCGCATTACAGAGATACCTTAAACACCTCTGCATATTCCCACTCTTCTCAGCTATCAAGTCCATTCCTTTCCCGTACCTTTTGCAAGCCATCTTTCCAGTACGCTTTTAAATCTTCATCTCCTCCTCCCCCACCCGCCCCACCCCTCTCTCCAAACACCTTTGAATTATACACACTTCAGCAACCTCCTTTTATTTCCAAGCGAGCTAAATCATTTCAAATTACTCTGATCCGTCCTTTCACCTACTCTAACCTTTTTACCATTTCTAAGCATCTCAACATTTCTTACCTTTTTAGTTTTTTTCTACGCCACATATACCATGCAAACAATTCATCTCAATACCTTCAACCCCTTTTTCCCTTATTGGCCCTCAGCCTCTACACTTCAACTGAAGCGTGTCTTAGAATATTTAGGCGAGAGAGTGACTGGTTTGGTGTAAAAATAAGTCTGAGAAAAATGTGTGGAGATGTTTCTGTGGCTGTTCAATACTTTTGTTGATGGAGTGATGGAAGAAGTCAGAGAAAAGGTAGTGGATGTAGGCGCAGATTTCTGAGATAAGAAAATGAGTCGTGAATGTGGTGCAAAATGATTAATGTTTGTAGATGGTACAGTGAGGATAGTGGGAAGAAACTGCAGAAACTAATAAAAGATCTTGAAAAGTTTCCAACAGGAGTAAAGTTATGAGGTTCAATACATCCATACTGGTTTCAAGTGGCCAATAAAGGCGGTCAGAGTATAGGCTTTATGACAGAATCAGATTCAATTTAGCCAAGAGTTTATACATTCATACCGATCCCAAACAGAACAAAAATACTCGGGTTAAGCACAAGCTTGTTGAAATGGAATACCGAATTTAGACCAAAGGCCAACCGCTGGGTCCCATTTGAAATACCTGAAAGGTGTAACAGGAGGAAAACCTCGCAGTTACACAATGAAAAATTGATAGCAGGACGGAAAGAAAGATGGGAGAAGGAGAAAACGAACGGAGATACAGTAAAAGAAATAAAAGGGGTTTAAGCTAGGGGCCCAAGGGACGTTGCAAAGAACCTCAAGTAATGCCCACAATGAACCGGTTGACGTGCAATGACAGCGATACCCCACTATGGGGGCGTAAACTTTATGAAAATCAACTCTGCCAAAAGTTTACGCACTCATATCAAACCAAATGTATAACAGAGGCCGGTTGATGATAAGATTCATGACAAACTAAATCAGCTTTGCAAATATCTTATAAATACTGTATAAACTCATCCCGGTTCAGAGCATATCAAAGGGATGGGTTGAGCGCAGGCTTAAGAATCAATTGAGAATCAACTTTGCCACGGGATAAAAGAACGTTGTGAGTTTAAGTTCAATAAGAGAATCAGTAACAACTCAGCCAAGAATCTGTGTACTCACAACACTACCCAAACAAATATGCGGTGGATTAAGTATGGGCTTAGTAACAGAATCAGAATCAACCCTTAGTGGAGAAAAGAGCTTACATACTCATGCTAGTCCAAATTAAAATAAAAATCAACTCTCTCCAAGAATTTATAAATCCATACCTGCCCAAAACCGGGTAAAAGAGGTGAGTTAAATATATTTTTAACAAACATCAAAATTCTGCCAGGTTTATAAGCTCTTAGTGACAGACTTCAAATCAATTCTACCGTAACTCTGTACACTCACGCTGGTATCAGTCCTAAGAAAAAAAAAACAAAGTTGAGTGTGTTCTTAATGCAAGTTCCTTATAAAAATCAAGCATTACTGTTGAAACAAAAAGCCCTGACAGTATGATGTATGTAAAACATACACAAACACACTGGGGTTGGTCCTTGTTTAAGATTAAGGCCAATTTGTACCAGCGCTGGCCGTTCTCCGAAGGCGGCCCATAAAAGTGGTAAGGTGTTGAAAGGGATATGAGGACTAATGTGGACCTCCGGACGCTTACCAACCAACAGAGGAAGACACAGGAAGAAGGAATGAGCAAAATTAATGAGCTGACGACAAAACATTAAATACGATATACGTAACATATAAAGTCACACAGAAATAATAAGTTACAACCAAACGTGGAACACGGTAAATGATGTTAATTTACGGAACTATTTATAAAATATAAAAAATTTAGAAACATTCACATAAACCAAAATCAACATTCTTTCAAAACATCAAAGAAATACTGAAAGCAAAAGTCGCAGTCAAGCTACGACCTGCTGTGGAACGGCCTCCCTGAAGATGTCGCGCAATAGGAACTTCAAAAGTTCAAGCGAAGATGCAATGCATTACTACCATAATACTATTCTCCTTGCATTTTAATACATTTTTATCTATTTGTTAATTTATTAATTTTTTTCTCTTTTAATAAGTGAGATCTCTTCTTTCTGTATTTCCCTTTGCCTTCTCTTCCTTCCTAATGAGCACCATATTCTTTTTGGAAGCTTGAAATTCAAGTCAGTGGCCCCTTTGGTGGGCTTGTTCCGTATAAATAAGGTTCATCTTCTGAACAACAACAGCAACAACAACAACAACAACAACAACAACAATAATAATAATAATAATAATAATAATAATAATAATAATAATATTTCTTTGGAAGCTTGAATTTCAAATCAATGACCCCTTTGCTGGGCTTGTTCTACATGAAAAGGGCTCACCTTCTGAATAATAATAATAATAATAATAATAATAATAATAATAATAATAATAATAATAATAATAATAATAATAATAATATCTATGAATAATAACAATAATAATAATAATAATAATTCTTTGAAATAAGTCAATTTTGTTCTAGAAGAATAGATCTTCTGAATAAAGCCTAAAATTCTGATGCCTAAAGCCAAAATATGCCTCCATATGCTGCCCGAGACAACTCGGAATAAATCTCCCCTCAGCCATCATTAATCATTGTTAAGACGCCCGCGCTCGGTCCCTCTATACGCCCGTACGCCCACGGTCAGGTCCCGTTCCCCACCCCCACCCCGTACGCCCATCTCTCACGTATCCGTGATACGTCGCTCTTCTATACCACCATGCCCCCCCCCCATCTTATACCCCCCCGTTGATTTGCGTAGGCCTATAAAAGATGATGATGGAAGAGAGAGAGAGAGAGAGAGAGAGAGAGAGAGAGAGAGAGAGAGAGAGAGAGAGAGAGAGAGAGAGAGAGCCTGTCAATTTCAAACCCCATATTACGAAAAATTTAAGAAAGGTCTATAAAAGATGATGATGATGATGAGAGAGAGAGAGAGAGATGATGAGAGATAACTTGAAACCCATATTACGAAAAATTTAGAAAGGTCAATAAAGATGATGATGATGATGATGAGAGAGAGAGAGAGAGAGAGAGAGAGAGAGAGAGAGAGAGAGAGAGAGAGAGAGAGAGAGAGATAACTTGTAAATTTCAAACCCATATTACGAAAAATTTAAGAAAACTCTATAAAAGATGATGATGATGAGAGAGAGAGAGAGAGAGAGAGAGAGAGAGAGAGAGAGAGAGAGAGAGAGAGAGAGAGAGAGAGAGAGAGAGAGAGCCTGTAAATTTCAAATCCATATTACGAAAAATTTAAGAAAGGTCTATAAATATTTAAGAATGACTGTGTAACCACGCATGAAAATATTTTTCCTTTTCCTCTAAATAAAAATACCAGCAAGATGCCACAGTGACATAACTAGGTGGCTCCTTAGAAAACTCGTTCCCTTAGCATGGTCCTATTGTGTTTCAAATTTTGAGGATCTAACTTCTTGAATTTCTCGAAGCTATTCAAAATCAAAGGCCAGGGATGGATAAAAGTAAGAGTGCCGAATACTTCAGAGCTGCTGAAACAGTCTTGATAACTCCACAGCCATATGAAAATTATTAAATTATCGTTCATATGACAGGCGAGTCGAGTCCTCTATATAAAGATTTGCACAGAATTTTGTAGTTTCAGAATTGAATTTAATTGTAATTGAATATAGAATTTAGGCCATAACCAGGCACTGGGACCTATGAGGTCATTCATCGCTGAAACGGAAATTGACAGTAAAAGGTTTGAAAGGTGTAACAGGAGGAAAACCTCGCGTGCATTATGAATCAATTGTCAGAAGGTGGAAAGTAAGATTGAAGAAAGAGAATATGAAAGGAGGTACAGTAAAAGGAACGAAAGGGGGTTGTAGCTAGGGGCCGAAGGCACGCCTCAAAGAATCTTATGTAATAATGCCTACAGTGCACCGCATGAGGTGCGCTGACGGCACTTCCCTATAGAATGTAAGTTTCTGTACAATGGATACAAGTTGATAATGATGACTGAGCTGTATCAACGCTGTCTCCCGACCCCGGCATACTACAATTATCAACGCAAGTTTTCATTTTAAAAAAATGTCCATTCACACTCTCTCTTCTCTCTTGTTAGGGCAAACTGGGTTTTGGAGCCTTCGTTCTCAAAATCATAGACCTTTTGGATATGAAATCTCTCGCTGCGGAGATCTTCGAAACTGCCGAAGGTGGAAATTCAAAGGTAGAAGAAGAACAACAACAATTACAGCAATGACACTATAACTAGACTCGGAGTGCTGTGACAACCGATAACAGTATATCTACAAGATATAGACTTGGTCAAAGATAGCAATCATTCTCGTCATCCGTTCTCTCGGTAGGAGGAACTCCGCGTGATTCTTTATCGTCTGACGAACAGAGAGGCTGTCGTCTCTCTCTCTCTCTCTCTGCCTGGTTCTCTTTCCCCCCTCTCTCTCTCTCTCTCTGTTTGTTTCGCATTCTTCTCTCTCTCTCAATCTCTGTTTCTCTATCTTTCTCTCTCTCTCTCTCTCTGTTTCTCTCTCTCTTCTCTCTTTCTCTCTCTCTTTCTTTCTGCTTTTCTCTCTGTTTCTCTCTCTCTCTCTCTTTCTCCCTCTATCTGTCTCTCTCTCTGTTTTTTTTCTCTCTATCTGTTTCTCTCACTCTCTCTGAGTCTCTCTCTCAATTTCACTCTCTCTGTTTCTCTCTGTCTGTCTGTGTGTCTGACTGTCTGTCTGTCTCTCTCTCTCTCTCTCTCTCTCTACCTGTCGTGCATATTACAGGTGCCATTCAGCCCTGTCTTACACCGCGATATACCCTTTATTATTCAGAGGCGAGATCGAGATCCGGCCGATGATGTCCGTATCAAAAAAAAAAAAAAAAAAAAAAAAAAAAAAAAAAAAAAAAAAAAAATACTGGCTATCATAAGTAGGATAAGTTTCCAAGTTCCGCAGGTGTGTGTGTGTGTGTGTCTGTCTTCCCTGTCGTACACACAGACTATGATTTTATAGGAATTTTATATATATATATATATATATATATATATATATATATATATATATATATATATATATATATATATATATATATATATATATATATATATTAGTGTGAGGAGTCAGGAGTCACTCCATACTTAAAATCATCAATGAAGGGCAGAGGACACACAGATATACAAGCTGACTTTATTCTAACGTTTCGTAATTATCGAATTAATTACATCATCAGGGCTGTTAAAATAAAAATAAAATTCTTCTGTATAATCATAAAAGCTAAAAATAAAGGCTAAAAATTATTCATTATGAATATGTATGTATATATATGTGTATATGTATACATATACACATATATATATATATATATATATATATATATATATATATATATATATATATATATATATATATATATATATATATATGCTTCTGCGTTTCTAGTTACCAAAATCAAATAAATGAACTGATGATATAAAAAGAATCACGGTGGATATTACAGTTACAAACAACTTTCATCACTTAATCAATCAATCAATTCTTGTGTGGATGACCACTCTAGACCGTCCAACCACAGCATTATATTTACTGAGTTTTTAAACTTGCCAAAATGCTCAGTTTCTAAGGTACTTGGAACCTCAAAGCCCTCATTATGCTCATCATTATAGATTATGTCAATCAAGGCCAGTGTGACCTCCTATCCTACCTTAATAATATCATGTCATCCTCGGCAAGGAAACTTTGGGACTCCTTAATTGCGTCCTAAAATCTCTCTGGATTTTAGCAGGAATTAGCCTAAGCTGAATATAAACTGAATGTAAAATCTAGGCCACTGGCCAAGCACTGGAACCTATGAGGTCCTTCAGGGCTGAAAATTATGTTGAAACAATTGCAAAGAGGGGTGGAAAGTAAGACGGAAGAAAGAATATGAACGGATGTATAGTAAAAGGAACGAAAGGAGTTGCAGCTAGGGGCCGAAGGGACGCTGCAAAGAACCTCAAGCAATGCCTACATTGCATAGAGTAGAATGCACTGACGGTACAACCCCCTTACGGGGGATTTAGCGTAAGACTCCCAACCAAATTCCTTTCTTCTGTTTACACTCATTTGCGGTTTACGCCCCCCTTTTCATCAATGACCTTGAAATCAGCTGTTACCCTTCCCATTTATACGTGGATCAATCAACTCTTCACGTATGATCCGCGTATCTTTCCCGGCTACCTTTGGAAGCCTGTTCTCAATGCCGCATATTCTTGTTATCAAAGTGAACTTGGGTAATATCCAAAAGTTTCAATGATTTGTTGGTGTAAATATATTCCACCCCTTTTTCTTATCAAAATAATGTGAAATTTATTAATTGAATAATGCATTCAAAAGCATTTTGGGCATAAAGTGAACTTGTCTCAATGATTTGTTGGTGTAAATATATTTCTCACCCCTTTTTCTTACAGCCCTAGCATCCAAATAATGTGTGAGACTTTAGTAATTGACCCTAATGCATTCAAAAGCATTTTGGGCATGGAAACGTCTATAGCATGTCTTGTAAGGATTACTTCAAGGGACTGCCTAGGTCTGCATCTCTTCAAAATGACGATGCCATCTTTAGATGCCATATGTACTTTTCTGGGCAATTCCTTCAGATTTATGTTAGACTACCCATACTCGTATGGAATACTGTCCTCACAACTGGCGAGGCACTCCGCTAGAGTTTAATCACCTTACCATCTATAAACAATAAATAATTTTTCACCTGCATCTTGCGTTCACTTCAAGTTTGTCGTGAGGCTGTCGAGTAAACGTATTATTTAGATATTATGACCACAACCAACGCCTTGCTTGCTGTGTACTTTAATTATTTACATTTTTATCTATTTATTTATTATCTATTAATTCATTTTTTCTAATAACTGATCTCTTCTTTCTGTATTTCCTATTACCTTCTGCTATTTCTTTCACATGAACACCATATTCTTTGAGAAGCTTGAACTTCAAGTCAATGGCCCCTTTGGTAGGCTCGTTCCATATGAATACGGTTCTTCATCTAATAATAATAATAATAATAATAATAATAATAATAATAATAATAATAATAATAATAATAATTCCGTGGCTGTACTGCGCTGAAGTCGCGACCTCAAGCTTCCTTCCTCCATGTTTCCAGAACTCCTTAACCTACCTCTTCTTCGGGTCTGCCATCACTTAAGAAGGAAAGTCCACTGGCACTTCCCTTGCAGTCGTGGAATTTGTGTACAAAGCGATGTCATTTACCTTTCTGCCCGTTAGAGAATTCATTCTGTCACGTAGTTTTTCGAAACAGCTTACTGATTTGCACATTCCAATTACGCTAAAGTTACTGCTGGATCATATCATACATGCGCAAGTCAATAATTACTCCTGAGTAATATATACACATTCATACGCTACGCATGTACGCAAACGTTCATATGTATCGAAACAAATGCGTAACATGTGAGAATTTTTCAGTGGACAGCGAATATTCCTGTGCGGCATCAGCTCGTGCACAGGACAAAAACCTCCATGGTTATGTCCAAAGCTCTTAAATATCATAAATCAGTGACGGTTTTTATATCTTGCAGGTGTGTTATCTGGAAAAAAGTGACAGAGACGAGAGGCAACGTAAAATTCACCCTGAGGCGCCCTTCCACAGAGCTCAAAATACTAAAATCTGAAAAAGCGAAAGAAAGGTCTTGCCTTGCCCGAGGAAATCAGACCTTATGGCGATAAGGCATAAGAACTGTAACTCCATGTCTCACGCACTTGGAGGCGCTGCTGGAAGGAAGGTGTGGGGAGGAAAGGAAAAAATGCTCTATGTAAACCTCGCATAAGGCTTGATGTTCCCGCAATCAGCGAAGGGGAGTTCAACTTTGGCACAGTGCATTAGGGGCCAGAATGCCATTAAACCATTACTTAAGGGGAGGGAGACTTTCATACGGTAAAATATAAAGACAAAAATATGTCTCTTTTTGCTTGTTGCACTTTCCGAAGTTCCTTACAATAAATCCCTTCAAAAAATATGTACCCTTTGATGCAATTTATTTTGAGAGTAACAGACACGTGTCCATAACAGAATCAATTATTCAGCTCAAGCTCACTCACCAAGATCATATGCTAAAAAATAATAATCACGTAGAAATAAAGTAATGTCCACGCTGGATATTACTTGGAAATTGTATCTGAAGTTAGTAAATATGCATGAAATTCAAATTACGATTTTTTTCTTGATTCCGAAGAGAATTCCATTTCACGCGGAATCATTTTCAAGAACCAAACAGCTCTGCACGATTATTTTCCCACAAATAAATAAACAGCTGAATAACACATGCATTATTAATGCCCTTCCTATCTGAATTTTCATCTTGATGAAGGTTGCAGCCAGAGAGAGAGAGAGAGAGAGAGAGAGAGAGAGAGAGAGAGAGAGAGAGAGAGAGAGAGAGAGAGAGAGAGAGAGAGAGATTTACGTCGTGACATTATTTGTGAACCTGGATATACCAATGAAAGAACCTTTTAAATATTACAAAGAGAAAAATATAGCGTAATTCGAACACGGCACTTCAATACAGAAAAACACAAATCAACAATAGCAAATAACAGTGGGGATGACAGACAGAAAAGAAAAGCGTAAAGAAATAAAAGCCGAAGACTCGACAAAGGTAAGAACGCCCAGAAAACAAAAGAAAAACAAAAGCATGCTTACGACTCGAGGAAGAACACAAAAAGAACACACACTCAGGTACACCAGTTCCCCCGGCTCTCAAAATCCCCACGTAGAAGCTGGAGCTTGTGTTGTAGAAAATTCATTCAATAATAAAACAAGGGATATTTTTATTCATTAGGGAACATTTACTCTCAATTAGCCCTGTGACCCCTCCCTCTCTGCCCACCCCTCAACCCCTCACGTCCACGGGTAGCCAGAGGACCCTACCACTGGAAGAGAGCGGAGGACTGTCGTGCATAATTATTGTCCTCTGTTCTCTCACTCATTAACCTCGTCTAGCCTCTCTCTCTCTCTCTCTCTCTCTCTCTCTCTCTCTCTCTCTCTCAGCTGCTAGAGACCAAGTGCAAATTGCTGACATCAGCGAAGATGTACAAATTTACCAAATAGGAATCGGTACCTCTTCCTCCATCAATACAAGAGGACAGATGACTTCTCATTTACAAGAATTATAAAACGATTACCTGAAATTTATCAACTAATAATAGCAGCAATAACAGCAGCAGTAACAGCAGCAGGTGACGCTGCCAAAAGCTAGTTGCCCTCTTGCTATAAAAACGGACTAATCGTCATTATTCCAAGCGAAAACAAAATTAAAGATGGAACCTGAGCAGTCATTCCTTCGCGCTGAATGTCAGTCTATTCATCTTGAATAAAGAAATCAAGTAAGATATTAATCTACATTAATAGAGTTGTGACCCAACACCTGATTTACGATTCCAGGGCATAATTTTTCACGAGGGCAGTTATTATTGAAGGCTGTGGTTGTACCGTTTTTTATTTATTTGTTTTTTCTTCTGAAAGGCTTTCGTTTCTTTGTTACTTTGATAACGGTAACATTAACTCATGAAAGGAAGGAAATTGTACGGAAATACGGCAAATGTTGATCTCAAAATAATGAACGCTGAAACAATTTAAATATTCAATAAACAAGAAAAAATGCGCAGGAGCAATCAAGTTTTCTGTACAGCCGCTACAGCGTATAATCAAAGGCCAACGAAAGTAGAGCTATCTTTCGATGGTCTCGGTATAATGCTGTATGAGCCGCGGCCCATGAAACTTCAACCACGGCCCGGTGGTGGCATGGCCTATATCGTTGCCAGAAGCATGATTATGGCTAAATTTAACCTTAAATAAAGTAAAAATTGCTGAGTCTAGAGAGCTGCAATTTGGTATGTTTGATGATTGGAGGGTGGATGATCAACATACCAATTTGCAGCCCCCTAGCCTAAGCAGTTTTTAAGATCTGAGGACAGAAAAAGGTTGGACGGACAGACAAAGCCGGTACAATAGTTTTCTTTTACAGATAACTAAAAATTCTTGTGGAAATCAATAAAAGCTATGGTTTAAAAATACGATGATAACTAAAGATTATATTTATTTCTGAGGTGGAAAGGTTAAAAAAAAAATTCGTAATACAAAAATATTGAATAAAACTCTGTCTCGGCTCAAATCATGGAATATATCCTTAAGCAACCAAGCGTGAAAATTCTTATCGTCATTTAAAAGTGTACCGCGTATATATATGTATGTGTATATATATATATACAAATATATATATATATCTATATATATATATATATATATATATATATAAATATATATATATATATCTATATATATATATACACACACATATAATATATATATATATATATTATATATATTACTGATAGGCGATTAAGATAGAGCTACTGTTAACTACTGAAAATTAATTTCTAAAAATTAATTTCTAAAAATAAGATTTCAGGACAGTCTACTAACTTCTGCTCGCCGTTTACGGTGACGAATACCGCTAAATCTTACAGGCTTAGTAAAAAAAATGGTTCATTGTCATACTCAACATTATAATAACCGTTTGACGTATGCCGTTGACTGCGCTATTTAAATATAATATAATATATATATATATATATATATATATATATATATATATATATATATATATATATATATATATATATATATATATATATATACATATTATATATATATATATATATATATATATATATATATATATATTATATAATCATATATATATGTACATGTATAATATACTGTATATACATATATATATAGCACTTTCTTCGATGCCAGATGATCCCCAAATAACCAAAATCATCCCCAAAGAAGTTCATCCTTTGAAAACTGAATCCCAAAGTAAGAAGTTGGTATCTTTGCAAACGAAATACACAAAAAAAAAATAGCATTCTCGAATTGAAATGTAACCCAAACCTGATTAAATATAGAATTTCAATCTTATCTAACCCATGAAGAAATAAAAGCCAAATAAAGTGTACTTGAAAATGCTGTGCCCATTAATATCAGATCATATTTTAATGTTATATGGAAATCTATACAAGAAAACGGAGTTAATTAAAAAGGTGTGATTTGAACAAGTGCTCCAACTTGATGACTGGAATTAAAAATGCACAAGAGACGAACACTGTCGTCTGCTTAAAACTATTGTTATTATTGTTATTTTTAATGTTATTATTATTATTATTATTATTATTATTATTATTATTATTATAATTATAAATGCATATAGAAATTGTTCTAAACGAATAGACACTCGGTATAGAACCATTCAAAAGAAAAAAAGGAAAGATAATCTTAAATAGTATGAAATCAAACCGACCGACGGCTTAAGCATTTATATTCGTAGCAAACATTATAACTGGTGTAAGTAAAAAAAAAAAAAATTAAACTAAAATACAAAATCTCTAAACAATGTGCATATTTTCATTCAAATACAATTTTCCTTCAAGTACCAAGTACCACAGTACGCCCTGCTGGCAAACACTATAACTGTGTACATAAAAAAAAAAAATAATAATAACAAATAAAACTAAAATACAAAATGTCTAAAGATTGTACATATTTTCATTCAGATTCAAATTTCCTTAAAGTATTATGGACCCCAGGACGCCCTGCTGGCAAACACTATAACTGTGTACATAAATGAAAAAAATAAAAATAAATAAATAAAACTAGAATACAAAATGTCTAAACATTGTACATATTTTCATTCAGATATAAATTTCCTTAAAGTATTATGTACCCCAGGACGCCCTGCTGGCAAACACTATAACTGTGTACATAAATGAAAAAAAAAAAAATAAATAAAAACATAAAAAAAACTAGAATACAAAATGTCTAAACACTGTACATATTTTCATTCAGATACAAATTTCCTTAAAGTATTTATGTACCCCAGGACGCTCTGCTGGCAAACACTATAACTGTGTGCATAAATGAAAAAAAAATAAATAAATAAAACTAAATACAAAATGTCTAAACAATGTGCATATTTTCATTCAGATACAATATTCCTTCAAATACTAAATACCCTAGTCCTGTCCGCTCTGCTAACGTTCTAACACATTTTGGATATATCAAGCTTTTATTTATACGGTTAATAAAATTCCCAGAGAATGGTCCACTGGAAGAAGTTACAGACCTCATTTCAGACACCTTCTTCTTGCTATTTTTACAGGGAATTAAATTTTCAAAACGTGGTCCGCTGGAGCAAATGGTGGACCATATTTTTATATCTTATTGCAATGCTTTAACGGGGAATCCGATTTCCAAAATAGGGTCCGCCGAAACAAGAAGTGGACCACATTTCGGAAATGCCCAGTAAAAAGACCCTGTTGAAAGACACTGACCCACAATTTTACTCGAACACTTAGCAAAGCACACTTGTCGTAACAATGGTTGCGAACCTTACCTCAGGTGAAAACAAGTCGGTGCTACTTTGGCTTGTTCTCTACACGTCGCCTCCGAGGTGCTAGTACTAAACATGGCGGAAGCTCAATGGGACGCCGTGTTTAGTACTAGCCCCTCGGGGATCAAAGTATTACATGCACCCATTTCTATATTGTGTGGTCGAAAATTATTATATTAATAAAGGATATCTTTGATCCCTGAGGGGCTAGTCCTCAACACGGCGTCCCATTGAACTTCCGCCATGTTTAGTACTAGCCACCTCGGAGGTGACGCGTAGATAACAAGCCAAAGCAGCACCGAAAAATCTTTGATTTTGGTCTAGCACAGAGAATATCTTTACTTCGATTTTGAAAGAAATCGGAAACAGATAGTGTAACATATCATCGTTCCAGAACAAAATTAGGGCAAAAATTTTGTACGAAAATGTGGCCATACAAAATCCTCTTCCAAAAGGATATTAGTCTTGTAAGAGAGAGAGAGAGAGAGAGAGAGAGAGAGAGAGAGAGAGAGAGAGAGAGAGAGAGAGAGAGAGAGAGATCAAGGAGCAAAAACGATAATTCCTTCAATTTCCATAAGTTATTTGACTGTTCCATTGGAAGAATAATGACGTAATGAATTCACATTTCCCTTACATTTACCTTCTGCCAATGAGAACCTTTGTGCTTTCCATTTAACTTAAAAAAAAAAAATGAATGTGAATAATTCACATTTCTCTAGGGAAGATGAACAATGAATCCCTTTCCCAGAGAAGTTAAAAAAAGGGAAATTACCATTTTCCTTAACACAAAAATGTAAAGCCTCTTTCGCTTTGAAAAAGAAGTTTTGAATTTCCTTCGGGTCCTCTTTTTCAACGAGGTAAAGAAGCAGAAACGAAAATTCACGTCACGAAAAGAAAGAATAAGAAGAGAATAGAATATAGGATTTAGGCTAAAGGCCACGCGCTGAGGCCCGTGAGGTCATTCAGCGCTGAAAGGGAAATTGAGAGTAAGGAGGTCTGAAAGGTGTAACAGGAGGTAAACCTCAAAGCAGTTGCACTATGAAACAATTGTTGAAGAGGATGGAGAAAAGTCAGATGGAAGAAAGGGAATATGAACGGAGGTGAAATAAAAGGAATACTAGAGGCTGCAGCTAGGGGTCGAAGAGATCCTGCAAAGACCCTAAAGTAATGCTTACAGTGCACCAAGTGAGGTGCACTGACGGCACTAACCCCCTACGGGGGAAAAGAAAGAAACACGAAATATTTTCCCGTATTTCCAAAATTGCAATTCTCCGGGTGGTCCTGCATATGGTCTGCTCCTATCCCAATTAGTCCCCAACCCCACCCCTGCTACTTACAACCTTCCCCCTTCTAAAGGGCGGCTCTATTAATGCCCTTGCAATTAGTTCCCACTCTTTTACATCCTACTTTATTGTTTCGTTCGGTCCTGATCGAAGAACGGACAATGAAGCTGAATTTCGCTTTCCTTAAAAAAAAAAAAAAAAAAAAACTCACTCCTTTGACTCTTCGACTTCAGTGTCCCATAACTAAACAATCCTCTCATTTACAAAAACAGTTTTGTAAATCACTGTATAACGACGTAAATTGGTGTCCCTGCAATAATAATCGATTACTCGATTCCCTGGAAATAAAGCACTGGATTTCTATTTTATAAAAATTTATATTTCTGCTGTCAAAAACACAATGACGAATTCACCTTACCTTTAACAGGGGAGTGTCAATTGTCTATTCGGAATGAGAGGTTTCTTTCCTCCTCGTGGAAGCAACCCTGGACCACGTCTGGTGGAAAAGAAAAAAAATATATTTTAAAAATTATTGCAAATCCTCTTGGTCATTTGAATATCAGATTATAAATTATTTATTTCCTGAGGAAATTCAGCAGCAATT
The DNA here is from genome assembly GCF_040412425.1 of Macrobrachium rosenbergii. Lineage (NCBI taxonomy): Eukaryota > Metazoa > Arthropoda > Malacostraca > Decapoda > Palaemonidae > Macrobrachium > Macrobrachium rosenbergii. Next base: position 73,417,930 of record NC_089788.1, on the reverse strand, counting down.
CTACATCGCCAGAAGAACTGCCGTCAATTTATCACTTTGCAAATTCCCAAAATGTTAGTTTTATTTACTCATAAGATAAACAAAATTAGCAAACCCCTTTTCCTTACAAAAAGGAAACAGGTTAAACTGACCTTATGCTAACATGGGATCTTAACCTTGCAACAAGCCGTATGTGTAAGGGTACGAAAAACGTACTTTTATTTACCCGTAAAATAAACAAAAATCCCAAACCCATTTTCCTTACAAGAAGGAAATCATTATTACTGTTCAGGTTGAGTCTGCCTTATGCCAACATATGCTCTTGCTCCTGGAGCAGACCGTAAGTGAAAGTGAACGAAAACTCTCATACTACAATGACAAAAATGGCAATTTATTTACAAAACAAAATAAGCAACGTCGAGTCTTGGTCGCACTTGGTCTGTTAACTCCCATCGAATGCCCTCGAAACAAAGGCTTGTCCGTTCCCGTATCTTTGAAAAAAGTTAAGTTTTATTTCTCCTTCTCCCTTACTCTTGAGAGACAGGAGGGAGAGAAGATCAAAGACAGTAATTGCTGTGAGGAAAATGACTGCACTGAAGACCCTTCCCGGCAAAGTAGGAGGTAACCTTTCTGTCTCACCTGGGAATAATGAGCAGACTTCGAATTTGCAATTCAAGGTAATGAATTTGCAGTGTGTGAGATCTGACATGTACCATGAAGATGAAAGTAGGCATTTTTTCCTTTATGTATCTAATTATTTACACGAAAAGTTAAATAAGAATTATGAGAAAGGATAATCACATTAGAATTATTTCTAACACTTTAGCGCACGTATATAAAAAGTTGATATTGGATCGACAGAGAGAGAGAGAGAGAGAGAGAGAGAGAGAGAGAGAGAGAGAGAGAGAGAGAGAGAGAGACCCATAAAATCAGCGTAAGCCAAACGTGAAACAGTGAATGGCTTGATAGGAGAAATTGGTATTGGAGTGTACACGACAGAGAGAGAGAGAGAGAGAGAGAGAGAGAGAGAGAGAGAGAGAGAGAGAGAGAAGGGCGGTGGGGGAACGGAACCAGCTTACCCGGAGGGTAAAGGTGTCACGGGGAGGGGTGGGGTGTGACCCAGGGCCTCCTGCCCAAAGCCGTCTGTTCCGTAGCCAATATTCCTCATCGGGAGAGTCGAAGCCCCGGTGAATAAGTGAAAATAGTTGAATAGTAATGAGACGCCCACAATGCTGTTATTAGTTCTGTCATAATGGTTGTGCAGAGTTTGCGAGCGTGCGTATGCCTGCGGGCAGGCGCGCGCGCGCTCACACACACACACACACATACACACGCAGTTTGCTAGTATGGTTGCAGACAGGTTCGTAAACCGGAATAATAGGTTCTGGCTCGGATTTCGAAAACAGGAGATCTTATGTGTGCCTGCGTCCATATAAAATATATATTATATCTATATGTATGTATGTGTGTGTGTGTGTGTGTATATATATATATATATATATATATATATATATATATATATATATATATATATATATATATATATATATAGGCTATATGTGTATATATATATATTTACATATAAATATATGTATTTATGTTTATATTTATCATATGTAAGAGTATATATATAAATATATGTATATACATGTTTGTAGATATATGTGTATGTGTATCTATACATATATCCAATATAAATATAAATACACATATTTAAATGTAAATATATAAATATACATACAAATACAAACAAACATACAATTGCATATGAACGACAATCAAAATAGCAATAACCATTCATAAAATACACTTGCAAATCTATCAGAAATAGAACTACTGACAATATAAACGAATTGCGAATGACAAGCAAATCTCAGTAGAGCAACGACTAACTTAAATGTCATAACAATAACGTACTTTCCCTCGTTACATCCCCCGACACACCCGTAACAAACCCAACGTTTAACCGTAACCATAAACTCAAGATACTTCGATTAAAAGTGTCCCTGAAGTGATCGTTCACCACAAAGAAGCTCAGACCATTAGAAAACGTCATTTGTAGGTCAATCCCAAGTTATGGCTTTGTTTGTTATTGTTAGAACGGAAGACTGAATTTCGGCCAAGGGCCAAGCGCTGGGACCTATGAGCTCATTCAAAGCTGAAACGGTAATTGACAGTTAAAAGGTCTGAAAGGTGTAACAGGAGAAAACCCCGCAGTTGCACGATGAATCAAATGTTATGAGAGGGTGCAAAGTAAGATGGAAGAAAGAGAATATGAATGGAGGTACAGTAAAAGGAATGAAAGGGGTCTGCAGCTGGGGACAGAAGGCACGCTGCACAGACCTTTGTTCTGCCTACAGTGCACCGCCTGAGGCCCACTGACGGCACTACCCTCCTACAGGGTGTTTGTTATTATTAAACTAAGTGAGATCACATTATCCATAAGAGGCAGCAAGTAATTCATTTGGAGTCAAAGGAACAGTGCAAACACCTAAAATTTCTGCCTACAACCCACTAAGGGGCGGAATCCCTCTACGAGAGCGCAGGTCAAAATAAAATTACACCTGATAATGGCATTGCTTTTTGTTTCCCAAGAATTATTCATCTTTTTGTGACGCTCTAAGGAAAATCTTATTCTACGATCTCTTTCCTTTGCATTCCATTCAACAGAGGCAGTTCATTTTATTTATACATATTGAAGTATTTCAGGAGATCCGTTAAATATGGCTGTGTATATATATATATATATATATATATATATATATATATATATATATATATATATATATATATATATATATATATATATATATATAATGTCCACTACACAGATAAACATACACACACAAACACATATATATATATATAATATATATCCACTACACAAACACACATATATATACGTATATATATACTTCACTCATTTAATCAATATTTATCTACCAAAGGCCTCTAACCATAATATAAACATCGCAACATAATTTTTCCTACGTTTAATGTACCACCTTTATATGCATAAGGTTAGTAACGAGAGAGAGAGAGAGAGAGAGAGAGAGAGAGAGAGAGAAGTGTGTGAATAGAAGAGAGGTAGGAAGGGGGCGTGAGGGGAAGAGTTGAGGGGAGGGAGAGGTGCAGGGGTGAGGTGGGTGGGGACGGGCTGAGTTTGGGCGCGCGTGTGTGAGGCGGACAACCCAACGATCATCATTCAATTAAGAGGTTCCGGGCTAAACCATTAGATAGAATTCAACGCATTGATCCATAATATTCTCTCTCTCTCTCTCTCTCTCTCATACACACACACATACATACGCACACACACTCGCAACGTCCCAAAACAGGAACACTTTTTTCACGACCAACTTTTTCTTTTATATGTACAAACAAATGAATTTCTCTCTCTCTCTCTCTCACACACACTCACAAACACTTTCGCGTATGTACAGCCATATACATTTCTCCCTCTTTCTCTCTCTGTCACATACACGCACACACACGCGCACACACACACTCGCAACGCCCGAAAACAGGAACGCTTTTTTACAAAACCAACTTTTCCTTTTATATGCATAAACATATTCATTTCTCTCTCTCTCTCTCTCTCTTTTCACATACATACACACATACACAGACACACACTCGCAACGCCCCAAAACAGTAACACTTTTTTCACGACCAACTTTTCCTTTTATATTATTATGTATAAACATAAGCATTTCTCTCTCTCTCTCTCTCTCACATACACACACACACACACACACTCGCAACGCCCCAAAACAGGAACACTTTTTCACGACCAACCTTTCCTATCATATGCACAACCATGTGCATTTTTGGCTCACTCGTGAACCAGCCTTCGAATTGCAGAATTCTGTACTGAATATCAGTGAGCTTTGCAGTCTTGTATATTGGTTTATTTACAGAGTCGGTGTTTATGTATTGCTTACGTTTGAATGTGTAGTTCGGTCATAATCGAAACTAATTTTTTGACCTCTTATAATGTAATTCATTTACAACAACCTCGTATGTTAGGTATAAATACCTTCCATTCTACTAAATGGCAGTGAACAAGCGAAACAAAATAATTTCCGATAATATCCTTTCCCGTCATTTTTGTGCTTTATTCACCTCAAGTCCTCTTTAGACGTACAGTTCCACTTAAAAATTATGATGTCAGGATATTTACTGACATATAAAAACCCTGATATCAAATATTTTGAGGGGGCATTTTCTGTTACTACAAACGTTACGAGATCTCATAACCAAACATCCTTTCAAGAAGCGCACGTTCAAAGCTTACTTTTTAATTTCGATTTTGCAGGACGCCTTTGAGAGGCAATGGTGTGAGCTTGCCATGACCTCTATTCAAGTCCAGGCGAATGTCAAGATGACCAAGTAAAATAGAAGTAAGATATCCGATAAATTTCCCTCAACTGCCACAAGAAGTTCGGCTAATTGGACAGTTAGCTACTGTGACAGGTTACTGCCACGGTGAAGAAAGGCGTGAGGCTGGCAGCCTCACCCAAAAATACCTGTTGAAAACAGGAAGGGCAGTATCACCTGGTGTCAACTCTTCTTGGAGGGAAAAGGCCGGTCCCAAACCTGGATAAAGAGGGTTGGAGTTAGGAAGGGCATCCGTTCAAAAAAAAATATCTGACAAAGACAATGCTCAAGGAGCCGTTTAGGATAAAAACAAAAACACAGCTAGCGGAGGCTCATTAAAAACAGCGACCCCGACTAGGGGCCAAGCTGAAATTATATATGTGTGTGTGCGCGTGTATGTATGTATGTCCACACACACATACAGTATATATGTATATATATATAATTATATATATATAATATATTAAATATATATATATATATATATATATATATATATATATATATATATATATATATATATATATATATATAAATCAAATCATAATCACCGTACATAACAACCAATCTGTTAGGAGTTACTAACCTCTCTGCGATTCAAAACAACCCCAAACCTCATCAACCATAAATTTTGTTAAACACCAACAAACACACGACGCAGTCGAACCCCACAATTCTAAACCGGACGAGCATCTCAAAAACAAGTCTAAAATCGAAAACGCCAAAACAATGACGAAACGATCCATTTCACCTCATAACATACATTATATATATATATTTAGAGAGGCGACCAGCCAGCCTGCACAAGAGCCTTTGTCCCTTATCGCGATGATAGGGACGCCCTTAATTAGCGCTTTTGAACCTAACGCTGCAATTATTGCTACGTGGAGGGTAATGAGATGCTGCTGCTGCTGCACGCTCAGCATTGATGGGATTTCCAGCTGCACGAGGAAGCAAATGCGGAAAGAGTGGATGCGCCGACGCTGATTGGCTGAGGGTGCGGAAATATTAATGTTTCGGGATTTATAAAAAGAAATTTACTTATGAATGAATAAGTACCTTTGATACACACACACACATATATATATACATACATACACATATATATATATATATATATATATATATATATATATATATATATATATATATATATATATAGTGTGTGTGTGTGTGTGGAAAGACAGTACAGTGTTGGTGAAAGCATTTAAAATGCAGTTCAAACCTAATACTGAAGATAAATTAATAAAAGAAATAAACACAAATCCTTGCTATCACCCTTAGACCAAAATAATAATAATAATAATAATAATAATAATAATAATAATAATAATAATAATAATAATAATAATCATTAGTACATCGTTAAATTCAAGCTTCATGAAGCAAGCAAATTCACAGCCTAACACACACACACACACATATATATATACACTGTGTATATATATAGACTGTATATATATATACTGTATATATATACACAATATAATACATGTATATTAAATTCTAAGCTACCACACAACTTCATGGTCTTTATAAAAAAATATCTGCTATGAAAAACGCACCGCATTAAACATACCGCACACAGACACACTCACGCATACACGCGCGTAAACGCGCACACACGCACACATAAAAGGGGGCCACAACAATTTCCTGAGATCTTTTAAGGCCCTTCCGGCCCGAGCGGTGGGCGGGCGGGGAGAGAGAGAGTCAGCCCAAACCAAGCCTTTTGGTGGTAAGCTTCATCAAATTGAATCGTTTACATAAAAACGAAGGAGGGTGGGGTTTGGTAAGGGGGGTGGGGAAGGCGGGGGTAGGACCAGAGGAGTAGGTAGTCAGGGGTTTACACATGACGTCACTGGTGGGATGAATGTTCAGTGTATGTTTTGACATGAGAGTAAAGTAAGCTGGGGTATCTCATTTTTAGATTTTTTTATTATATTTTGTATTTTAGCATTTCATTCAAAAGCAAACTTAAAGCAAATATATGACGTCGACAGTTTGTTCGTTCAATTAGGCCTACCAGGATTCATGTTTCATAAAGATAGGTCTAAGGAAGATATAAAGCCAGTGGGTTCCTTCGTAGTGAAGGTTTACTGAAAATTGATGAACGTGGCAGTGACTGGCTTCTTGCGTTTCGTAAAAGCCAGCCTTCTTTAATACAAAGCAGCCTACTGGCTTTTTAAATTCCCTAGACCTATCTTTATAAAACACGACTTCTGTTAGACCCAATTACTTGAACCAACAAACTATCAACGTCATATATTTGCTTCAAGTTTGTTTTTGAATGAAATGCTGAAATATAAAATGTAATAAAAAAAAATCTTGTGAAACCTGAGATACCCCAGAGAGAGAGAGAGAGAGAGAGAGAGAGAGAGAGAGACCCACTTGCTCTTTCCAGTAGATTTAATAACTCCCTAATGAAATCTGACTTCAAACGATACCTACCTCTATAGAAGAAAATATATTAAAATCAAGTAAACCGTTAAGAAAATCTAACTGCACTGACAGCTATTAGGATTCTAATACAAATATGATAGTGAGGTATCAAAAACTATGATAAAAATATTAAATTTTTTGTAAACACTGAGGTAATGACTGTTCGGTTTACCTTCCTTCCTCGAGTGTTGGTGAAATTTACTGTCATATTTTAATTTCCTGAGCAAATTTCAAGAGTACTTTACGGAAGCTTCGCGTACTTTTCCCTAAATATTTCACTGCGGTTTAAAGCCATGTGAGAAATTGCATTTTCAAACCTGTGCTGAGCTTAATCAAGGTAAGGTAGAAGAGAGAGAGAGAGAGAGAGAGAGAGAGAGAGAGAGAGAGAGAGAGAGAGAGAGAGAGAGAGAGAGAAGGCACGGGTGACAATATGAATTACAAATTTAGATCTATCGTGAGTACAGACAAGAGATAAAGCTCCATAACATATTATGCCTTTACTTTGTAATAGTAAAATATTTGAAGAAAAGTCTGAGAGAGAGAGAGAGAGAGAGAGAGAGAGACAGAGAGAGAGAGAGAGAGAGAGAGAGAGAGAGAGAGAGAGAGAGAGAGAGAGAGAGAGAGAGAGAGAGAGGGCATTAGTACAAAGTCAAGAATGACAAACTAAAGTTAACACATTTACCGTAAAAATAGACTACAAATACGAGCAACCTACCCCATAACCAATTATGCCTTTACTTTGCAACAGTAAAACATTTAAAGGAAAGTAAGTCAAAAACCCATCGCATGGGACGCGGAGCAAATCGCTCCTAGCTAGCAATCGGGAGTGCTAAGGGGAGAAATTGAATGCCACTGCTTTTGAGCCTATCATACATATTGGATACCATCCGTTTCGCCTGTTGAGAGAGCTTTGCATTCAATAACGACAATTTCCCCCCCTGATAATATCACTCGCGAGTCAATACGTCAAACGCGGCTTCAATCAGTGTTTGTTATCAGGAGGCAAAAGAAGCGATGTCCATAAAATGTTTATAAAAATGCCAGAATAGCTCAGAACTTTTCTGAGGAATTAGCTGTGATAGTTCTCGAGTTCATCTTGACACATTGACTAGCATCGTTTTTCATTAAGGAAATTTGCTGTTTATTTATCATATCAGGGCTCTCAGTGAGGCTCGTGGACGATAAATGGTTCAGAGAGGTAAATTTATCCAATTTATCTCCGTCACAGATTTTAAATGACTGACAAAAGCGAACTGTTGTTGGTGTAATGTTACTGAAGCTAGACCTATCATGCCAGGTGACTCACATGCGATTAAGGACCACTATTGTTTTTAGTTTATACCAGACACATAGTGAAAGGGCAGAATACAAAAACGCAATTTTTGTTAAAGCTATTTGACTTCTCTTAATGTTGAAACTATCTACCATCTACGTAGATATCTGGAGCGGATGAGCAATTAGAGTGCTCTGTAAGATACGAGACTAACCTCACGTAAAACTTAGGCTATACATTAACCGATCTTGTACCATAGGCTATACATTAGCCGATCTTGTACCATTCTTCTACTTAAAGATATACTGTATCTGGTAGAGCATTGGGTACGGCTTAACGGAAACCTTACTTTATTGAAGCAACTAAGAATATAACACTTGAACAATAAGTGACATTTAAGTTTACTGGTGGACCATTATTCTCCGGTGAGAAAGCCAGTGGCATCAAGGGAGCCATTATATAGTGACCATTTTTCGTATGTTTATTTTACTGGTAACTTTTATTGTCCTCTGTTCCGACCCTACTGAGTTAAGGCTCATTCACATTATACCATCACGTCACCGGCACATCACGTCACGTCACCGTCCCATCTGCGTGCCAAACTTGCATAAGCACCGTCACGTCCCGTCAAAATATTCTTCCCAAGAAAACCTGTCGTGATGTGACGGTGGATGCCGTGTGCTTGATGGTGACGTGACGTGATGGTGTGAATAAGTCATTTTGATTACATGTAGGAAATTCTCACGTACTTTGACGTGACGTGATGTGTCGGTGACGTGATGTTATAATGTGAATCAGCTTTTAGTCGTCTCACGAAGTATAAACATCCTATCGTTTTTATTCAGTAAATAGTTCCTCGTCGGACGGGTCGGTACCGTTCTCGGCTAGCACTTTGCTGGCCCACGTTCGAGTCTCCGACCAGCCAATGAAGAATTAGAGGTTTTACTTCTGGTGATAGAAATTCATTTCTCGTTGTAATGTGGTTCGGATTCTACAATAAGCTGTAGGTCCCGTTGCTATGTAACCAATTGGTTCATAGCTACGTAAAATAAAATCTAATCCTTCGGGCCAGCCCCAGGAGAGCTGTTAATCAGCTCAGTGGTCTGGTTAAACTAAGATATTCTTAACTTATTCGGTAAATATTTGTGGCAACTCGTAAACTGGACTACAAGTAGCCTACAACTGCTCATTCTAAGTAGGTCTAGACAAAGATCTAATTTACAACATACCCATTCTTGTGCTGAAACAGAATTTTAGCATTTTACATTCAAATCACTGAGTAAAATTCCATTTTTCATTTTGCCATTAAAAAACAAGATACTTATAGGCGATAGTAAACATTTACGTATGACACAGCTTTAAATAACAGAGGCCTACTCAAGAATTACGTCAATAACGCTTAAGGATCAGGCTCATGTTAGGCCTATGGCAAGCACTGGGTATTACAGGGGAAAACTCTACAGACTTTTAACAAACTAAACTCCGGTTATATTATAGTTGTCAAAGATATTAACAATATGGACAAGAATTGGGAAGTGGCTTTATAAACGCGTCATCACAGTATGCCAGCCTTTTACGCCTAGGTCTAAGCAACCACACACACACACACACCACTCTCTCTCTCTCTCTCTCTCTCTCAACCCCGTCCTTCTCCCTCCCTCCACCTTCAGGAAGGGCACGAGCCCTAGTTTAGTCTAGGTTAGGAAAGGACACAATTCTTAAGGCCTTCGTTGGATAAGACGAGCATACAGTGTTTCGAGAGGTATTTCAAAACTGGCCCTTCCTCGGAAGTGATTATTTTCACGGCAAACCCGACGTAAAAGTGGCCATTCCCCTTCGAAGGATTCAGTTTCGTTAAATAAAATGCAAAGCTCCATAAAATATTGCAGTTTTGTGAAGAAAGTCAGACACTTTGTAATGATAGCACCTAAGGTCTCTGGACAACGTAGAACGGGGATGTACTTAGATTATTGTTGTAGGCCTATGCTAGGTAGCTCCTTCAACGAACAAGATTCGTCGATATTTCAGAAGCCCATGAAAATCAGCTTCAGTGTTCACCAACGCTTAAATATATTCATACATTACTGACTCTCTTTCAGAATAGAAAAAAAAAATGTATTCACCGGGAAAAATTAAATCCCTTTGTCCTTTCAGTAGTAAGTTACCACTAAACCCACAGCTGTCAGCTCAAGTTTTACCAGTACCGGTTATTGAAAGAGTAACGACGCACTTTACATGAATGATTTAGCGACCAAGCAATTTACAGTTTGCTTTTGCGTATAAAAAAAGTTTAAGTCTGATGAAGGACGGGAAAGTTTAGACCTTTAGACCTAACAGTTCAAACTCCTAGTGACCCAGAGCATCGCCTAGCCTGACCACGCGTAGCCCTAAACTAACCAAATCTGACCCCGATGTGGAATTTCGAAATATTAATGATACCTGAATTCACCTTTCAATTTGGACAATATTACTACTTATTGCGGCCATACTCCTTCTCATAAACGACGAATAACGATTCAAATATAAACAATGTCGGCTGGAGCAGACTCCACGGCCGCCATGTCAAACGAAGAATGTAGCCACAACATGTGTCAGCTTATAAGGTATAAACAGCGGTGCAAATTACGATATCATGATGCAAAAACAAATCAGAATGGCGTAGAGAATACCTCATATACTCACAGGGCACCAAAAGTCCCACGGACCTATTTAAAAACGGTATTTTTGTCTCCACTCACAAATTTCACGAACTTTGATCGCGTGTTCCCGCCTCTGAAGGCGGCTGTTCCCTCCACATGACATCCTCCCTAATGAGTTGCAACATGATCTAATTATTTCTATTTTTTCTTCATGTTGGCGGTTTCATAGATTGCATATTTTCTGCTATGTTGGTTTTTAGTTAGTTTCAGATGAATTACAATTATGCTCCTTCGTCTAGCTTGTCGTATATTGTTGTAAATTGAATTAAAAGAGCAATAATGACGTCATCAACTGGACAGGGCGGTTATAAAAAAAAATTGTTTGATTTGGGAATCTGGGTTGGCATTCATTTTCTTCTATAATGGCATTCATTAGTTACATAATTACATGATATATCTCTATGTCGACACTGTAGGTCATTTGTTTATTTTCTTTGCATACCGTTAATTTATTTAAAGTGACATAATCCTAAACTGACGTATTGTTCCTTTCATGTTCAAATAGGGACACGGAAAACGAGGGACAGAATTCCATAGCTTAAAGACCATGGTCACAAGCGCGCAGTCTGACAATTGCTGATTTCAATCCATTAAATATGGGAAGTAGTGGCTTGTAGTGTGTTACATAACAAGATGAAGGGAATACTAAGGGCATGTAAGTTGATCAGGTAAACAGCAACGAGAATAATTGATTGATATGTTCGCGTTGTCTGACGATGCAACTTGAGATATCGAGAGTTAAAGCAGAATATTACCGTTTGTTGGTTTAAATCACTTATTTACTATCAGGAATTGTGTGTTTGTGTTTGTGTGTTAAATTTCTTCTTGCTGCAGTTCCTTTTGTAGCACCATACTGGATACCGCCACAAATGAACCAAAATCTAATATTATAAACTATTACTACCATCAAATCCATCTCGCCAACTAACGTCACTGAGACTAACTTGTATCAGGGAAAGCTTCGTAAAATTTAAACTGCTTCTCTCAGTTTGGTCTTTGATCGACGGATGCTTTGCTTCTTTGACAAAAGACCACTGACAAATCCATATTTTAGCAATAAATTCCTCAAAGGACCGAAGCATAACCATTTTTAACCATACATTCTTCAAAACACTTGAAATGAACTTCATTATAAGTCTAGGTCATAGCGTAGATACGAGAAAGACACCACTATAACTGAGCTTAGTCTCTCTCTCTCTCTCTCTCTCTCTCTCTCTCTCTCTCTCTCTCTCTCAGTTCTTGTTTGATCAACGAGTGGTCTGTTTCTTTGACAAACGAGATCTAACAAAAGCAATTTATAACCACAGATTCCTCAAAAGACCCAAACAAAATCATTTTTAGCCATAAATTCCTCAGGAGACTTGAAAGGAGCTCCCATATAGGTCTACTGTAGGTCTTGACACACTAGGCGAGAAAGACACCGGCTTACTGAGCCTAGTCTCTCTCTCTCTCTCTCTCTCTCTCTCTCTCTCTCTCTCTCTCTCTGTTCCCAGAGGCTTCCGCTTTTCTCGTCCTTCATCAACAATATTGCGAGGTAATTTGACTGACTTTGTGCCCTGTAAGAGAATTCATAAATGCCAATGAAAAATCCTTATGGCTCTAACCAAGAGCTTACAGGGGTCGTCTCGCCACGCTAATAGCGGGTGGGGTTAGTAGGAGGGGGGGAAGAGAGAGAGAGGAGAGAGGGAGGGAAAGAAAGGAGGAAGAATTTAAGAGGATGAAGATGAAGGAGGAATGACGGAGGAAAGGAATGAGGTGAGGAAAGTAGAAGGAAGAATGAGGAGATGGATGTAAAAGAAGGAATTGAATAATCTTTCTTGTTTTTTTTTTTTTTCATTCTTCATTTTTAATTCCGTCAGTTCTTCTTTGTTTTACGTTTGTCCCGACCTTCTCTAATCAATCAGTCTCTCTCTCTCTCTCTCTCTCTCTCTCTCTCTCTCTCTCTCTCTCTCTCTCTCTCCTTTCATTACCTTTCTTCTTCTTATTCTTTGTTTCTTTGTGGTTTAATCCTGCAGGCACTAGGTTGCTTTCTTCTTCTCATTCTTTGTTTCGACAGTGATGACGAAATGTCTTTTTTTTATACTAACTAAATATAAGGTAATTACTCTGTGGACTTTTAATCCTGTTTTCCTGAGGCACTGTGCTGGGTCAGGTTGCCTATCCTGACAAGGTCATTTTCGTGTCACTAACCCACCATGGAAAAATCTCTGTTGTCCAAATAATCTACAATGAATCGGTAGATGAAAAGGCCAACGGCGCACCTTTGTTACCCCTTGGGAGCCAAAGCCACCAAAGTCATGACAAAGCAAATCTTCCTGGAGAGAGGCTGAACACAAGAAACCACTTCCATTCTTTCCCTACAACAGGGATGGCTAGATTATGTGTCCTGAAAGAACTGTGGTTGCCCATCCCAACGCCTTAGCCTAAAAGGCTTGTTAAAAAAGGAGAGAGGGGCCGCTAGGGGGCCTTGACACTTCCAGACCCCCTGGGGCCAGATTATGGAAAATTGGTTGCCCATCCCAACGGCCTCTATTGGCTCTCCAACGCCCGGCCCCCTTTTCTTTTCCACCGGGCTAGATAAAGGAATTAAGCTACAATGAAGAACTTGGTTGCCCATTCCAACGGGCTCTAGCCAAAAAAATTAGAGGGGGCGCTGACCCCCCTGGGGCCTATTGCCCCCTTCCCCCTCCTCTATCTGTCCCATCGGGCTAGATGAAGGAATTTAGCTATAATAAAGAACTTGGTTGCCCTTCCCAGTGGCCTCTGTTGCCAAAAAAGACAGGGGGCTGCTAACCCCTTCAACACCCAGGGGTCTCTGGGCACACTTCTCCGGGACCCCCCCCCCTCCCCTTCTCCATCCCCCATTCCCCCAGGGCGCCTCACCTCCTTGGGAACCTGTTGCCCCGAAATTGAAATACAAACGCCCCGGAGAAGAGACTAAAAAAGATAATAATAATAATAACAAAGAGAGAGAGAGAGAGAGAGAGAGAGAGAGAGAGGTGGGAGAGGGAGCCAAAACACGCAAGGATAACAACCCCTTCTTCTTCTTCTTCTTCTTCTTCTTTATATTATTCTTCTTTTTCTTCTTCTTCTTCTTCATTTTCTTTATCTTTATTTTATTATTCTTTTTCTTCTTCTTCTTCTTCTTCTTCTTCTTTATATTATTCTTCTTTTTCTTCTCCTTCTTCTTTATCATTATATTCTTCTTCTTCTTCTTCGTCTTCTTCCTCCTCTTTATCTTTATATTCTTCTTCTTCTTCTTTATCATTATCTTCATATTCTTCTTCTTCTTCTTCTTCTTCTTTATCTTTATATTCTTCTTCTTCTTCTTCCTTATCTTTATATTCTTCTTCTTCTTCTTCTTCTTCTTCTTCTGGCCCTGCTGCTCCCTGCTCCCTGCTCCCTGCTCCCTGCTCCCTGCTACTGATGCTGGTGCGCGCGTTGGGACACGCCAAAGAGAGAGAGAGAGAGAGAGAGAGAGAGAGAGAAAGCGGCAGGTGGCGGCGGCGGCGACGGGGACTTTGGACTTTATTCAATTATCGCTTAAGGGGCAAGATTCGCGGCGGGCGGGCCGGACTCAAAAGCGGGTGGCAATTAGACCCCTTTTGCCCCTCGACACCGACCCTAATAAAACAGTGGATGCTGGGTCGTCTGCCGCGCCGTAATCAAAAGACAATTAAGCCAGCATCTCTGCCGTACCTGTCCTCTGCCGTTGCTAGGAGACGCCTCTCCCGTCACACAACGCCCGGCCGAAGGGCGCAAGCATCACCGCCCCCGCCGGGCCGAAACAGACCCCTAGACTCGCCGGGAGCAGATGCCGATCTCCCTTTCTCCTGGCGGAGGCTCTCCACGCCCCTAAGAGAAACATATTAAACCAGTGCTTGCGTCTCAAACACAAAATGACACCACCGGCGGGCGGGTCGCCCGAATCGGACCTTATTCGCAGGGCGCGCAAGGGCCAGTGTCCGGAATTTTGTCCGTCGAGGGAAGTGGCGCTCGTCGAACTGGGAAAGGAAAATGGCGCAAAAAAAATAAAAAAAGGAGGTTGGTATATTTGTTATTACATATGTTCCGATAATAATAATAGTCGGAAAGGAGATGGGGGTCGTGAGAGAGAGAGATTCTTTCTCTCTCTCTCTCTCTCTCTCTCTCTCTCTCTCTCTCTCTCTCTCTCGTGTCAATCAAGTCCTTTGTCCTTTTTCTGCAAGTAATAAACATTATGTTGTAGCACTTGGTCCTTTTGATTTTATTTATGCCGAGTTATTTTCCTCTTTCTTCTCTCTGACTTTCCCTGATTTTCTTTCTTTCCCTGACTTTTTTTGTCCCTGCTGACTTTCTTTTTTCCCTGCTGACTTTCTTTTTTCCCTGCTGACTTTCTTTTTTCCCTGCTGACTTTCTTTTTCCCCTGCTGACTTTTTTCCTGCTACTCTTTTTTCCCTGCTGACTTTCTTTTTTCCCTGCTGACTTTCTTTTTTAACCTGCTGACTTTCTTTTTTCCCTGCTGACTTTCTTCTTTCCCTGCTGACTTTCTTTTTTTCTCTGCTGACTTTCTCTTTCCCTGCTGACTTTCTTTTTGCCGGTGACTTTCTTATTTTCCTTGCTGACTTTCTTTTTTCCTGCTGACTTTCTTTTTTTCCCTGCTGACTTTCTGTTTTCCCTGCTGACTTTCTTTTTTCCCTACTTTCTTTTTTCCCCTGCTGACTTTCTTTTTTCCCTGCTGACGTTTAGTGGGCGGATGGAGTCGCTTCGGTTATAATTAGAAAGTGGTGAACGACTTTGCTGAACGATTTGAGTTAATGAAATAAAGGAAAATCTGTTCAAGTTATTGCCTAAAGATTTAATGATATTCTCTTTAATGATTGTGCCTCTACAGAAAGTTTAACACGACATCTATTACTCTGTCCCGTCGAGAACCACGGCTCACGGTGTGCGCACAACTTGGACTATAAAATCTAGGTCAAAGGCCAAGCGCTGGGACCTATGAGTTCATTCAGCGGAGAATGGGGGAAACTGACTTTAAAAAGGTCTGAAAGGTGTAACAGGAGGAAAGAGAATATGAACGGAGGTCCAGTCAAAGGAATGAAAGGGGTTGCAGCTAAGGGACCTAATGAAGAGACGCTGCAAAGAACCTTAAGTAGTGCTTACAGTGCACCATGTGAGGTGCACTGAGGATGCCCAGAAGACATGTTACCTGAAGTCCCTGTCCTTTCCAGTTCCTCATACTCGACATCTAGCACTCTCCCTAGGCCCGCGTTCGATTCTCCGACCGGCCAATGAAGAATTAGAGGAATTTATTTCTGGCGAGAGAAATTCATTTCTCGGTATAATGTGGTTCGGATTCCACAATAAGCTGTAGGTCCCGTTGCTAGGTAACCATTCAGGAGAGAGTCAAGATGGCCCCAAAGGGAAAACCAGCCTCCAGCGAGAGCCACAAGCTACAAGCAAAGGTGGCAAATAAACAGAGTTTTCTGTACAGCGTATAATCCAGGCCACCGAAAATAGATCTCTCTTTTGGTGGTCTCGGTATAGTGCTGTATGAGTCGCGGCCCATGAAACTTTATTCCACTGGTCGGTGGTGGCCTGTCCTTATCGTTGCCAGATGCACGATGATGGGTAACTTTAACCTTAAATATAATCAAAACTGCTGAGGCTAGAAGGCTAAAATTTGGTATGTTTGATGATTGGAGGCTGGATGATCAACATACCAATTTTCAGCCCTCTAGCCTCAGCAGTTTTTAAGATCTGAGGGCGGACAGAGAAAGAAAGTGGGGACGGACAGACAAAGCCGGCACAATAATTTTCTTATACAGAAAACTAAAACCGATTGACCTGAAATTGAGGAGACGGCGTCAGCAGCAGAAGGAGAGAACAAGAATTGATTTTCCTCCTTTCTTAAATATTTGGAGATCAGGAGATTCTGCAACTTCACTAGGCAGGCTATTCCACATTTTTGTTGTGGCCAAGATAAAAACTCCTGGCTAACCGAGTGGTGTTGAACCTCTTCCAACACTGTTCGACAACTCTGCAATCCTCTCTGGTAGTCTGTTTTCTGGGATTTCTCTGTTCTGGGACCTTACATCCTAATGGTTCATTTTGAATTACTACAGATGATATACTCTGCAGAGTGACTGGAGTAAGGAACAATATGTACTTGAATCATACATGCATATATATATATATATATATATATATATATATATATATATATATATATATACATACATATATATATGTGTTTTGTATATATTTATTTATTTATATACAAATATATCCGTAATAATATATATATATAGATATATATATATATTTGTGTATATATAAATTTATTTATATATAAATTACATATATATATATGTATATATATACTGTATATATTATATATATATATATATATATATATATATATATATATATATATATATATATATATATATATATAAAGAGAGAGAGAGAGAGAGAGAGAGAGATCCATGAAATCAGCGTAAGCCAAACGTGAAACAGCGAATGGCTTGATAGGAGAAGTTGGTATTGGAGCGTCCAAGAGAGAGAGAGAGAGAGAGAGAGAGAGAGAGAGAGAGAGAGAGAGAGAGAGAGAGAGAGAGAGAGATATTGCGCAAGAATAAGCGAAAAATTAAGATTAATAAAAGGGTCTGATGACAAAGGTTAAGAGCAACTTGATACTTAATGAATTTTAAGGTGTTCTCGAGAACCAGGAAGAAGGAGAGACAAAAGAAAGAGGATGATAATTATAAACGACGACAAAACAGATACGATAATAATAATAATAATAATAATAATAATAATAATAATAATAATAATAATAATAATAATAAGAAGAAGAAGAAGAAGAAGAAGAAGAAGAAGAAGAAGAAGAAGAAGAAGAAATGAGAATATAATTAAAAATAATAATAATAATAATAATAATAATAATAATAATAATAATAATAATAATAATGATAAATAGTTATTACACCATTGACAACAATTACAATAATGCTAAGTGACACTAATAAATGACAACAAAGCAAATATAATAATAATAATAATAATAATAATAATAATAATAATAATAATAATAATAATAATAATAATAATAATAACAGCATCTAGACTGCCAATCTATTTAATGAAGTTTGTTTGAAAGAGGGTCTTCTCAGAAAATAATAATAATAATAATAATAATAATAATAATAATAATAATAATAATAATAATAATAATTACGCATTACGCAACTGACAACAATTCTAATAACAAAGTAACGCTGAATAGGAAAAGAAAGTGACAGGAAAAGCGTCCGATCAAATTACGAACTAATTTAATTACTGCTCACAAGCTGTGGCATTTCTTTTTCGGTTATTTTAACTAGCGTTTCCCTCCTCCCTCCCTCCCTCCTCGTCGGTAACAAATAAGCGAGACGTTATATAACAAGTGTCAACCAAATTCTGACGAAAAGATTGATGAACTTGAAGAAGAGCGATTGATGATTGCGTGATTGTATTAAGGACAGAAGAAGTGTCCTATGTGGAGAGATTGTAACTACTATACCGCCATACTTCTTTTTGATTGTCTAATTGGTTGACGAATCACAAAGGGCATTGTTGTCAATGGTGTACTATTATTATTATTATTGCTAAGAAATTCCCAATTTCGTGAAAAACAATCTGTGTAATAAAAATCCACAATTATACAGTAAATATATTACTACGTAAAATAAACAGACTCTCGAGCACTTGAACGGTGTTCCTCATTATTATTATTATTATTATTATTATTATTATTATTATTATTATTATTATTATTATTATTATTACAGTATCTGTTTTTAGGCAAAGGATAAAGGACCTTGCTTCAAAAGCAAAAGAGTACTTTTGATATATATTTGCTTCGGGTCAAAATTCTTGGAATCCCTACCTGCCCGGCTAATGGGTCCAAAAGCACCCCTTTGCTTTTGAGGCAAGATTCCTTTTTATCCTTTGCTTTTGAGGCGATGTCCTTTTTATCCTTTGCCTAAAATCTGCGCCCACGAATTAGTGGAGCTGTATACCCTATAGCAAATTGAAGCTTGCAAGCTGTAGGAAACCTTGCCAGGATTGGCCTGGAGGCGACACTTGTCTACAAGGTAACTTTATTCTCTCCAGTAGCCAAAACATTCCGATAAGGCACAGTCTGGTCCGCTGGTATAGTGGTTAGTGTCGTGGCATGCCACTCAGATGTCGCGGGTTTGCGTCTCCGCCAGAGCGATGAAAGATCACTGGCTCTGTATCATGACTGCTCAGTTGAAACCAACTTCAGTGTGATTTTCAAGTCAGTGGTGGGAGGTTGAAGGTTTCCAAAATTCTTTGGACGCTTGAATTTTAAGTCAAGGCTGGGGTGAATGTTTGGCGTCGATTGTTCCGTGTTTTACAATAACTTTTAATAGTAATAATATATATATTACTCCGGCATCTTGTTTTTACAGCTCATGATGAATTCCAACAAGTAAAAAATCGAGTTCTCTGTACAGTGTATAATCAAGGCCACCGAAAACAGATCTGTCTTTCGGTGGTCTCGGTATAATGCTATATGAGCTACGGCCCACGAAACTTTAACCACGGGACGGTGGTGGCCTGTCCTATATCGTTGCCAGATGCACGATTATGGCTAAATTTAACCCTGAATAAAATAAAAACTACTTAGGCCAGAGGGCTGCAATTGGTATGTTTGACGAATGGAGGGTAGATGATCAACATACCAATTTGCAGCCCTCTAGCCTCAGTAGTTTTTAAATCTAAGAGCGGACAGAAAAAGTGCGGACAGAATAAAGTGCGAACGGACAGACAAAGCCGGCACAATAATTTTCTTTTACAGAAAACTAAAAATGTTAAAATAACAAAACATGATGGTGCAATAATAAAACATGAATGAATAATTATGTAAACTAGGTAATAAAAGATATGAAGAAATCACAGGGTACAAGCGTAAAGTAAAAAGAAAAGAAATATTATAAGCAACTGAATAGGAAATATTGAATTTATTAAAAGTAGACGCGAAAATTTAATATTTAATATTGCAACCATAAACTTTTATTATAAAATGAAAAAGGAGATAGTGAATAGAGATATGGAAAATGAAAAGAAACGAAATGAACAAAAAAAAAAACAGACTATGAAAAACACAAATTAGAAAAAAAAATTCCATATAAAAATGAAAATTAAAATATTATAAAAGAATTTAAAACAAATAAATGTGGAATATGGAAAATTCCAAAAAAAACAGGACATAGAAGAATAAAAATGAAAATCTAAAAACAAGAAAAATAGAACAGAACCAAAAAAAAGACGAACGAGAAAATAGAAGATCCAAAGGCAAAAACCGAAAAAATAAAAGAAAAAATTACAGATAATTAAAAACGCATAAAAAATGGAAAAAACTTCAAAAAATAAACAGAAAACACGGAGAAAATTAAACACACAGAAAATTTGAAACAAAAACTTAAAAAATAAACAAAATAACCGGAGAAAACTAAAGAAAAATAAGAAAAATAAACAGAAATAGAAAATGCAAGAACGGAAAAACTGGAAATATATACAGGAAAAAATCGAGAAAGTTAAAGACAAACAAGACCAATAGAAACCCAAAAAAAATAAACAGAAAAGCAAAAAAAAACGAGAAACAGAAAAGAATTAAACAGAGACAGAAAAGGCAAAAATAAAAAAAATAAGCAGACAAGAAAAAGAATTATATAAAAAAAAAAGTTCAATCTAAAAAAAAAAAGGCAAGACAACGAAAACTTTAAAAAAAATATATAAAGATAATAAAGATAAAAAGTTCAGTCTAAAAAACAAAAAAATAAATAAATAGAAATTAAAAAATAAAAAGGTAAAAAGTTCAATCTGAAAAAAAATAAGATAAAAAAACTTAAAAACACCAAAATATAAAAAAAAAAAAAAAAGATAAAAAGTTCAATCTAAAAACCAAAAAAAAAAAAATTAAAAACCGAAAAAAAATAAAAAGCAAAAAAAAGTTCAATATAAAAAAAAGATAAAGAAAAAAAGAAAAAAAAAATGCGCGTGCAGCCCACCGGGATCGAAAGGCGCATCAAATATTTGTTTTATCAGAGCCATTTCAATCACTAGTTTGTTGTCGCCATTTGCCGGCACTGATTTAATTAACATTGGCAACAAATATATATCAATCAGGATATTCAATTAAAATTTAATTACCATACATTTTTTAATTTAATCAAAGGCAGACGCTCACTTTTATGTTTCGCTGCCACCGACTCACTCCTGCCGCCTGCTGCCGCCTGCCGCCGCTGCTGTCCTTTCTCATTACACGCGTAAATACTTCCCGTGTGTGTGTGTGTGTGTATGTATAAGGCGTATGCATGCGGATCATGTATACATATGTGTAGATGTATGCATATATATTTGGTAGTACCATGATACCTGTGTTTATGCTTTATATATATGTACAATTGTATCTTTATAAATATGTATATACATATGTATGTATATTATATCTATATATATATGAATATATATACATATATGTACAGTATATGCATATACATATATATATATATGTACATATACATATATGTATATATATATATATGCATATGTGTAAATATACATATACATATATGTATATATATATATATATATATATATATATATATATATATATATATATATATATATATATATATATATATATAGAGAGAGAGAGAGAGAGAGAGAGAGAGAGAGAGAGAGAGAGAGAGAGAGAGATGAGGGTAGCAGTGTCGCTAGCTCTACGCCCCTTTTTGGACTGTAGTGTCAACCCACCACAGCCGACTTCCTACAGGTACATACTTTACTCGCGAAATATCGACTGGATCACGATAGAGAGAGAGAGAGAGAGAGAGAGAGAGAGAGAGAGAGAGAGAGAGAGAGAGAGATTAAAAAACGTCACAAACGTAACAGAGTACTGCTCTATCAGTCATAAAAAGAAAAATTAGAACCTCGATGAGGTCATCCTCCCTCCTAGCAGTGTGAAACTCTGCTCTCCTCGAGGTAACCTCATGGCCTCGCAACATGCGAGGTACACTCTGGCTACTAAACTCTACGGGTATTGCACTCCGCTTTTCGTAGGTAGTTCTATAGGAACACTCTACATTAGGATGTACTGGTTACCAGATACGCACGTATATGTTATACCCACAATGCACTCTTAGCTTCTTTTATTCTTCACACTTTTTGGATACTATTGTCACTACAAATCACGAATATTAAGCCACAAATACCGTTTGGTATCCAGTTCACCATAAGTCAGGAATCACTTACACCCAAGGGGAATTATAAGTGATAAGAATTATAAGTGATAAGTGCTTCGTAGCACCTTTCACCTATGATTTTTTTCGGTGTAAATTATTCCTAAGGTATAGTGAACTGGATACTAAACGATTTTTGGGGCTTAGTATTTGTGATTATAAAATATCATATATATATGTATATACAGTATATATACATACTTATATATATAAATATAAATATATAAATGTACATAATATATATGTATAAATATATAATATATAAATATATATATATATATATATATATTATATATATATATATATATATATATATATATATATATATATATATATATATATATATATATATATATATATATATATATATATATATATATATATAGTTACCCTATTCTCGCCTTCCCCAGTACATCACCCCAATGCACTCGAACTTCTTCAAGGAACTAATTCAGTTTTGAGGTCAGCATGGACTCAATCCACATAAGGGGATAGTGTCGTCAGTGCACCTCACGTGGTGCACTGTAAGCTCTTAGATCCTTGTACTTCATCTCGATTATTTTCTGGGTTCCTTTATCTTGCTGTCCAGCCACTCTAACTTCCTCTTTTTATTGTCTTTAGCTCTGAATGGCCGGAAGTCCCCCAGTGCTTGGGTTGATAGCCTAAATATCATAAAATCAAATTATATCAGAGAGAGAGAGAGACCCAATGGACTGTCGATGCATTGGCCTTTGATATTAACAACCCGATTTCTACCTCAAACATGACTGAAGAGAGAGAGAGAGAGAGAGAGAGAGAGAGAGAGAGAGAGAGAGAGAGAGAGAGAGAGAGAGAGAGAGAGAGAGTTGAAAAAGGTTACTTGAATAACCTATGACGAATATTAGAATATTATCTTCTATAAATTTAATGTTGTCGGATGAATTTGTATATTAAGGGTAATGGTTGAGTCTTCCAACACGAAATGGGAAATTACAACCTACAATAAATATTGATCTTTCAGTACAGAATAAATAAACATATAAACATCGTGTTAACCTAATTAAAGTAAACCTTACAGAAATCATTAACAGCTAGGGGACAATACAAGCTAACTCATTACGAATTCAGTAGCAGGACGCAAATCAAAACGTCACTGAACGTCTTTTTCACATAATTTTCAACAATAAATAAACAGAAAACATCAAACGATTGTCAAAATTCTTATTTTTTTGTTATTGTTTTTGTTGTAGACGCTGTTGTTGTCGTTGTAGTGGCTACTGGCGGCGCTATATTAAAAGTACCAAACAGAAACGAAGGGGGAATCGCAAAGGTAGAGAGGACGAAGTTGAATTGTGATCCCGATGGAAATGTCGTAAACAAACTCCTCCGACAGCCAAGGGTTCGCTCCGTGACGTCACATCCGATGGGAGAAGTATGGCTCCCAAAAAACGAACGGATGCGCTATCAATATCTATTAGAGGAGACGCTCTCCCTCTACTTTTACCTTTCTTCCCTCGCCGAGAGGGGAGCCGGAGTCGCCTGCACAATAAACGAGGGGAAAGAGAAAGCGCAGACGTAAAAAGATGAGGGGAAAGGTGGAAATCGGCACTTGTATGAAATACGGGTATGACTTGGTAGTACCATGATAGCTGTGTTTATGCTTCTAGTTTTCATCAGTAAAAATTTTTTCCTCTGTGATGGTGGATGGTTCCAGAAACATTCATTCTGTAGTTGCTGAATGGATGAACTTATGTACTACAAATTTTGTAGATCGAAGGTCCTGTGGCTGCACGGTGGAAATTTGAGTGGCTTGCTCTTGATAAATATTTTCAAAGAAGAGGAAGTCAGTTCGGGATTTGGCCTCAGTTCAACGTGTGAGCATCCAAAGATTTTGGCTACAATAATCAATAGTACGTAAAACAAGTAAAAGATGGACTGAAGTTTCTTCGGCGCAATCGAGTTTTCAGTACAGCCGCTACAGCTCATAAGAAAGGCCACCTAAAACAGATCTATCTTTCGGTAGTCTCGGTATGATGCTGTATGAGCAGCGGCCCGTGAAACTTTAACCACGGCCAGGTGGTGGCCTGGCCTATATCGTTGGCAAAGGCACGATAATGGCTAACTTTAACCTTAAATAAAATAAAAACTACTGAGGCTAGAGGGCTGCAATTTGGTATGTTTGATGATTGGAGGGTGGATGATCAACGTACCAATTTGCAGCCCTCTAGACTCAGTAGTTTTTAAGATCTGAGGGCGGACAGAAAAAGTGCGTACAGAATAAAGTGCAGACGGACAGACAAAGCCGGCAAAATAGTTTTCTTTTACAGAAAACTAACAAGTATATACAACTGCTCACAAATGAGCATTAAGAAAAAACGACATACACAATATACTGTATATATATATATATATATATATATATATATATATATATATATATATATATATATATATATATATATATATATATATATATATATACATATACATAATATAATAGGTAGTTATTGATTTTTCAAGGAACATGTCTTTTATTCAGGTAAGCTGTAACCTAATTCTTATCATATAAAAAAAACAGAAATATACGTTTACTTATTTTTCTCTAGCGGGCCACTTTCAAAATCAAACGGGCCACATTTGGCCCACGGGCACGGGGTCGGACGGCCCTGGTCTAAAGCATCAGAGGTTACGAGTGAAAATGTTAAATATCAATAGCTAATTATCAAAGCAGATCTCCTCCTTTGAACGACTGAGTCCTCTCTCTGTAATATCTGCAAATGTGTTCCAGCTTTTATTCAATAAAACTGGATGAAATTATTGCTTCATTTAAATATATTTATAAATTCTTTAGTTTGTTGTTTCTTGAAATCCGCTTGAAGCTGTTTAGTTGACCAACAAAAGCCGAGGGGAAGTTGAAGACATTTTAAACAAAATCTTAACAGAAACAAGTAAAGAATGCGCCGAAGTTTCTTCGGCGCAATCGAGTTTTCTGTGCATCGTGTAATCAAGGCCACCGAAAATAAGTCTATCTTTAGGTGGTCTCGGTATAAAGCTGTATGAGCAGCGGCCCATGAAACTCTAACCACGGGTAGGTGGTGGCCTATCCTATATCGTTGGCAGAAGAACGATTATGGCTAACTTTAACCTTAAATAAAATAAAAACTA
>NC_089788.1:73382719-73387719 GCF_040412425.1 Macrobrachium rosenbergii | reverse complement strand
CATTAAAGGCATGAGAAAAATTAATGTACGCTAGATACGCGCATTTGCTGACTTAGTACATTTTCGCTTATTGTTGACAACTTATATATATATATATATATATATAAAAATATATATATATATATATATATATATATATATATATATATATATATGTTTGTATGTATATATATATACATATAAAATTAAGCCTACAAACGTCCTTTAATATCCAGTTCGCCCGTTTTTCCTCGGCCTTGTGGGTTAAGGCGTCACTGTAGTCCTGAGTTCTTGTCCTTCGTTGGTTTTTGAGCAGCAAAATTGAGCCCACGGGACACGTCGAACTTATTACCAACTAAAAATTCCCACTTCGGTAACATATGATGAAAATATATTATTTTTCTGGTTTGTAGAGCCTGTTGTGATATTAAAGGCTGTTTGTGAGGAGGACTTAATGCTTGTATATGAATCACGGTGATGTGATAAAATTTCATTATATATACATACATACATACATACATACATATATATATATGCCTATATATTTTTATATATATATATATATATATATATATTGTTAACATGTATATATATATAAATGTATGTACATACATATATATATAAATAACTCACTTTAGAAAGCATAAATAATTATAATGAAATACCAACACCCTTGCAGTCTACAACATATTTAATTATTATTATTATTATTATTATTATTATTATTATTATTATTATTATTATTATTATTATTATTATCATCCAAAGGAAGATTCCTATTCATATAGAACAAGCCCACAGGGTCCACTGCCCTAAAATTAAAGATTCCAAAGAATATGGGGTTCATTTGAAAGGAGTAACGGAAGGTGATAGAAACTAGAAAATTAGTAATAGACAACTTCATTCCAACTTAGGTCCAGATTCCAGTCTAATTCCAGTCCGCTGAGATACCCGGAATTAAAGGGTACTATTGAATTAGTTCAATATTCAATAAAGTACCTCCACAAAAACGGTAAACTCAAGATTGGTCAAGTTTTCCTTTACCTGTTTGTATTAATTGTTTTTTGCAATAAACTGTTTATGAATTCTAGTTCATATCTATGTATATAAGACGGCCGGCTGATGAAGAGTTAGAGGAATCTATTTCTGGTGACAGAAATTCATTTCTCGCTATAATGTGGTTCGGATTCCACAATAAGCTGTAGGTCCCGTTGCTAAGTAACCAATTGGTTCTTAGCCACGTAAAATAAAGTCTAATCCTTCGGGCCAGCCCTAGGAGAGCTGTTAATCAGCTCAGTGGTCTGGTAAAACTAAGGTATACTTAACTTTTTATGTATATAAGAGCGAATTACGGAGACAGGTATATGTATACATTTAAATCTTTGATTCTAAACATATTATAATACTTTAATTTGAAACCAACAAACGCTAGAAACGTGAGAGAGAGAGAGAGAGAGAGAGAGAGAGAGAGAGAGAGAGAGAGAGAGAGAGAGAGAGAGAGAATTTTGACTAAATCGGCAAAGGAAATACCCCAGAATACTCAGTGTTAGTGAAATATCTACCTAGAGTAAGTAGTAGAATATAAAATCTAAGTCAAAGGCCAACCAAGCGCTGGGACCTACGAGGTCACTCAGCGCTGAAACGGAAATTGACAGTAGAAAGGTCTGAAAGGCGTAACAGGAGGAAAACCTCAAAGCAGTTGCACTACGGAACAGTTGTTACGAGAAGGTGGATAGCAAGTTGGAAGAGGGAGAATAGGAATGGAGGTACAGTAAAAAGGAATGAAAGGGGTTGCAGCTAGGGGCCTAAGGAAGGCACGCTGCAAAGAACCTGAGAAATGCCTACAGTGCACCGTGTGAAGTGGACTGACGGCACTACCTCTACGGGGTCGAAGTAGGCCTATCTATGTTAGAGACTGCAGAGGGCTCTTTAGTATAGGCAATTTACCAGAAGGAACTAAAGTATTCTACGGGAGGTCAGACCGAGACTAATTACTTAAGGTTCTTTGCGGCGTCCCTTCGGCTCCTAGCTGCAACCCCTTTCATTCCTTTTACTGTACCTCCGTTCATAATCTCTTTCTTCCAACTTGCTATCCACCTTCTCCTAACAATTGTTTCAGAGTGCAACTGCTTTGAGGCTTTCCTCCTGGTACACCTTTCAAACCTTTCTATTGTAGCCCTTCGTTGGCTGAGTCGGTAGAGTTCGGACTGTCACTCGACGGGCCGGAGTTCAATTCCCCCGGCCGACCGATGAAGAATTAGAGGAATTTATTTCTGGTGATAGAAATTCATTTCTCGCTATAATGTGGTTCGGATTCCACAATAAGCTGTAGGTCCCGTTGCTAAGTAGCCAATTGGTTCTTAGCCATGTAAAATAAGTCTAATCCTTCGGGCCAGCCCTAGGAGAGCTGTTAATCAGCTCAGTGGTCTGGTAAAACTAAGGTATACTTAGTCAATTTCCCTTTCAGTGCTGAATGACCTCATAGGTCGCAGTGCTTGGCCTTTGGCCTAAATTCTACATGCCTTCCTTCCAATACCCCCAGGAGGCTTACATGACGTCACATGAAGTATGAAAACCGCCACCTCTTCCAGCTTTATAACCAGAGCGTAGAAAAACCATAAAATATAATTGATTAGACAATTTACGTTAGTGAAACTCACCCCCCGCCCCATTTTTTTTTAAGTAGAAATGATATCATGGAACTTGAAATGTAAGATATACCCCCCTTTTAAAACCGACAACTCATAATAATGGAATTTGCAAACGTGTCTTTATCTAAATGCCTCGCTTGTTTTGTCAGTGGTGTTAAATGAACAAAACAAATAAATGAAAAAGACTCAGAGAGGTCTTTTGCTAAATAATTATTTATTAATCAAAATATTTTCTGTAGTGTATCTATCTTATAATTATCTATCTTATAATTATTTTGTATTTTGCAAAGGATAGTGTTAATTGCCAGTAACGAGGGTACCATGACGTAATAGAATCTGAAAGTGTTTTGTTAGGAAAGTAAAGTTTGAGGAAATGTTAACGAGACGACGATATATATATATATATATATATATATATATATATATATATATATATATATATATATATACACTTTGGAAAGTTGAAAACACCATTAATAAATAGAGCAGGCTGCATATTCCCCCCCTCCAGGAGCACTGGAAAACCACTACGATGGCATAACATAAACATCTAATTCTACTCTTCTTCTTCTCTCTCATTTCTATAGAAGCCGGATTGAATCCTGCTGCTGCTTCTCTCCCATCTATCCTCCCATCCACCCCCTCCCCAGACACGCCCATCCAACCAGCCATCCACCCACCCTACTCACACAAAACCTCTCAATTCCCCCAAGTGTCTATAAAATGCAAGGTGCGGGAACTCCTTTGGGAACAGGAGATATTGTGGTTCCGTGTTGGGCATTTGTTTTCATCTGGGAAGCGGAGTCTTCCCGCGTCTGGGCTGGTCCCTGGGAGGGGTGTCCCTGGGTGTTCCCGTTGGATTAGGGGAGGAGGAGGTATATAGAAAACGGATGAATCTCAGGCTATACTTCGCTTAAGGGGGAACTTTAAAAGACGGTAGGAGAGGGGATAATTGTTGTCGTAGCAGACTACGGGAAAAGTACTACGTTATTCATGGAGCTGAATAATCCTGAGAGAAAACTCAGTGTTTTTTTAGAACAGATAATTATTTAATAAAAGAAATAATGATCCTAGTATCAAAATTATTTTAGCTTTGTGAAGGAAAACCTACAATTTCGGGTTACGCAATATTTCTTTAAATAATTCTTATGCAAAGACAAAATCAACAGGAATACAATAATAACTTTTGTTCGGAATTACTCAACACTAAAATCGAAACAAAAGCCTTCGTAAATTATGGCTTATTTCGCCATGAGTAAACCTCTTTCAAAGAACTCAGTATATGGCAAGATTTAAAAAATGCATACATAGTCAACGTCTACAGGTCAGGTCAGGTCACTTGCATATGACCTTGCTTCATAAAGGTCATTCGCAAAAGATCTTGCTTTACAAAGGAGGTCATCCGCAAATGATCTTGCTTCATAAAGAAGGTCAGTCACAAATGACCTTGCTTCATAAAGGAGGTCATTTGCAAATGACCTTGCTTCATAAAGGAGGTCAGTCACAAATGACGTTGCTTCATAATGAAGGTCAGTCACAAATGACCTTGCTTCATACAGGGTGATGCGATGGGAAGACCAGTGACCGAATTTAGCTCACACCAAATGGAACAGAACATTAAATGAAAAAGGTCAGTGTCTGACCCCAAAAGGAAGACACAGGCCCACTTCTTGACAGTGAGAAGTGGCGACCTGGCGGGTTGTTGAGAGGTTGGGGCCACTGGGGCTAATTTTCTGTAATCTAAATGGAGCAGGGACTGAAATAACATCTGCAGAAAAGGTGGAAATGATGCAGCATGATTTGACTTCATCTTATCATTGAAGGGGAACACAGGTATTAAGATTAGGGGCCTTGGAGGTTAATTCTACATAATTTAATAGAGTAGTGACTGAAATAGTACCTGCAGAAAAACAGGCGGAAAGGACACCACATAATTTGACTTAATCTTTTCATTAAGGGGAAACTAAAATGCAAAGATGTGGGGCCTTGGAGGTTAAGTCTCCATACTCTAATGGAGCAGTTGCTGAAATAATACCTTCAGAAAAGGTGTAAAGGATACCATACGATTCTGACTTAATCTTATCATTGAAGAGGAACAGTCATAAAGATTTGGGACCTTGGAGGTTAATTCTCCATAATCTTAAAGGAGCAGTGACTAAAATAATACCTACAAAAAAAAAAAAAAAACAAGGTGGAGAGGACACCACACGATTTTGACTCAAAGATTTGGGGCTTTGGACGTTAATTCTACTTAATCTAAACTGATCACGGACGGAAATAGTACCTACAGAAAAAAAAAAGGTGGAAGGAACACGAAGAATTTGACTTAACTTCCCTGAAGAAAATCAAAGATACAAAGATTTGTCTGGT
>NC_089788.1:73372719-73377719 GCF_040412425.1 Macrobrachium rosenbergii | reverse complement strand
CAAAATAATCCCGAACGGCGAGGAAGAATTATTCCAGTTATTACGCGGCCTCCAAGTCCTAATATCGCGACGTCGAGGGTACTTACTTAATCTCCCGTGTTCCCAGACCCGGCGCTTTTTTGACTAATATCTGGATAATCATAAGCAATCGAATCGGAGGGCTTGTCGGTGTTTGCGTGCGTGAGTTTGTGTGTGTAGGGAAGGTGCGGGGGCGGGGGCGGTTTGTGTGGGTGTGTGGGTCAGTAAATTTTTTGCGTGTATGTATATATATATATATATATATATATATATATACATACTATATATATATATATATATATATATATATATATATATATATATATATATATATAACCCCTTTTACTAACGTTCTCGTGAGGGAGACCATTGAAATGGCCAAGCGCTGGGACCTAAGAGGTCATTCAGCGCTGAATCGGAAACTGGCAGTAAAAGGTCTGAAAGGCGTAACAGGAGGAATCAACTCTCAGGAGAGGGTTAAGGAAAGTAAGATGGAAGAAAGAGAATATGAAAGGAGGTACAGTAAAAGGAACGAAAGGGGTTGCAAATTGTTCCCCACTCCTGATTTTATATGTTGTAAATTTTAATAATGAATCTTTCAAATCACTCTTAGAACTGGCCTTTGTTTTCAGTGACCAACTTTTTAAAAACAGGCGGATGGGAAGCAGATGGGGTCTCCTCTCGGCCCCATCTTTGCCCATACTTTCGTGGGCTCCCTGAGGGGCACTTAATGGAGGTCAGAAGTGACCCTTGCCCATGGTCCAAGACCATGACCTTGTAATTTAGTCTCTTATTTCACGCCAGGTACATAGACGACACATTCGTTCTATTCCCCGCAGAGTGGGGGTAGGGCCTTCAGTGCACCTCATGCGGTGCACTGTAGGCATTACTTAAGGTTCTTTGCAGCGCGCCTTCCTTGGGCCCCCCTAGCTGCAACCCCTTTCGTTCCTTTTACTGTACCTCCTTTCATATTCTCTTTAGTCCATCTTGCTTTCCACCCTCTCCTAACAATTGATTCATAGTGCAACTGCGACATTTTCCTCCTGTTACACCTTTCAAACCTTTTACTGTCAGTTTCCGATTCAACGCTGAATGACCTCATAGGTCCCAGCGATTGGCCTTTGGCCTAAATTCGATATTCAATTCAGTTCAGTTCATTCGTTCTATTCAAAAGTGAATATGATGCTGAGAGATTTTTAAAGCTAGCCAACAATTTCCATAATGATGTTAACTTTACTATTGAAGAGGAACAAGACGTTAAGTTAGCTTTCCTTGATGTTTTAGTTACTAAAGATAATGATAATTTTAATACGACCATTTTTAGGAGAAGCACATTCACAGGGATCGGCTCCAATTTTTATAGTTCTTGTTTTGTAAATTTTAAAATTACCTCTAACTCTGTTCATACCTTAGTACATCGGGCTCTATCTCTAACTTCTAATTGGCTTTCTTTTCACTCTGAAATTCTCTTCCTTAAGCAGTACTTTCATAACAGCTGGTTCCCTGCCTGTCTAGTACTTAAGGTTAGCCCTTTGTTGGCCGACTCGGTAGAGCTTCAGACTGTCATTCGATGGGCCGGAGTTCAATTCCCGCGGCCGGCTGATGAAGAGTTAGAGGAATCTATTTCTGGTGATAGAAATTCATTTCTCGCTTATAATGTGGTTCGGATTCCACAATAAGCTGTAGGTCCCG
Source organism: Macrobrachium rosenbergii (assembly GCF_040412425.1). Classification (NCBI taxonomy): domain Eukaryota; kingdom Metazoa; phylum Arthropoda; class Malacostraca; order Decapoda; family Palaemonidae; genus Macrobrachium; species Macrobrachium rosenbergii. Next base: position 73,376,009 of record NC_089788.1, on the reverse strand, counting down.
TTGCTAAGTAACCAAATGGTTCTTAGCCACGTAAAATAAGTCTAATCCTTCGGGCCAGCCCTAGGAGAGCTGTTAATCAGCTCAGTGGTCTGGTAAAACTAAGGTATACTTACTTTTAGTACTTAAGGTTATTAAGAAAGTTCTCGATAAAAAACCTGCACCCTTAATACCTATTAAATGTAATGTAACCTAAACTTACTATATATACAAGCTTCTGTTTTTCACCTAACAATTAAAATTTTGGTCCTCTTAACATTGAGTTAATACAAAACAAGTAAAAAATGAGCCGAAGTTTCTTCGGCGCAATCGAGTTTTCTGTACAGCGTATGATCAAGGTCACCGAAACCAGATCTAGCTTTCGGCGGTATCGGCATAATGCTGTATGAGCCGCGGCCCATGAATCTTTAACCACGGCTCGGTGGTGGCCTGTCCTATATCGTTGCCAGAAGCGCGATTATGGCTAACTTTAACCTTAAATAAAATAAAAACTACTGAGGCTAGAGGGCTGCAATTCGGAATGTTTGATAGTTGGAGGGTGGATGCTCAACATACCAATTTGCAGACTTCTAATCTCAGTAGTTTTTAAGATCTGAGGGCGGACGGAAAAAGTGCGGACAGAATAAAGTACGGACGGACAGACAAATAGTTTTCTTTTACAGAAAGCTAAAAATCCTAAAACTATTGGTTCTTTCTTTTCCTTCAAGGATCGGCTCTGTCCCTTGATGACGTTTGGCGTCCTATATGAGAACAAGTGCCCCGGATGTGCAATGGCTCCGGGAATTACGTTGGTTCGACTCGGCGTCTCCTCAAGGTCGGGGCCGATTCTCACGGGGGCGACCGCAGCGTATTTTCCAAGGGGGGTTTGGAGGTGGGAGGCAAATCTTAATACACACATGGATAGTTTCCGGTAGCCAGCAGACGAACACTTTTGACCCTTTGACCTAGCTGGGTAATTCCAAAAACTGTGTCAGTGCCTGAGTTTCTTTAATGAATACAGCAATTATATATATATATATATATATATATATATATATATATATACAGAAATAATCAACACACAATCACGTGTGGAACAGAAATAAATTTCTGACTCACATCAGGATCGAACCCAAGTCTTTCAGTTGAAAGGTTCCAACTTCTTTTATGACTTGTAATGGCCTAGTGGGCAGCGCCCTTAATTGCCTTTCAATTGAAAGACCTGGGTTCGATCCTGATGTGAGTCAGAAATTTATATATAAATAAATATATATATATATATATATATATATATATATATATATATATATATATATATATATATATATAAATAATTTTTTTCCAGGATTTCAGGGGTGGGGGGGCAAGTGTCCCCCCTTGCCTGTACGTGCGGGCATCTATTGGGCCGATTCTCACACGGGCGTGAGTTATCGTACGGGTTGCAGACTGTCTAATCCCGGACCTTTCAACATCAGATCCCACGCTAGAGGTTGCAAGACATCAATAAGACACGACAACTTCAAAATCATTGGCTAAACCAAGGAAGAACCTGGAGAGAACTGCTTCTCTCGGAAAGTCTGGACATGAGAAGAACTGTACCGACGTTAAATTGCCAATCATCGGCTGCTCCAGAGCGTGACTCGATGGTTTGTTTACGTTTGTTCGCCTCCTTCTTCTTCTTCTTCTTCTTCTTCTTCTTCTTCTTCTCCTTCTGTTGTTATGCTGGGTCCTTTTAGCGCGTTCTTCTCTTTCACCTTGAGAGGTGCGCCTTCTTCTTTCCCTCTCAAGTTTTATTTTAAATTCTTTTTTTTATCAAGTTCGGTTTTTTAGTAAGTTCATTTTAAGCTTTCTTTTATTAGTTTTTATTTTAAATGTGTAAAAGTATTTGAGTGTGATTGATTGTTTAAGCTTAACCTGCCTATCCTCTCTCTCTCTCTCTCTCTCTCTCTCTCTCTCTCTCTCTTCTCTCTATGTATATATATACTGTATATATATAATACAAATATATATCATACATATATATATATATATATATATATATATAAATATATATATATATATATATATATATACTGTACATATATATTTATTTATATATATACATATATATATATATATATATATATATATATATATATATATATATATATATATATATAAATATATATATATATATATATATATATATATATATATTTATTAATATATATACATATATATATGTATATATATATACATATATCTACAGAGAGAGAGAGAGAGAGAGAGAGAGAGAGAGAGATTTCAAAGTCCAAACCAACAATTTGAAAAAAAATTCAAGACCGTCACATAATTACACAAGCAATTTAAGCCAGGCAAAATATCACTTCCAGAAAATATAAACATCCTAATGCATTTTTTACTCCCAGCAAGACATGTCTAAATCCCGTTTCGTTTTACTTTCTACGTATCAGACAGAACAAACTGTCATCAGTAATTAGAAAAAATAAAACAAAATCAGTGATTATTTGGCCGTGTGAACAGCCCGAGATTTTGACGTATTGCACGCGGAAACTTAATGACGTTTTAAATATTTCTTAATCAGGTGTGTTTAGATTCATTATTTTGAGTGATGCTTATTAATATTAATGTTTTTTTTTCGCGAGGCTCAAAGATATTCATTCAGCTGGTGAGGGCTGTTCAGGTGCCAGTTACCATTTTAATGAAATCATTTAAGAAAATTAAATCCCAAAAAAACTATATGTGACTTCTGTTCTCCCCTCCCATCGGCCTCTGGATGAAAAGTGAATATGGACATATATTCACAACAAAAACTACATTAGCAAACATCTTACTACACTAATAAACATCTACGCCGAAACATCTTTTCTGTAAGCAAACTTTTATATACCCTACAGAAATCGAGGACGGTTCCAACAATGACAAGAGCCATTAAAACCATGAAACTTCCAATAAGTCTTTAAAATAAATCCACATCTCAAGTTGTGGATTTATCAGTAACTTCTATAGTTAATCCTCACGCTTTTTCCTTCTCTTCTGAGGTAGATAATGATTCCTGTTTTCCCCTCCCATCGACCTCGGGATGAAAAATGAATATGGATATATTTTTACAACGAAGAATTACGTAACAAACATTGTACTTCTTGAATAAACAACTACGCTAAAATATCTTTTCTGTATATAAAAAAATAATCCTCACGCTTCTTCATTCCTTTCTGAGGTAGATAATGACTTCTGTTTTCCCCCTCCCATCGGCCTCTAAATGTAAAGCGGAGATGGTATATTTTCCACAACAATAATCGGATAGCAAACAA
>NC_089788.1:72980219-73012719 GCF_040412425.1 Macrobrachium rosenbergii | reverse complement strand
AGGTTTCTGATAAAATACTAGCAGCTTTCTTCCTGTCTGCCATCTCGTTTCCGCGAATCCCCACGTGAGAAGGGACCCAACAGAAAGAGACTGATTTACGTCGACAATATATACAAAAAGCCACTCCTGAACTTTTGAATTAATGGATGAAAGCTATTAAATTTTTAATAGCTTCTAAGGTGCTTCTAGAGTCTGAGTATATGACAAAATTAGAGTCACTACGTTGAAAAAACTAAATCTAGGGCAGACACTACGGCTGTTAATTCGGCAGTAAATATTGATGCAGAGTCAGGTAATTTAGCTGTGTACGCTGTATCACCAAGGATAACAGCGCAACCAACACCACTATCTGACTTAGATCCATCTGTATAAATTTTTGTAAAATTAGTATGGGTAACATCGTGCTCTAAGAATTTTCCCCCTAATCTCTTCTACAGTGCAGTCCTTTTGTTAAACAGTTTCTTACATATTGATGCTTCTGGGATAAGCCATGGAGGATTTACAGGATATTCTACTTCCAGGACTTTCTGGGATTTAAGGTGATTATTCCTAACATCCTCATTCAGTCGAATTTGGAATGGTTTAGAAGCTCTTGTACCAGAAAAACTTCGAGAGTCTGTTTCCTTTAGTGCTTGAAAGGAGGGATTTCTGGGAGCACTTTTCATTCTAGCCATGTATCGCAACCCTAGCTCTTGCCTTCTTAGATCAAGGGGTAAATGATCTGTGTCGACATAAATGCTTTCAACAGGCGAAGTTCTAAAAGCCCCTGAGCATATTCTCAACCCCATGTTGTGTACAACATCCAGTTCCTTTAGCTTGGTTTTACAGGCTGAGGAATAAATCTGACAGCCATAGTCTAACTTAGATCGACACAGAGAGTCATATAGCCTCAGAAGGGATTTCTTATCAGCCCCCCAACTAAATCCAGAGACAACCTTTAAAATATTCATAGATTGTTTAACATTAAACTTTAGGGCATTTATGTGGCTAGCCCATGTTAATTTATGGTCAATAGTCATCCCCAGAAATTTAACTTCACTCTCGTAAGGAAGGATGGACCCTTTTAAATTAAGTGTGGGAACCTCTTCCACACGCCGGCACCTGGTGAATCTTACTGCAACTGTTTTGGAAGAGGAGAATTTGAAACCATTCTCATCAGCCCACTTAGTAATAGCATTAATAGACCTTTGCAAATGTTTACATACGGACAAGGAATCATATCCTGTGCAGTATATTGCAAGGTCATCGACAAAAAGCGAGCATTCAACAGGGGCGAGATTTTTTCAATCACACTATTTATTGCCACTGAAAAAGTGTTACACTTAAAACGCTTCCTTGGGGAACTCCTTCCTCCTGCATAAAAGGTTGGGAGAAGGAGTTTCCCACTCTTACCAAAAGTCTGTCTGATAAAAAGGAATATATAAACCTGACCATTCTTCCACATATGCCCATCTTGTGCAATTGTTTCATGATGCCAATTCTCCAGGTAGTGTCATATGCTTTCTCCAAGTCAAAAAATATGCCAATGGTCTGACACTTTTTGGCGAATCCTTTGCTGGATTTGGTTGGTCAGCCTCAGCAAGGGATCAAGGGTGGAGCGGTTTTTTCTGAAACCAAATTGAAATGGCGATAGTAATCCTTTGGTCTCCAGGTGCCAAACCAGTCTAGTATTTATTATTTTCTCCATCAGCTTACATACACAGCTGGTAAGAGCTATTGGTCTATAGCTGGTGGCTTGGGAAGCATCTTTATTAGGCTTTTTAACAGGGACAATTATGGATATTTTCCAGTCCTTGGGTAAAATTCCAGTTTCCCATATTTTGTTTATAATCTTCAGTAAATATTTTTGGCATCATCTGGGAGGTGTTTCAGCATTTCATATATGATTGTATCCTCACCTGGAGCTGTGGATTCACTTGAGGAGAGCGCCTCACGAAGTTCTCTTAGGAAAATTTGTAGTTGTATGGTTCAGATTTTCCCGAATCAAACTTCAGACACATTTCAGAATTCCTAATTCTTTGAAATTCTGGAGAATAATTGTTAGGCTGGAAACTTTAGAAAAGTGTTTTCCTAGCTCATTGGCAACTTCAGTGGGCTCTGTGATTAGAGTGTCATTTATTTTTAATGAGGGCAATGGTGACGCTACAAATTTTCCACTCAGTTTCCTTATTTTGCGCCACACCACTCTCAGTGGGGTCTTGGAGTTTATTCCATTAATATAGTAAAGCCAACATTCTCTTTTGGCTTTCTTATAAAAGCGCTGCTTGGCTAAAAGCACGTTTGTAGATTAATTTAGACTGAGGGGGGAGCCACTAGTTTTGTAACGTCTGTAGCATTTCCTAGTCACTTTTCTCAGAATACCACATGTCTTATTCCACCAGGGAACTGCAGGTCTACGAGGTTTGCCTTTTGTTTTTGGAATCGAGCTTTCAGCGCTCTTCAAAGTAGATTCAATAAAGTAATCATAGGCATCTAGATGAGAATGAAAGGACTCAAACTCCCTATCTAGATTGACACCCTTACTAAATTTATCCCAGTCTGCGTCCTCTACCTTCCACTTAGGTAAAACTTCTGATGGAGCATTCAGAGCATATTTCAAATGGATCGGGTAGTGATCACTTCCATTTAAATCTTCATTAACAGACCAATTAAAATCAAGGTGGATACCAGTTGAAGAAATACTAAGGTCCAGTGCAGAGAAATGATTATCGTGAATGTTGTGGAAAGTCATTGACCCATTATTATACAGGGTAACATCATTCCTGTCAATAAGGTCTTCGATTAATTTCCCTTTACTATCTAAAAACCGACTTCCCCAAAGGGGTTGTGGGCATTAAAATCACCTAGCAGAAGTAAAGGAGCTGGAAGTTGGTCAATTGACGACTGAATATCTCCAATGTTAAAATCAAGGTCTGGTGGAAGGTATAAGGAGCAGATTGTTATCCTCTTTTCCAAAATGACTGAAATAGCGACAGCTTGTAGTGTTGTATTTAATTGTATTGTGGAGTGCTGTAGAGATTTATTAATAATAATTGCAGCACCTCCATGGGCACGATCACCAATTGGGGGATATGGTTTAAATATTGAATAATTTAGTTCAGGATTATAAACAGAGTTGCCTAACATAGTTTCCTGTAGGCATATAATCCCTGGATTAAATTCATGCATTAAAACTTTAAGGTCTTCTGTACGGGCTCTGAGACCTTTACAGTTCCACTGAAGAATATCGAGCAAGAATGCTAAGGTGGTAAAATGTGCTACTTCCCACTCCTTGGAGGGGAAGTACTGTTCCTAGGTGGAGTGGGAAATTCTCCTTTATAAGAGATTGTTTTCTTAATCCCTTTTCATCTGAATTGGTGTTCAGGGTCTTTGGTTGATCTTCATATTTTTTATTATGAACCTGATGTTCAGAATTATTGCTGTGGTTCTGTGCACCACTAATCCTATTTGTCTTAGGGCGGCAAGACTGAATTGAACTCAGATGTTTTTGTTCTGAAACTACTTTTGGAACCACCTTTCTAGGAGAGATGTCTTCCAAAACACTGAACCCATTTGAAGTTTTTATTATAAAATTATCATTATTTGGGGAACTATTTCTTGTGCGTTTCTTGGTAGTTGCAACCGTAGTTTTATTATTATTTTTGTTTGTGGCTGTGGCGATTGATGGCTCTGAACTAGCTCTATCTAATTGGGATTGTTCCTTTACCTTATTTTGGTTTGAAGTATTTTCAGAATATTTTCCTGAATTATTGGCTGATTTTGGCACCCTTATTTTTGGAGATGAATCAACAGCTGTGGATGTGGTGGAAGATAAATTTTCTGTGCTTTTGGAAGTACAATTTTTGCTATTGGACTTCAAAGCACTTGCCGACGAAAATTTCTCACCAGTTTGGAGATTTTCATTATTATTTATGGTTCGAGAAATACCAGGTTTGTGATATCTTCCATCAGACACAGTTATTGGTGGCCTTACATTGTTGGAAGTTTTCATAAGTTTTATTACAGAAGCATACGTAGTGTTGGCACTTTTGTTTGCCCCCATTACCGTGCGCTTTGCTTCACTAATGCTAATATGTTCATTATCTGCCACTGCCAACACTTCTTGTTCAAATTTATATCTGGGACAAGCCCTAGAGTTTGGTGTATGATCACCCTTGCAAAGAAAACAGTATCGGGCTGCTTTGCAATCATCAAAATTATCGTGCTCTGCATCTTTTATTGTTATCGCAAGAGTTTTGAATGTGGCCATTAAATACCTATTGATTTCCTTCTGTGAACCTATTTTGGCCGCAAACTACAAAATTTCCATTTGCTGAATACAACTAGTTATTAGGGCTTTTCAGTTTTGTATTTTTTTTATTTTCTAATAAACTACGATAAAATACAGCCATTCAACTATACAATTCAACTACAATCAATGTTCTGCTATAAACAATACATTTACAGAGGCTATTAAAAAAAATATGTTGAACTTGATAAGAAAAAACACTTCTCAGGGAGAAATCATATGGCTCTAACACGGACATGACTTGACCTTGATGTGACCTTGTTCCCCCAAATAACTGAACATGAGGAATCCACATCAAATACTGTACAACCTATTTAACTTTGTTCACATTCGAATTACACATGCCATAAACTTCTTTCAGATTCATTTGGGGGAATCACACACGTCATAAGCCTCATTCCCCCTCTGTTGGGGGAATTGCACAAACCTTAAGACTCACTCCCAGTCAGTTGGGGAAATAACACACTATACGCCTAATTCACCCCTCAACGTTTTGACACGCGACGTTCGCATTCAAACTGCTCTAACTTAAATAAAATTCCCCTACATTTGTTGGGGATGCTACAACATGCTCTGTAAATCTTATTCCCCCAACGGTCGAAGATCTGCGTATTTGTCCAACCTCTGGGCGAAGTTTCCGATTTTCCTTAGCTATGCCTAACGATAACTCGCTGCCTATGTTAAACCACTTCATTAAAAAAAATAAATCAGACAAAATGTATGAAGATACAAGGCCTTTAACTACTGTAGCAACGGACCCCTCGCAGACCTGTCAAAATTACAGGCTATACGAACACGGGAAAACTTCTTTAAAATCGATGAGACCCCGGAATGATCACGAAAGAAATGCGAAGCCAACTTACAGTCAGACCTGGCGAATGCAGCCCCAAATCACGAATGCTGTGACATTTGCCCCTGATACCTGTCTTCTACGCAAAGGGGTGTTTTGCTACCTTGCCTAGGCAACGAATTGACGCAGTCCCGAGGTTCCAAGATTTGCCGGTGACTCATGAGGATTCTGTTTCACGTAATCAGTATCTACAGCTTGGGGAATATTTTACAATGTAACACAAATGTCATTTCTAAGCGGCGCACACATGCAGAAGCGTTCGAAGCCCGGAAAAAAGGGGGAAAACGAAAAGAAAATAATAGTTTTCGGTAATCGGTGACTAAAGGGTTACTGACCTTCACAAAACGGTCCGTGCTTGCCCTTGTACATTATCGCTGAAGGTCAACACCAGGCTAAACGCAGTGCTCTGTCGCGCTGAAAATGACGTACTACGTTTTGCAAGTCTGCGTGTGCGGGGCAGAGGCCATCAAGTTCAATACGCACCTTCACGTACAGCAGCGGTCTTTGTTCGCCGCTACGCGTCGAGCCAGTACTTACTAGTTATGGTCATTGCAATGCTGATTGCAGTGATGCGTGGAGCAGAAACATGGCCGGTAAAGAGAGTGCAAGAGAAGAAATTGGATGCGGCAGAGACGAAAATGCTCAGGTGGATGTGTGGAGTAACAAAAATGGACAGGATAAGAGGAACTGCTAAAGTCATATAACCATCAAAGAAAGCCCAGGAAAGAAGACTGCAGTGGTATGGCCATGTGGTGAGAAGGGATGAGACGTATGCAGGGAGGAGAGTGATGCAGGTGGAGGTGACTGGTGGGAGAGCAAGAGGAAATCCGAAGGAGCCAAGAAGGTGGATGGATGTAGTTAAAGAAGATCTGAGAGACAAACAGTTGTCAGAGGACGATGTGTTTGTCAGAGCCAGGTGGGGGAGGAAAGGTGTCAGAAACATCGACCCCAAATAGAAGTGGGAAAAGACGCAGAGAAAGAAGAAGAAGAAGTCATTGCAAATGCTGACGCCTGCAATAAAACCAAAATGACTACGAACATGGATGTCATTAGCTACGTTGCCAAACTTCTTCCTGACTTATAATCTGCATCTCTCGATTCGGGGTTCTTGAATCCGGTCATAAAATCCTACTTATCCATCCACAAGGGCTTTCCGGAAAAGACCGCTCCAGGACAAGGCCTACTTCACTGACAATCTGCCATCGCTTGGGCAGGCAGTAACAGTATTTTTTTTTTTTTGTCATCGCATTGTATCATTTACTTTCATCAGTGAGTCTGGGCTAGATATTGGGCATTTGTATAATTCATTTAGATGATTAAAAACTAAATCATCCTTATCATACCGTGTTATCAAGGCAGTTTAATGAATGATTATCAAATCTTCAATTACTGCAGTTTTCTTTTAACTATAAATCATTCTTTACTCGTCATCAAATCACAGTTCTTTCTCTCATTTTACGTCTTCAGCGTCAGAAACGCAGAACAAGAGTGTCAAGGTGTTTACCCTTTTTTGAATTGGTTTCAGGAAGATGTGGCAGAGTTTTGGCCACATCTGCATTACATCCCACCGGATCAAATGGTGAGGAGGGATATGGGTGAGGTGGGACTTGGGGAAGAAGTTGCAAGGACTAGAAATAGATGGAGAAAGTTGACTCGAGCGGCCGACCCTGCTATACAGTGGGATTAATAGGGTCGAAAGAAGAAGAAGAAGAAGAAGAAGAAGAAGAAGAAGAAGAAGAAGAAGAAGAAGAAGAAGAAGAAGAAGAAGAAGAAATTATATCCCAACTTAGGCCAAGGGTTTATGAATCAAATCTGGGAAAAGTGGCATCGCCACAAAGGTATTACTGAAAGACGGACTCATACAGTTCAAGGACTAGGCAGTAAAACATGATGAATAGCCTCATTTGCATCCTCCCACTTTGGAATGGCGAGAGAGAGAGAGAGAGAGAGAGAGAGAGAGAGAGAGAGAGAGAGAGAGAGAGAGAGAGCAAAGGTGCATTATATGACTGTGCGTCTGAATACCTGTATATCGCGTCTTCGCAACTCCTCTACAATTTATTTATTACAGGAATGGGCATACGACAAGGAGGATTTTTGGACCTGTAAAAATTCACTACAGTTCTTTATTATATTCTACAGGATCAGGCCCATGACGCAGAGGATACTTAGACTTGTACGAAGCGTGTATTATATATTACTGTACTATACATTACAGTTAGAGCTATGATGAAGAAGATATCTGAACTTGTCCGTACAAGGCGCACAACTTTCCCTCGGCCAACGTTCAGCTAATTTCATTATACACAACTGCTTCCTTATGTAAATCCTCTCACAAATAAAGGAAAAACATATTCTCTGGAGTTGAAGCACCCCTAGGCCTATGGCATTACTTCTTATCTTTATTATTATATATTTCAGCACTCTGGTACGTGACAGTGTGGTTGAGTGGAAAGTGTTGCTTGATAATATGATACGTCGCTGGCGTAACACCGTAATTATTTGTATATGAACATTTCACCAGGTATTCGGGATCTCTCGGGGTATCGTTTGGCCCTTGATTTGGTCACCAGGGTTCCACGAACTGAGGGTAATTGAAAGCAAATGAAAACTCCATTTTCGTGAATCATGAAACTTGCATTTCTGACACAAACACACACACACACAAAAATCATTAAACTAAGCTTGTTCCTGTACGAGTTCAGTTTCTAAAGGAAAGGGATAGACAGCAATGTTTACTTAGACATTTGCAGGCTGCTGATACTGATAAATGAGATAAAACTAATGGTAATGTTTGATGTTTAAATTACCCACTATCATCCCAATCATTTTTAGACTTTCGTAAAGCTTTATAGTTGATATGAAAAATATAAGATTTAGGTGTTAGGCTATTTACAGCACGAAGTAACAGTTGTTTCTTATCCTTCTATTACCAGCACAGAGAGAGAGAGAGAGAGAGAGAGAGAGAGAGAGAGAGAGAGAGAGAGAGAGAGAGAGAGAGAGAGAGAGACGTGCTAACGTTAAAAATACAATTAATATGATTTCAAAAACTTGTGGCAAGCCTCTGTAAAAACTCTGGATACAGTGAATAATATAATGCTACAAAGGCAACAGTAATAAATACAGAATAAGAAGTCTGGAATGGAGACAAGGAAAAAAATATTATTTTATTATTATTATTATTATTATTATTATTATTATTATTATTATTATTATTATTATTATTATTATTATTATTATTACTGCCATTTTATCACGAGTCTACTTATCTACCACGATAATCTCTTGCTTGACTATATTACAGTATTTGAACCTCTCACGATGTAGGCTGCTTCTAGCCCACATTAACTTGCAAAGTGTGGAATGCAATTGGGAAGTCCCTTCACACAAGAAACTAATGATAAAAGTTAGAGCTTTAGGAATTTAGGAGAAATAGCAGACTGGATTGAAGACTGGCTAACTAATAGAGAAGAGAGAGTCGTGATAAACGGTGAAGAATCAGAATGGGCAGGTGTGACAAGCGGAGTTCCTCAGGGTTCTGTCCTTGGCCCGCTCTTGTTTTTGATTTACATTACTGACATTGATGTAGGTTTAAGTAGCAGGATAGCCAAATTTGCGGATGACACCAAACTAGGTGTAAGTGCAGCAGACCAAGATACAGTGGAAAGTTTACGAAGTGATCTAAGGAAAATAGGAGAGTGGTCAAAAAGATGGCAAATGTCTTTTAACTTGGTTAAGTGTAAGTGTTACAAATGGGAACAAACAACCCTCATGCCAAGTATATGTTGCTTGGGAATGATATAAATAGCGCTGAACAAGAAGAGGACCTTGGAGTTATTATCACCAAGGACTTAAAATCCACAAAACAGTGCATAAAAGCTGGAAAGAAGGCACAGAAACTAGTGGGATACATAAAGAGGCAGTTTAAATATAGAAACAAGGAAACGGTGCTGCAGCTCTACGCATCCATAGTTAGACCTCATCTAATATGCAGTACAGTTTTGGTCACCAACACTAAGAAAAGACATAAATAGATTAGAGAGGGTACACGCAAGAGTAACCAAGTTAATTCCATCCATCAGGCAAATAGGTTACCAGAGACGACTAGTGAGCCTGAACATGTATGGCTTAGAAACACGACGATTGCAACAACTCATAGAATCATTCAGAATACTGAAAGGCATAACAAAAGTAGACAGTAACCTCTTCACATTAAACGAAACCAGACAGGAAATAATGGATGGAAACTAGAACTGAAGAGATACGACACGTCTCATGGTGGGGACTTCTTCACACAAGATATGTGACACACGGAATAAACTGCCACCAGAAGTTGTCAACAGCAACAGTGTGGAAGAGTTTAAAAGAAAGCTAGACAAATTCATTAGAACACTGTGAATGAACAGTAAAACCTGCTCCTTGTAACTCTCTCTCTCTCTCTCTCGTGCCAGACAAAGGCACAACAACCACCTCTTATCTATCAGCGTATGCATGACTGTACCACTCACTTTAGACTGGACAGACCTTGCACCCTTGCAACACGCAAAGATGCAAAAACCCAGGTCAGCAACTGCACTGCGGCTAGCAGTATTCAGGTGTGCAACGAATAGATTGTTGAGAAATGGATCTCACTTGATCCACAAATATATATACAAAATAACAGGCAACACAAACCTAAAAACTATACTTATAGTAAACCATCCTTCAAGGAAGATAAAGGCACGAGAAGTCTCCCAGTAAAATATAAGCTAGTTAGCCCTTGTATGTGAAAAAGAAAAAAAAGCGTCATGTGTTACTGGATTCATAGAAAACGTTTCAGGTGTTCAAATTGGCTAATACTGAATAATGCATGAACACCTGACCACACGCAATTTTGAATTACTTCTTTTGTTTATGTTTACAGTCTTGCGAATACGATTTTACGTACATTCCCCAAGGGGCTGGTACTAATCTGATCATGTGGCGTCTCTCGAACTGCGTTTGTTATTTTTTGGGGAATAAACTGGCATGAGTACTGTACTTTAAAAAATTAAAGGATCATGTCACGAACAGCGAAGAATGGCCAACCCATTCCGGCCCAACTCCACTCAATTCCACATGAGGGCTAGTACTAAACACGGCGAAACAGTGATCCATCTACACTGCTTCGCCGTGTTTAGTACTAGCTCCTGGGGATCAAATGCATTTCGCCTTGTTTAGGACTAGCTCCTGGGGGGTCATATGTATTTTGCCTTGTTTAGGACTAGCCCCTGGGGGATCAAATGTATTTCGCCCTGTTTAGGACTAGCCCCTTGGGGATCAAATGTATTTCGCCTTGTTTAGGACTAGCCCTGGGGGATCAAATGTATTTCGCCTTGTTTAGGACTAGCCCCTTGGGCATCAAATGTATTTCGCCCTGTTTAGGACTAGCCCCTGGGGGATCAAATGTATTTCGCCTTGTTTAGGACTAGCCCTGGGGATCAAATGTATTTCGCCTTGTTTAGACTAGCCCTGGGGGATCAAATGTATTTCTGCCTTGTTTAGACTAGCCCCTTGGGCATCAAATGTATTTCGCCTTGTTTAGGACTAGCCCCTGGGGGGATCAAAATGCATTTCGCCTTGTTTAGGACTAGCCCCTTGGGGATCAAATGTATTTCGCCTTGTTTAGGACTAGCCCCTGGGGGATCAAATGCATTTCGCCTTGTTTAGGACTAGCCCCTTGGGGATCAAATGTATTTCGCCTTGTTTAGTACTAGCCCCTGGGGGTCCAAATGTCTGGTACCGAAGTGTTCAAGTCTAGAACAGCGAACCCGATTATTCCCATGTCAAGAATAACGAACCCAATAATCTTCTTGTAAAGGATAGCGAACCCTGTCGAGAGTGGGTTCGCTAATCTCGACATGATCCAAATTAAACTGCAAATGAAAAAATTGCACACGAAAACGTTCTCGATTTACACATTTATGACTTTATTTTTGAGAAATTTTTTAATAGCAGACTATAAAATTTTCATATTGGCCAAATACGACTTGCTATTGGGGCTTTTTATTCCCCAGCCCCCCTTTTTTAGTATAATTAGGATCAAAAGCAGCCATTCAACAACGAAATGTGTAACAATAATCAGTATTCTAATATTAATAATAATTCACAGAAGCTAATGATAAACCTTCATGCACCTCATTCCCCAACAGTTGGGGATACACACCACCACAAACCTTATTTCCCAATAGTTGGGGGAATAACAAGTCATAAGCCTCATTCTCCAACAGTTAGGGGAATAGCACACGCAATAAGCCGTCTTCCCAATCAGTTGGGGAAACCACATACACTATAATCCCCATTCCCCAAACATCTGGACTTCCCCAACTAAAGCAGTTGGACCTCTCAACGTTTGGACATGATAATCCTTATTCATATTGGTCGAATGCTTTAAACAAATCTTTTTACATTAGTTATGGGAATACTATAACACAATATAAATCTTATTCACCCAAGTGGTGGGGATCTTTCACACAGTATTCGGTATCAATTAAGTTCAGACCATTATTGCATTCTGGAGCTGAAAATATAATATTCGTATGTTTTAAACATGGGCTTGGAACGTTTCTGACATTCGTTTTGTCAGCGAATTTGGGAGACCAAAATTTTTTGGGTGGGACCAAAGTGGGAAACTAGGGATCTTAATCCCACTTTTTCAGATCCAGATTAAGGTAAGTTTAACCACAAAATAATATCAACACGATATGGACCTCGTACATTGCAAGGACCTTAATCCCCTGATATTTCAGATCCAGATTCCAAACCAATGTAAGACAGTTTATGGTATTTACAAAATAATATCATCCCCACTGGTACTAAACACGGCCCATTTTGCACGTAAACGTGCTAAATTACTTAAGGCCGAAACGACCTTAATGCGGTTAGATTAGGTCAGGTGTGGTAGGTCATCTGCTAACGAAAGAAATATCACCCTTCATTCGAAACACACACACGAGAATTGTATTCTCAAGTCCAAAACACAGTAATGGTTTAAAGTAAAATTTTACCAAGTATTCTGCGTGTATGCCAAACCATCTGGTGAATTTCCTTTGCTATTCTTAACGGTACCTCGTTACTGTGCTGAAAAAAAAAAAAAATGAATACAAAATATAAAGGAGAGTGAACACTGAACTTTAATTGATTACAAACTCATTAAATAGAAAAAAGAGCAACTAACAGCAACAGCCTGGCAATTGCAGCCCCAATTCACGAGTTCTCGTGACTAATTCATGAAACCTGTCAACTCGCCGAATAGTGTTTTGCCACGCTGCCTTGGCAACGCATTAACGCAGTCCCGCGTTTCCGAAGGTTTGCCGACGGCTAATATTTGAATTCTATTCAACATTTCTGTCCACATGTAAGCAGAAGCGACCGCAGTTCAGAAAAAAAGCAAAAAATAAAAATAAACAAAACAACAGTTTTCTACAATCGGGAGCTCAGTGGAACACTGACCTTCACAATATGTTTCGTGCTCGCCCTTCTACGCTATCGCCGAAGGTTAGCGCTCCTAGATACAGGGCGTTGCCGCAAACAATCAATTGACACATGTAAACTTAAACCTTCGGACCGTGCGTGGCTATCATGTTCGATACGCGTCCTCACGTATGGCAGTCTCAAGCAGTGTTGCCACTTTGGAGCGTGAAAAATCCCACAGGTTTGAGATTTTTATTTGCCCACGGAAATTCACAAAACGCCAAAACAACTCCCACAAAAAATCCTTCACATTTTGATGTAAAAATGAAGTGCATATCGGATCTCCAATCTGTGAAAATCATGATTTTTTCTACATTCAATATTTTATTTTTACATTGACATAAAATAACAAAAGTAACATCATTTGCATAGTGAAATTTCTTATGAAAGCGAGTCAAATGGATAATGTTTACCATCAACACTTCATTAGAATGTATCAAAATACGAAAACGAAGCTTGTATTTACAAAGGCAATATCATTTTGCATAAAGAAGTAATTGTTTGTATAAAAGTAAACTAAATATTGCTGTTTGCGAAACTTTCATTATATATATATACAGTATATATATATATATATATATATATATATATATATATATATATATATATATATATATATATATATATATATATATATATATATGTAGAATCTACTGATCACTTTTTATCATATATATATGTAACTGTAGCAGCCACAATGCCCTCTTAACTTCTCGAATTCTTCGAGCTTTTTTGGATACGCTTGCCACTACAAAGCCTTAAGACCCAAGTGCAAGAATTATGAAGAAATTACGATGTCCGGTAGCGGGAAACGAACCCGGTCCCATCATCACAATGGGGTCACGCTGCCGACCTTCTCCAGTAATTATGGGACCCGGGTTCGTTTCCCGCTACCGGACATCGTAATTTTTTCATATTTCTTGCATTTGGACCTTAAGGCTTTGTAGTGACAATTTGGTGTAGTCACAAGCCCATCCAAAAGAGCGCGAAGAATTCGAGAAGTTAGAGGGCATTGTTGCTATTACAATTATACACACACACACACACACATATATATATTATATATACTCGTATATACTCTAAAACGTTTTGCATTGAAGTTTTTAAACATATCATTATAAGGTTCAAATTTTGTGCAAGATTCTAATTAACTAGCTGCTCCGCATCTTATCTGTAAAACAGCCTTCGCCAACCTTACACTTACACAGTATCTTCGTTTAGAATGAAAAACATTTACTTGCGAAAATGTCCGCCCAACTGAGGCATCTGAAAAAGCAAGAGAGAGAGAGAGAGAGAGAGAGAGAGAGAGAGAGAGAGAGAGAGAGAGAGAGAGAGAGAGAGAGAGAGAGAGAGAGAAGAGCAATGGCTAGAAATATTTGGGAGTACTTTTTCTTCAGCTGATTTTCCCTTGTCACTGACCTCTGCTCAAAAAGCTATGGTATCACTAAGGCAAGACTGAGGCTAGCGTGTAAGCCCAGCAGTACTCCACTCAATCTCCAGGCCATCTCAATCCACACACGTTGAGAGTATTTCATCATTAGGAGATGGCGGAAAACAAGATGACGGTGGAAAGTATGATGGAAGAAAGAGAATATGAATGGAGGTATATTAAAAGGAACGGAAGGGATTACAGCTATGGGCCGAATGGATGCTGCAAAGAACCTAGAATACTGCCTACAGTGCACCACGTGAAGTGCACAGATGGCACTTCCCCCTATGTGATCTTCATTATTAGGAGATTGTCATTTTCTGGTAAACTTTTCTGAAATTGGGGTATAAGTTCTGTCACAAAGGCTGCACAATACTCTCTTACATGGGTTACCTGATCTTTGCTCAATGCAGAGGCATTAGCAAAAGAGTGGTGAAATCTTAACCATACTTCACATATTCAGGAGGTAAAGTATAATATAGAAACTTGAGGTTAAGCAAGTTCTCATCAGAACATTCTGATATGTGGCTGGGCTCCACTACAGTCTGCACAAGACAGTGATACACTGTGATGAGATCTTCCAGAATCTGTAACATCTGCATGCTTGGCCTGAAATAATATCATTCAAAATTTTACTAAAAAGTACAATTTATTAAGGTCATCCTTACAAGCATCGCTTGAAATCATACTCTTCCTCTTCGTGTAACGTGCTTTTTCCCATTTTTTATATGGGGTAAGCACGATGCCTTCTTTTTTGAAGGACTTTGATTTGGCGTTGGGGCAGACCGTAGCCTCGATCGGCTGCCCTGCCTGACATCGTTTAGACCCCAGTAGCGCATGTGTACATGTATCGTACCAAATCCCCAGCTCCCTTTCTCCCAGCAGCGAGGAGAGCTGAGCGGTTAGGTCGACAGTTCGAGACGTGTGAGGTGTCTGTTATGTTTTTAGAAGATGTTGGAGTGGCTTTGTATGTGTGTGTATTAGTGAAATCATACATGTGTGACAAAGTTCCGTAGAAGCAGGCATTTCAAAATGAAATTTTCAAGTATCTCACTGATCCACAATTACCTTTAAAGCCCCCAACCGTGCTAGCCATCTAGTAGTGGCTAATCCATGCAACTCTCCAGGTGCAGTATTTTCTAAAACTCTACACATACCTTGATGCTCTCTGAACAGATACATTGATGCTCTCTGACTCTCTTCAAAACCAAGAATGAGTCTCCCTCTGAACATGAAATCTAAAATTGTAAGAAGGCATTCTGAAGCTTTACTAGTAGGGAGGTGAAGGGAGGGACACACACATTTAAGAGTCTTAAATCAGTATCATCATCTTGTAACAGTCTGGCAGGCCAATGGGTTTGACCAGCCATTGACCAGGCCCCATCAGTTCCTAAACCTTTCAAATTTTTTTCACATCAAAGCCATCCTCAATCAAACTTTTCACTGTCTCATAAAGTGAAATGGCTGTTCCTTAATCTAGAGCCATCATGCGATTAAAATAATCCACTACCGACTTTCTAAAACACTCTTAAAGCAGATGCTAAGACCTAGGAATGAAATATTGGCCCCTTTCGTGCTTTCAACTACAATCAAAATAAAAAAAAAACTGATCACCAATTTCATGCCTCAATTTCGCAGCAAATGATCGGGCAATTACATATTTAAGTAAATAGTTGCAAATACCTTGAATCCCAAAAGCTTTCATATTCCCAGAAAAAGTGCCACATTTCTTAGAAATTCCCACAAAAAAAGTTCACAGATTTAATGAACAATCGCTCCCCACTATACGAGTCATTCCATGTACTCACGTATCTCCAGAAGTGGCAACACTGCTTGAGACTCGTGATCACGTTCAATACGTATCTTCACTTAAAGTGGTCTTAGATCGTCGCTGGCGCTGCATGCTGAGCCAGTATTTACCGGTAGTGGTCCACTTTAAAAGGTTGCTGAGCTTGCAATAATGACGCGCCAGTCGATATTTCGCGCGATTTTACCGGCGACTGGCTTTTACAGTTCATGATTAGCATCCCCAAATTTAAAAACGGCAAGAAAGAGCGTCCCAGTGCTCAGGTGTTTAGCCTATAGGCTATGAACGAGTATTTTTTTTTCTTTTACTTAAAATATTCAATAATAAAGAAAAAATCCACGAAGGAAAGAGAAACAATGGAGTGCTGCGAGGCCTTTCGACTATCATCCTTTACTTAGCAGTCTGCTAATGAAAGGACGACAGTCGACAGGCCTTGCAGCACTCCAGTGTTTCTCTTTTGTCTTTATATGGATTTTGTCTTATATATATATATATATATATATATATATATAATTAATTTCCATATATAATTTTTCCAACATTAACCTGTTTGCCATAACAGAGGGTGGCCCGAAAAAAAATTACACAGTGGTCACCTCCACATTCATACTCTAAATGCACAATCGTGGATGAGTTACCGGCTCAGTAAAACTTCCGCAAAATTAACAGCTGTAACACGTACACAGAAGGCGCATTAGCAGCCAGTTGAACCTCTCATACACTGCACAATTATTCTTATCTTGCTTACACTCTCTTGCCTTCTGGATACTCAGGACTTTCCTTTCTGAGAACTTTCCTACCTTTTTCCAACCCTTTATGGGTATTCCCTTCCTTCCTCTAACTCTTGAACTGAATACTACTTATTAATCTATCATTGTTCATTTCTTTCCACATGACCAGAACCATCTCTAAACACTGTGATCCATCCTTTCAAGTATGCTAATCTTTATACCAATGTATCTCATTATTTCTCACCCTGTCAGTTCCTCTTACGTCGTATGTAGTATCCAAACTGTTCACCTCAGCAGTTTCAACCTTATTTTTTTATTCCCATTCAACATTCAAACTTCTCTGCCATACAGGAGAGTTGGTTCAACAATCCCTCCAGACATTCCCATCTTGGCTTCCATGTTCAATATTTTGCACTCCTCTGCAAACTTCATGCACCGGCCCTTCAGTGATTTTCACATAATACGGGGTGGGGAGGATACTATAATTTTCTTTAACAGGCATCCCACAAGAGTGATGGGTTAATACCACTGGCCTCAAAAGAGGAGGCTCATTTGACACTCAAGGGATATTTCCTACGACAAAAGATCAACAACCTCTTTAAAGAGCTCTTTCAGGATGATGCTAGCCATGCCCAGTTCTTCACCCTGAGTGACTAACCTCCAGGTACACAATTAACAGCTTCCTTCAATATAGAAACAAAATGTTTTACCAGCCCTCACCTGTCTACAGACTTCACTCTGACTCCCTTCCAGACAAACGAAGCGTGTTTAATTCGACAAAAGTGACACGCCCTTCTCTTTTCAGGGTACAGCTCCGTCTATAACCTCATTTTCCCCTCCAGAAACTCCCAGGACATCGCACTGGCTGACAGGCGCCACAAGTTACGTAAAGGTTGATGGAAGCCCCTTATCATTTTCCATATGTAAGCTGCGCTCTAATCTCCGGAACGCGGGAGGCTATAAAGGTGGGAGACAAGGCTCAAGGTGGTGGATTCCGAAGGTGCAAGTTTTTCAAGAAACTCTTCGCTTGCAGATAGGTGATGCTGGGACAGGGCATACCGTTGAGGTGTCCTCCATACACACCACTGAGAATGAGATTTTACGTAATTAAAAGAGTATATAACCTGCTTTTTAAACGAAGTTAATGGTAATGTATACTCTGCTAAGTAGTTAGAATCTATACAAATACGATTTGTAATAATGATCGGTCTTTAATTTCTATGTCTAGAAATTATTATCTTTTCAATTTCCAGTTAGCCTTAGGAGTCATTACACTGACTAAGCAGTCTAAGAAGGTGCTAAATGAATAATATGAGTTGATATCAACACGAATTTCAAGCATTCGAAAACTAGAAATGATACTACACTGACCTTGATAATTATTCCAAATTCTCAGAAAAGTATAAGTCCATTTGATAACACTTTCCCACCACCCCTCTCTCTCTCTCTCTCTCTCTCTCTCTCTCTCTCTCTCTCTCTCTCTCTCTCTCTCTTTTTCTCGTATATTTTTGCGTCTCTTGCTATTCCATGGGTTCCTCAGTTACCAAGAAGCAAATGTGAGTCAAACAGCAACGTGGAAGTACAATCATTCCAGCCTTCACTGCATAACTTCCAATTAACAAACTAGAAACTGTTTTGAGAGCATACAATGACAAAAATATGACAGTCACAGAAAGGAATGAATTTTATTTAAGGCAGTTTATCCCCATTTACTACTATTTTTCTACACCAAACAAGCGGATAGAGTTGAGAGCCTCTACTTAAAATTTCCTACAAGTTACAGCAATCATAAGCATTGCCAGATAGCTTATTATTCAATTTACCCAGGTCCCTAAAAGCCTTCGAATATTAGTCTCAGAGGGCATGAATGACACCAAGCTTCAATTAAAGTATCTCCAGCATTAAAATTTGGCAGGCCGGTTGAAAAGAAGACCAAGACAATTGCTTTGGCAGATGGTTGAAAAGAAGACCAAGACTACTCAAATAAGGTTGAAGAAAAGGAAGCCATTTCTACTTCTAGATTTTTAAAGCTTAACAAAGAGTGAATATGAACACCAACTGATTAAAATAACTTGGGAACTTTATGCTACCAAGTTATTCGAAAACTTTTTTTTTTAATAAAAAAATGTGTGATGTAAAATCAACGTTCTAAACTTAACGAGTAAAACTTTGTGCTATAAAATCAAAGGTGTTTCATACTTAGGTGATAAGAAGTTCGTATTACCGTTGATTAGCGATTGTAATCACTATACCTGCAGAAATATCTTGATGGTGAAAGTGACTGACTGCAATGACTGTAATTCCAATCATCAGTGATTATACTATGACACACACGAAAGCGATAAGCCTCTCAATAAACCTCGAAGCTATTAAGGAGTACCAATCAGAATCAGGTCAATTCTAAACAAACAAAAGATAATATAAAACGGAAAATCCTCTTCCTATAACGAGTTCTTCGACGCTTCCAACACCACGTTAAGATTACTGCTAAAGGACTGAAGTCCTTTCAGATAATTCCATAAAAATAAAGGAGGCTGCCATAACCAATGATTACATATCAAAAAGGGTAATTTGCATCAAGTGAAGGTAACTTCTTGGAAATAGGTAATTTCTCTTCATTAACGCCACTGGTAGTGTCAAGACTATTGTAATGATTCCTCCTATAAAATGTATTACTGGAAAACAAGTTTTCAATTAATCCGAGAGAGAGAGAGAGAGAGAGAGAGAGAGAGAGAGAGAGAGAGAGAGAGAGAGAGACAGTAAAATACTTGAGGTGGGAAATGTGTGTGTGTGTGTGTGTGTGTGTGTGTGTGTGTGTGTGTGTGTGTGTGTGTGTGTGTGAGAGAGAGAGAGAGAGAGAGAGAGAGAGAGAGAGAGAGAGAGAGAGAGAGAGAATGAGCATGAGTGTGTGTGTGTGTGTGTGTGGTGTAGAGAGCAGAGAGAGAGAGAGAGAGAGAGAGAGAGAGAGAGAGAGAGAGAGAGAGAGAGAGAGAGCACATCAGCGTAACCCAGAAGCTGAAAGGGAGACAGCATCGTGATGTCCCAGTGAGTCCAGCTAATGAGACATTAACATAAATGCTGGCTAATTAATGACCCCCACATCCTCGGCCGAGCCTAATCTCATTCATCACTTTGGAAACATTTTGTTAGGTTATACATCTCAACTGGCTGACCTTCCTTCAAAACTCTCTTTCTTTTTTTATTTTAACAGCTTCCACATAGATGAGAAGACCATAAATCAGCCACTTCAGGAATATATGTAAATCTGATTTTTAATGCAGAGATAGCTTCTTTTGGTGCGTGTGAGCGAGCACAGTTCTAAAACAGTCAAAATCTGACCTGATTCCTTGTGTTTATTGACCTACCTTTGGCAAGCACCATTACAACGGCGTTACTTTGCTATTCGTGAATTTTGTGATTCTGTCCAACTATAAAAAAGTTCTAATTTCAATTATTGAAAAATAATTCAATTTTCAATCAAGAACTTCACTTTTTAATGAGGGTTACTTACAGAAATATATTCTGATTGCACATTTATAATTACTTGTTTCATGAGATTTACCACGGGAAATATATTTTGATTGCAAACCTATAAGTACTTGTTTCATGAGAGATACCACCGGAAATATATTCTGATTGCACATTTATAATTACTTGTTTCATGAGATTCACCACCGGAAACATATTTTGACTGAAAATCTATAATTACTTGTTTCATGAGAGTTACTACCAGAAATATGTTTTGAGTTCAGCTTTATGAGACATGAGTGAGCATGAGAAAAATTGGAGTTACTGTCAAACACGATAATTATGGAATAAATATTGGCAGAAAACCATACAACACTGGGGACGAAATTCTGTAACATGAAGAACTACAGTAGAATGACCAAATCGCAACACATCTTTCGCACAAAAACTTTCTTTTTTCTGCTCAAAAATAAACGATCAAAGCAGTGAAGGAATCCTCTTTTTGTTTTAAAAGCATCTTTTCATTCCAAACTGCTTTGAGTTATATGTTTATTTAAAAAAAATGGCTATATTGCAACGAAAACCAATTCAGTTATCGTCCATAATCACTAACTGTGATTTAAGAATACACTTTAAGACTAGACAACTATAAATATGAAATTGCAACTAATCACAAACGCACAGAGAACAGATAAAGGTGAAAGGTATTGCACAGGTTAACAGGCCTTCTGTATAGGTGCATGAAGCAGTGAAGCATTTCAGAGTTAAAGGTTTATTAACGACGCCGAGAGTAGTAGAAGCAAGAGACACGTCACTGAATTTGGAGACCTAATACACACCTCACATAAGATCAGCGCCCAAATCTTCACTCCACCCACGTACAACCTGGGTAAACAAGGCAATGGCTTCTGACAACTCAGTAGGTAGGCATGCGCACTCGCCAAAATCCCCTATTCGTAGTTCAGAAAGGCAGCAATATTGTGTGCCAGTGAAATTATATTGCAAAACCTGAGGGGGGTCTGATATTGGAACCACCACAGAGGGAAGTCAGTGGTAGGTAATACTGCTGAGCATTCCACAACCTTCAAAAGGGCATTACAAACTCTCTTGAACTAACGAGCATAAACATACATAGCCCCGTTCTCTATTTTAAAACTGACGAGATACACTGATTATCTGCAAGTCTTTCTCCTCTAGAACGAGAACGGGATATGCTGTATATCAGGTCCACAATAATATTCAGTGGTGAATTATGGTTGATTTTATAAAAAAAAAATTACGAAAGCTTTTGTGTCAATGATTTTAGTTAGACTGAAGATGAACCCAGGACAGGATTCGAAAGCTTTCGTAACTTTTTTTTTTTTTATAAAAAAACAACAATTCACCACTGAATATTATTGTGGACCTGATATACAAAGAATATCTAATTATATGTTACCACATTTATAAGCTCGCACAATAGCCTTAAGAATGACTAACTCTAAGGCAAGATTAAAATGAAATTCACACAAGTCTGGACTCATAAATATTGTTCAAGATAGCATCACAAATATTTCTGGACTCACAAATATTGTTCAAGACAGCATCACAAATATTTCTGAAGTCACTTGGGCTGCAAAGTCAGCAATATAAGTACTAATATAAAGAAAGTCTCCTTAATATGATAATAGAAATTCTTCAAATGAAACATTCTTATCCCAAAAATGGTGACTATAATCAATAGAATTACTGAACAATAAACCCTTGAAAAATCGAGAAAACATCAAATCACGACGTGGCATTAAGTATGATGAATAAGAACAGCTTCTTCAGGTCTAAAAAATACCACTAGACTTCAAAAGCATGGCCTCTCTGAGAACCTTTGAAAGTGGAGAGCGAAAGAGACCCTTCCCAATACAGGAAATGGAAGAAGAAGTGATCAGAAATCCCATATTCCCTGGGCATGGAATTTTAACCAGATCATGCCCATGGCCGAAGGAAAAAAGCAGTCACTGCAGAATGGATGCGAGTGTAAAACAGGCAATTCATTAGTGACGAAGGACAGTCTCCCATTTGTATGGTACCTCCTGAGAACTGTAATTTGACAAAAAAAAAAAAAAAAAAAAATTTACAATACCAAGCCCACTAACAATCATCTTAATAGCATACGTTTCACAGAATATGCATGGCACATAGGGACATTCTTTTTGTTTAAATGCCAAGGCATACAGGACGGTCAATCTACTCCTTCAAAAGTACCCCAGACCTGCCGAAGACAAGAAAATGGGGGAAGAGAGAGGGGGAAAATGCGGGGTATAACCTTGGACATAGTGACAGAACGCTATGAAAGAAGGTATGATAAAAAACGATTCAGGTTAAACACGATATAAGCTAATGGAATGCAGTACAGTAAACGAAACATCGAATTTCGAAATGAATCCAGGTAAAAAAGTCACAGGAAATAAAGTCGCAATAATCTGTCCTAGATAGTGACCCCAAAGGGTTTTAACCCGGTATGTATCCATCTTTGCTGCGTGTTTAGTACAAGCCCGTTGGGGATTTCCGTATAGTCATAAACAAAAGAAACAAAAGAATGACCCCAAGAAATATTGTTTTCCTGCTGTGACTTATTAATATCATAAAGATAATTGTGACTTTTTCCAAGAAATATTTTTTCCTGTGAAATTTCTCCTAGCCAAAATTGTGACTTTTTCCTGTGACTTTTTTCCTAGCCAAAATTGTGACTTTTTCCTGTGACTTTCCTCCTGGCCAAAATTGTGACTTTTTCCTGTGACTTTTCCCCTAGCCAAAATTGTGGCTTTTTCCTGTGACTTTTTTCTGAGCCAAAATTGTGATTTTTTCCTGTGACTTTTCTCCTAGCCAAAATTGTGACTTTTTCCTGTGACTTTTCTCCTAGCCAAAATTGTGACTTTTTCCTGACTTTTCTCCTGCCAAAATTGTGACTTTTCCTGTGACTTTTCTCCCAGCCAAAATTGTGGCTTTTTCCACTTTTCTCCCAGCCAAAATTGTGACTTTTCCTGTGACTTTTCTCCAGCCAAAATTGTGACTTTTTCCTGTGACTTTTTCTGAGCCAAGAACTTTTTACTTTTCTCCAAAACTGTAACTTTTTCCTGAGTCCAGCCAAAATTGTGACTTTTTCCTGTGACTTTTGTCCTAGCCAAAATTGTGACTTTTTTCCCCTGTGACTTTATTACCGGCCACCTAAGAAATAGAAGAGATACTTGAGAATATTATTAAGAATCTTTTTAAACGATGAAATAAATATTTATTATTTACATGTTCTCTGAGCCAACACAGTACATTCCACACAGCAACACGTTTGAAAACAAAGGATCCCAATAATGAATTACTTTGACTGAGTTTGAGGGTTGTTAATTATTCAGAATATGAAGTGTCAGTCATTTGAAAACATGGACACAGGATTTGATTTTATCATTATACCATTGTTTTTCACTTTAAATTTAGAAAATGGACAAAAAATGCTAAAGGATGTAATTTTTGTTAATGATTAGGTTATTATAGCAAACTGAATAGTGGGTATGCAATTATTGATAAAAAGGTTGGTGTTTGATATGACAACAACAATGATGCATTGAGAGGCATAGAAAATAAAATATGACCTACAAATTTAGAAAACTGGAAAAAAATACAGTTATTCAGGTTATCAAAGCAAACACTGAACAGAGGTATGAAATTTTTGAGTAAAAGGTGGAAATTTGACATCATAATAACAAAGATGGATTGAGATACCTTAGAAATAAAACACGTACTGTTACACAACAGTTTTAGTAAACTTAAAAAGTATTTATTGAAAGAGCAGAAGTCAGGACATGAACACTTTGAAAATGAATGCAGGTTCACAAGAAACTGAGTCAAGTGGACAGATTAAATTGCAAATGATCCCAAGAGCCAGCAAGAGATATGTCCCAGACAAAAGTAGATCAACCGAATAATAGAAAGTACTCTGATGACTTTCCACAAAAGCCAAAGAAATTCTTCTTTCATGTTTCCAGTCCTGCGAATATTTCAGTGGTCGGGACACAAGTGTCACCCTTGGAGAAGAAATAAAGAAACTGGCTTTAATCCTTGCTCTTGGACACAGGCCAATTCTAATCTGATTATGGTTGTTTTGTTTTTGGTTTATTTTCTCAAAACCTCGAAGTCCGACCACCAGATTTAGATTTTTATCAATCTATAATATTGGTAGATAATCCTTCTAACAGTAGATAAATGTGATAAAGAAGAATAATTATTTGCTTTCTCATGTCCAGTGGACGGCACTGATGAGATTACGTTTTAGCCTCAGCTTCAATAAATGTGAACCTGTCTTCTCTTCAGAGACTGAAAAACAACGGAACGTTAATAAAAACCTACTTAAAAAATGGTTACTTAAATTTCTGCGTCTCTGCAAAGTTTCAATTATAGCTGCTGTATATTCATTTACAAACATCACCGAGCTCAAATGAACATGAATCGCTTATTGGCTTATTTTTTCATCTGGTTTTCATTTCCACTTTCTCACTGTTCTCTTCGCCGCTTGTTCTGCGTTCTCGCCTTTGTTCTGTTCCCAAGAACAATCAACGAGCGATGTGCATTGCCACAGAAAAATTTCATCGCAACTGGCGAGCGGAACAGAAATGACAAATACGGCGACATTTACATCGATCTTCCTTAAAATCTAATGTAAGAACTTGAAGATTCTCTGGGACAAGGAAGTCAGAGGAGAAGGGAGGTCACTGTGAAAAAAATTAAAAGCCTTCTTAGAACACAAAAAGACCGTCAGATAACTACACTTGTGCTCTGACACGGATCGAGTGAGAGGTTACCTTGAATCACGCAATGAAAAGATAATTTATGAGTAAGTAAGGAGCTTCAGAGGTCCAGATTGGTCATTAATTAAATATAGGAAAAATGAGAACTTAACATGAAAAAGAAATATAAACTTTCCTCAAACAGAACTTAAGAGGTCTAAATTGGTCATTAATCAAATATACGAAAATGATAACATGAAAAAGACAAACTTTCCTCGAACAGTAATCATTCACTGTAGTCACCATTACATAAGCGAACTCCCATGAACGCCTCGGATTCAAAACGGAGCCAGGAAGTGATTCCGTAAATGAGAAAAAATAATAATGGCTGTATGACTGTCCTCAATTCTAACGCCTCATGCAAAATGAAAATGAGGTGGCGTCCTACGCACGAGCGACATATTATCTTCTCGGCTGAAGCCATCGGTGAGCGGACGACAAAAAAAAACCCGGAAACGTCGTGAAACGAGGAAACGGTGCCCCAGGAACCAACAAAACAGGTTTCGGAAGCAGGAAACTCGATAAGGAAGACAGGCCAAACATCCGGCAGTGAAAGAGAGAGAGAGAGAGAGGAACTCCAGGGCACTGGGGTATGGAGAACAAGGCTGAGAGATATACCCGTATACCCTCCTCATCCCTCATCCTCCTGCTCCTCCCCCCCCTCCTACTACTACTACTACTACTTCTTCTTCTTCTTCCTTTTCCCTGGCCATACTCTATGGGGCACGAAAATGTCAAATGATTATGGCAAGTTCCGCACCTTTTTTCCTCTCATCTACTTCCGCGACCTCCCCAACTGGTCAGCGTCCAATCATAACCGTTGCGACTTCAAGAACAAATAGCTTCTGGTATCCTCAAACAGAGGACTGATTATATCTCTAGCTGAGAGAAAACATAAAATGATTTACAGCTTATCGATATCTCTTTTTGTTTACCATTTTTTTTTTCGTTGACACATACTTCACTAGCGACTAACAGGGCCCCTCCCCCAAAAAAGTAGGAGTGTCAGTAGACCGTAAAGAAGGAATAAAAAGAAACTCTGGGCACTAACGGTAAAAGGGTGTAATTTCGACATCGCTTTAGGGGTTTGTGCAAATAAGACGATGGGGTCTTCGAGGGTCCTTTTAGTTTCTGAGTGTTTCTCACTGTGCTCAAGTCAGTTATTTTATGTTTTCCATTAAAGAACATACAATAAACAATTCCTCCTCCTGGATTCCTTACTTTCCAAGATACCGTTTCATTTCTTTTGTATACCTTTCACATATAACAGGTGATCTAGAACAAGCGAGGGTATAATATACCGAAAAGTAATTCGTGAACGTCTGAGAGGGATCTCTGCAGCAACATCGAAGTGAAACATCAAGAAGGATAACATCTCCAACAGCTGAAATGTCACATTCGATTTTGCAAACTATTTACAATTCAAAGTTTATGCGACAGTTCAGAGTACGAAGGCATAAAAAACAGAATACTGATAAACGGCAGGTACAAAAAAATCCTCTCTCTCTCTCTCTCTCTCTCTCTCTCTCTCTCTCTATAGTTGAATGTATCAGATATACCATCAGGTTCAGTAAGCTTATCTGTAGCACAAATATTTTCGTTACCAATTTCTAACTTTTCATAAACACAAAAATTTTTTTTCACATAAGTAATCAGATTTCAAATTATTACTGTAAACAGTCAAAACAATTTCAAACATGACCAAAACTATTTTAAGAGTAAGATGAACTACTTTAAGTAATCAAAACTACAAGAGTAAGCACAAACAAGTAATAAAACTAATTTCAGAGTAAGATAACACTAACCACTTTAAAAGTAAGATGACACTACTTTAAGTAATCAAAACTACTTCAAGAGTAAGCAAACATTACTTTGGGTAATCAAAATTAATTTCAGAGTAAGATAAGATTTTTAAGTAATCAGAACTACTTTAAGATAATCAAAACTACTTTAAGAGTAACGCTAAACAATCAAAACTTTAAGTGTAATGATAATCACAATCAGAACTACTTTAAGAGTAAGATAACACTACCTTAAGTAATTAAAACTACTTTAAGAGTAAGCAAACATTACTTTAAGTAATCAAAATTAATTTCAGAGTAAGATAACACTTTTTAAGTAATCAGAACTACTTGAAGAGTAAGATAACACTATTTTAATCAGAACTACTTCAAGCTTAAAACTACTTTAAGAGCAAAATATAGCAAGATATGCAGTTTCTCCACAAAGGACGTCCCCTAGCCTGTCAAAACCAAATGATGTGAAATGACAACATTGACTAATAGCACTTAACGCCAACCATACCACTCCCTTCCCTTATGGAGATGATAATGAGATACACTGGCCCGGTCTCACTATATCTTTAAGAAAATAATTACTATGGAGGGGACAACACGACCTTGTTATGACAGGTAGGGGCGAAGGCCATCCGTACAGGATACTTGTTGACCATATAAGCTGATGACCATGGCTGCCAATATATTGGTCGTTTTCCCGTCCGTGCTTTAATGTCAAATGGGCTCTGGAACAAAATGACTTTTATTTAAAATTTAAAAAAATAACTATTACTGATATCTCATACTGGTAAGTGAGCAAGCCATGAAGTTATCTCGCTATATTCAAGGAATTACAATGAACTTTATTTTCTCTGAATTCCTCTGACGTTTTTCTGCGTGGGTTTCGAAAGCACAGGAAATACTCGTCAATGATTGCAAATGCAACAATACCTTTATTTAATGATAGCTTATCTATGGGATGCTAACGTTATGGGGCGAGATTACATAAACTTCAAGTTCCTTGTTGCCAACTAAACACAAAGAAATTGCTTTGGTGGAATTGTCCTCATAGGAATTAGGTAATTAAAGAGTGAGAATAACATAGAATTATTATTATTATTATTATTATTATTATTATTATTAAAGAGTGAGAATAACACAGAATTATTATTATTACTATTATTATTATTATTATTATTATTATTATCATTATTATTATTATTATTATTATTATTATTATTATTATTATTATTATTATTATTGTCTCCCAAATCCTTGAGTTTAGGGCGAGAATACATCAAACTTCAAGTCCATTGTTGCCAATTAAACATAAAGAAATTGCTTTGGCGGAATTGTCCCCACAGAAATTAGGTACTTAAAGAGTAAGAATAACATAAAGAGAATTATTATTATTATTATTATTATTATTATTATTATTATTATTATTAACCAAGGTGCAACCCCAGTTGGAAACGCAGAATGCTACAGTCTCAAAGCTTCCAAGAGGGCTAACAGCCCGGTAAAAGAGAAACACAGAAGGAATAAACCTTATATGAGAAACAACAAAGAAAAATAAACAGGATAAAAAAATTAATAGATAAAAAGAGACTCATGTGAACCTGCTCAACACAAAAGTCATTTGCACCAGTCTGAACTTCCACTTCCAAAGTTTCATCAGTTTGAACTTCCAAAGTTTCATCAGTCTGAACTCACTCAGTTACATCAGTTTGAACTTCTAAAGTTTCATCAGTCTGAACTCCCGAAGTTACATCAGTCTGAACTTCCAAAGTTTCATCAGTCTGAACTCTCGAAGTTCCACCACTTTGAACTCCCAAAGTTTCAAAATCAGTCTGAACTCCCAAAGTTTCATCAGTCTGAACTCCCAAAGTTTCGTCAGTCTGAACTCCCAAAGTTTCATCAGTCTGAACTCTCGAAGTTCCACCACTTTGAACTCCCAAAGTTACATCAGTCTGAACTCAAAGTCTCATCTGAACTCCCCAACTTTGAACTCCCAAAGTTTCAAAATCAGTCTGAACTCCCAAAGTTTCATCAGTCTGAACTCCCAGAGTTTCATCAGTCTGAACTCCCAAAGTTCCACCAGTTTGAACTTCCGATGTTTCACCAGTCTAAACTCCCAGATTTCCATCGTTTCAACTACACCAATACCAGGAGCGTTCCATAAAATGATCACAGCTGTTATAAAACTTCTAGATAACTATCTGGTGTTCAACCTCTCACAAATGAAAAGTCAAACCTGCAAGAATCACCTGCATATCTTGTACTACGTTTTGGAACACCTAAACGCAAAGGACGGTCAAAATGATGAAATATTTTATACATTCTGCACCCTCTGCTAAATCAAAAACGGTGCCAAAGATTAATGCGAAGATATGGAATGAGAAAATTAATGGGCCTCGCCTTTTTGTCCAGCAGTTTGAAACGGGACAGACAGGTCTTTATAACTCATCAAAGATTTTCTTAAGATACCAGTTTTTTTGAGCAACTGAAAAACAGAGATGGATCAAAGATTCTTCTCAAGAGTAATTTTGAAATCAAAAATGACAACTTGAATTTTGAAAGAGGTGCTGGAAAAGAAGGGCCTTCATATCCTGAAAGCAAGAGAGCACAGTACATTCAGGATAGAGGGAAATTAGGTAGAATGTTTAGGAGGTTCGACAAAATGCCCATGACCCTTCTGTGTGGGGTATGAATGGGGAAGTTTTCTGTGCATCGTGGGTTCATCCAAGTTTTCTGCAAGTCAAAAGTGGCTGTTACAAGATACATCTTAATGACTCTATATATATATATATATATATATATATATATATATATATATATATATATATATATATATATATATATATATATATATAGTGTATGTATGTATTATATTAATTCAAAATGACTCAACGAATGGAAGGTTACAAGATTCTTTATTTCCAAACTTTCAGAGGCTGCCTGCCTCCATCTTCAAGGAACCAAATATTCGGTTCCCTAAAGATGGAGGCAGTCGAGCCTTTGAAAACTTGGAAATAAAGAATCTCCTCTTTCGAACATTCCCTATCATTAGGTCCTCTGTGGAAGTAATATAATACATATATATATATACACATATATAATATATAATATATATGCGTGTGTGTGTGTGTGTGTGTGTGTGTGTGCACGCGCTTGTATGCATGCACGTATAAATATTCTATTTTCCCTCTTGTATGGCTCCGACAATAATCAACCGTACAGATA
Organism: Macrobrachium rosenbergii; assembly: GCF_040412425.1. Taxonomy (NCBI): domain Eukaryota; kingdom Metazoa; phylum Arthropoda; class Malacostraca; order Decapoda; family Palaemonidae; genus Macrobrachium; species Macrobrachium rosenbergii. The sequence goes on along the minus strand of NC_089788.1, from coordinate 72,982,829 downwards.
ACAGGAGCCACGTCTTCCAAAGGCTGCAAAACCGCTTATGCAAATGTAATCCCTGCGCTACCACCTCCTACTGTGAGATGGGGAGGCGACGCTCCTGCCCCCTCGATAAAACCCTGAAACTCAAAACAACGGAGATGAACGACCCATTACCATTCACTAATGAATTAAAACGATCCCTGATACTGAAGGAGGATCGTCGTGTGTTTTTAGGTTGGCAGGAAAGCATTCGACTACAATATGAATGCTATGGATTCTTCTAATATGGTCTTCCAGAGATCTGTGTGTGGGAACTTGAGTTTTTGCGAAAGGGAGATCAGTTCTTCCAGCCGTCTTTGAATCTTACAAGATATCTACATTACCGGGTTGTTTAAGCTAATTGTGTGAAGATTATTCTTCAATTATGACTTCTTTCGACTTTCCTGTCTCAGCATTTTGAGAAGCTCCTGCTAATGTGATTTGTCGGGAGAGATTTATATCCACCTGTGCGATATCAGTTGGTATGGTAGGAAGAACCTCTCAGAAAATCTATGCTTCTGTCAGAACACAAATCTCATTTTTTTTTTTTTTTTTATTTAGCTTTTCCTATAACCTTCAATGTTCAAATATAATACAATTGACTTCTAAATTGAACTGAATATAGAATTTGGGCCAAAGGCGAAGCACTGGGACCTATGAGGTCATTCAGTGCTGAAACGGAAATTGACGGTAAAAGGTTTGAAAAGTTCGATTCCCCGACCGGCTGATGAAGAGTTAGAGTAATTTATTTCTGGCGATAGAAATTCATTTCTCGCTATAATGTGGTTCGGATTCCACAATAAGCTGTAGGTCCCGTTGCTAAGTAACCAATTGGTTCTTAGCCACGCAAAATAAGTCTAATCCTTCGGGCCAGTCCTAGGAGAGCTGTTAATCAGCTCAGTGGTCTGGTAAAACTTTTAACAGGAGGAAGACCTCGCAGTTGCACTATGAATCAATAGTTAGGAGAGGGTGGAAAGTAAGATGGAAGAAAGAGAATATGAAAGGAGGTACAGTAAAAGGAACGAAATGGGTTGCAGCTAGGGGCCGAAGGGACGCTGCAAAGAACCTTAAGTAATGGCCCTATGGGAGCACACAAATGACTTTTAAAATACTCTTAATGACTTAATAACCTCCTGAAATGATACACCACAACTACTGTATATGCAAGAGTGCAAATGAGGAATGGCAACTTATCTTCGAAAGAGCCGATCGCAGACACCAACCCCTTTCTCTTCTCTGGATTCTGAGGGGGGATGGGGGGTGGGGGGGGGATGTTGCTTGCCTTTTGAGCGTCCATTTGCATACGGGCCTTGTCCGTCCTTGTACGGTACGTGTTCGTATCTATACAAGGCGGGGCTCGCTGGAAAGATTATATGATGACTTCATTCGGTTTTGTATATCTACGGAAAATGCAAAAATAAGGTAACATACCATTCGTTTTAGCAAGGGCCGTCCTGAATTCACTAATATGTATTTGTCTTTTTGTTTACAGCTGTGCAGATTTAATGTAAAAATCAATACAATTATCACGATTTACATTCTCAAAACACAATCATCCTCATGGCACAATCGTGTCAACAATAAATTCAGTCTTCGTTAGCTTGAATTGAACAGAAGCTTTCAGTAGATTCTTAAAACTATTCTGACAATAAAAGACGTGACTCACTTTTAAAAGCGATGATATCCTTTTCATAATCGACTGTCTGCGAGATTCTCCTTGAAAAACACAAGTTCCTGACAAGGCAATCTTTTGTAAATTCTTTCTCAGAACCGTATAGCCTTCCAGTTCCTGTTCGCAGTCAAGGAACTGCTGCTCTTTTTATGTAACCAGGTTCCATTGTTATGCTTATTATGTAACACGATTAGATAGAAAAAAATATACGAGTGTGGGTTGCTGGAGAAAACGATCGCTGACGGAGAAACCTGTCCAGTCCAATTTAGACTTGTATTCTTCGTTCTTGCCAAGTTTCTTATCTTATTGTGGGACGAGCGTACGAGAAATTGGGCTGACAAAATGAAGGTTTGTATGTGTGTATATATATATATATATATATATATATATATATATATATATATATACATATATATATATATATATATATATATATATATATATATATATATATATATATATATATATATATATATATATATATCAGCTGTTACATTACGTCAAGCTGTGTTGATAACATGCATAATATTCTATCCTCGTCAAGATCCACTGATTACTGCCCTCTGCTACAATCTTTTAACTGACTTGTTCTAGCCTTGGCTAAATAATTTACGATTCTCGTTACGTTTATTTTGCTCATTTGAAATACAATGTAAAAAAACAGGCCTTCATAAAAACTTAACGAATCGTAACTCTAGGTGTCTAATTACATAATCTACCCAGGTGGCATACCAGCAACAGTAACTGACAGGTTAGGTAATATGGAAATATGACCTTGGTTACAATTAATCTGGAATTAAAGGAAAAAAATTACAAAAACAAATTCTTCATATATTTTACAGAAACTTCACTACCGCCAACCATCCTTTACAAATACCTTCACACTTCACACTCCCCGAGAACCTCGCATTCACACTTTGTAG
>NC_089788.1:72900219-72975219 GCF_040412425.1 Macrobrachium rosenbergii | reverse complement strand
CAGTGCCTATGGACTAGGAATGGAATGGAATGGAATATGTGATTTAGGCATAAAGCCAAGCACTGGGACCCACAGGGTCATTCAGCGCTATGATGAGAATGAATGACTGAAAGTGGAAATGACATAATTAATGAGTTTAAAATAGGTATTCTGAAGTTAGAATGAATAATAAGCAAACATGAAAGACCTAATGACAATTACTTGAGTTCAGATATAGAAAATATCAAGAAAGATCCCGTATATTTAAGTCATGTATGAATTTCTGTATACAGTCATGTATGAATTTCTGTACACAGTCATGTATGAATTTCTGTATACAGTCATGTATGAATTTCTGTATACAGTCATGTATGAATTTCTGTATACAGTCATGTAAGAATTTCTGTATACAGTCATGTATGAACTTCTCTATACAGGCATGTATGAATTTATGTATACAGTCATGTAGGAATTTCTGTATACAGTCATGTATGAATTTATGTATACAATCATGTGTGAATTTATGTATAGTCATGTATGAATTTATGTATATAGTCATGTATGAATTTCTGTATACAGTCATGCGTGAATTTCTGTATACAGTCATGTATGAATTTCTGTATACAGTCATGTATGAATTTATGTATCCAGTCACGTGCAAATTTATGTATACAGTCATGTATGAATTTCTGTATACAATCATGTGTGAATTTCTGTAGATGCAAGCGCGCGTGCAGATACAATTACAGTAACACTATACAATCACGAAGAGTGCCTTTACAAACGCCACAAAAGGAAAAAGTGAAACCCTACATTGTAGGAAAAATCTTTGCTTCTTTCAGATAACCACCGACATGTGAAAATAAATTTTACATTCATAATCATATTCGTAAGTGAGGAAGGAATTATTCGGGACAAGCAAAATCCTTTGAGGTCAATCAACTTGCTATCAATCTCTAAGGATCCAGAACATTGCAATCAAGAAAATTAATTCGATGATAGACAGTTCGTCTATATTCCGTTTCCATGGGCGCGAATAACTATTTATCTTGACATTGATTTACCTTTACTGAGACCGTATTTAAAAGCTACTGTCTTCATGGAGCCCATCTGGAATCACGGAAGCAGGATTCAATGGATGAGCCATTATGAGAACCAGCTTGGAAAACTATTCCAGACCCACGAGGTATAGCCACAACTTGACTGAGTCGTATCAGTTTACCTGCTCCTTTCAAATCCTGCTCCGAGTAATACAGTGTCTTTGCGCTTTTCGTCAGTCGATTTATGAAGAGGTCACAAATACCGCTAGCAATATTTCAGCGACTGACTTTGCTTCATTAGAAGTAGAGAGGGAATAATGCTTCTTCTAGAAAATCATTTCTGGACGACAAAAAGTAATGTTGCTTTCCCATTTTCTGAAAGAAGGACGTGCAACCTCCTTTCTGTGCTAATTTAAGAAAAAGAGGCACTAATGACAAATTATCAAACCGAATTTTTTCCAAAAACTAATTTAATGACAAATTACGAAACCGAATTTTTTCCAAAAACTAATTCATCAAAGGAGTAATTAGCTCTTGGAAAGCTAGATACCGTATAAAAAGCTATATTCATCTCCTCAAGCTACTGCGATAAGAAAAAAAGTAAAAATTGCGCCGAAGTTTCTTCGGCGCAATCGAGTTTTCCGTACAGCCACTACAGCGTATAATCAAGGCCATCGAAAATAGATCTATCTTTCGGTTATCTCGGTATAATGCTGTATAAGCCGCGGCCCATGAAACTTTAACCATGGCTATACAATTGCCAGAAACACGATTATGGCTAACTTCAAACTTAAATGAAATAAAACCTACTGAGGCTAGGGGGCTGCAATTTGGCATGTTTGATGATTGGCGGGTGAATGATTAGCATACCAATTTGCAACCCTCTAGCCTCAGTAGTTTTTAAGATCTGAGGGGAACAGAAAAAGTGCGGACGGACAGACAAAGCCGGCACAATAGTTTTCTTTTACAGAAACCTAAAAGTAATGTTTCTTTCCCAAAATAATTTATGGAATGATGGAAAATATAACGTACAAAAGTGAGGCAGGCCTTTTTTCTAAAAACTAATAAGCGAAAGAGAGAAGGGAATATATACATTCAAAATCGACTTATTTCATAAAAGTAAATTCTATGTAAAATTCGTTGACTACATTAATAAGCAAAACAAGAGTAATTTAAGTGTATATCCCTCTCTCTCCATATATATATATATATATATATATATATATATATATATATATATATATATATATATATATATATATATATATATATATATATATATATATATATATATATATATATATATATATATATTACATACATACACTGAAACTTTACCACACAAGCACGGTCAAAACTAATCATCAGATCTTTTCGTTAACTCGACAGAAACTTATAAAACAAACAGGCGCTAAAACGTGGGAGCAAAACGAGAGCGCGGCTTGCACCGAATCTGAACATTCTACGAATAATTGCAGCCATGCCGCATTTCCTCACGCTGGAAATGCATCTCATTTGCATTTTGAATCTTCCTTAACAGCAGGCAGCTGCACACACGGAAAAAACTGTCAATTTTCTTGTTCAGTCCAATCGAGCCAGTTGAGATGAAAGTCCCTGAACGTTTTCTTGAAGCATCGTAGATAAGTAGCAATAAAAGGGTCTCTCTCTCTCTCTCTCTCTCTCTCTCTCTCTCTCTCTCTCCTCCTCTCACCCACTTTTTTTTTATTCTGCGTAGAGATGTGGGCGGTCAGGGGCGCTTCTTTTTGTCATGAAAACATGATGAAATATCTTTCACCGTCCTTGAAGTATAAACTAGTATTGAAATAATTTTTTCATTATATAGCAGATATATCTTCTCTCATGTATATATATATATATATATATATATATATATATATATATATATATATATATATATATAGGTATATATGTATACATACATGTATGTAAATATACATACATATATACTGTATATTTATATAACTTATCCCACACACATATATATAATACAAGTATATATACTGTATTTACTATGTTTACATACATGTGTGTAAATATACATACATATGCATATATATGTAATATACGAGTATATGTATATATATATATGTGTGTGTGTGTGTGTGGATAATTTACAAAACCACAACCCGTCCTTTACATGACTACAACAAAATGCTTACCGTAACCGCCTTCCATAACAACCGTCTTCCCAAGATCTAATGAATAACAGTTAATTCTGTAGATCTCGTGTAATCCCTTTAAAACAAAATGACAAAAAAAAAACTCAGTATTACTTGAAAGCTTTTTTCAAAGAACCTTTTTCCCTGGTAAGATGTTTAACAGATACAGATGGTTTGAGTCAGTAAGGTAACGTCATTGGGAAAGCGTGACGTCATCCAGTGAATCCTAATGGGTGAAAATATCACTCGTTTTAAAAAGGAGTTCAACGATTTGTGGCAGAAAACGGTTATTTAAATTTAATGGATATAGAAAACGAGGCAAATTGAAAACTTTTAATGTGCGTTGTACAGTCCAGACCTCAAAGTAGGCGTTATATCTCCGTAGACTTTTGTACATTTGTACACATACTCATAACAAGAAGATAATTTTTTTTTGCTATTGTCATACCTATGTTGTTCGTTTTCCATATGAATGAAAAGGAAGAACATTAAAAAGAAACAGTAAATTTAAAAACTCATCGCATAATTAAATTAATTAGAAGTGCAAGACACCGCTCTGAAATAAATAAGAGCAAAATCAATTTCTAACCGATAATGGAAAGTCCCTCTGATAAATCCAGTCTTCTCACAATATAAACGAATCACTTTATCAGACCACAAAAACGATGAAAATGAAAAAACAAAAAAATACAACTTTATTAGACCACAAACACGATAGAAATGACAAAAAAATACAAATTACTTTATCAGACCCCAAAACGATAAAAATAACAACAACAAAAATACAAAAAACTTTATCAGACCACAAAAACGATAAAAATCACAAAAAAAACAAAAAACGATAAAAATCAAAAAAAAACTTTATCAGACCACAAAAACGATAAAAATCACAATAAAAAACCAAAAAGACCACAAAAACGATAAAATCAAAAAAAATTTAAGACCACAAAACCAAAAAATTAAAAACTTTATCAGATCAAAAACGATAAAAATCACAAAAAACTTTAAGACCACAAAAACGATAAAAATCAAACAAAAACTTTATCAGATCAAAAAAACGATAAAAATCACAAAACAAAAGAGTATTAATAACTTTATCAGATCAAAAGAACGATAAAAAATCACAACAAAAGCTAAACAAAAACCACAGATAACTTTATCAGACCACAAAAACGCTAAAAATAAAAATAAAAAGAAAAGTAAAACGACACTGGAGAAACAGAAAGCGTCGAGAGGAAAGCAGCCGATGAAATGCTGCGATTTCGTCCTTGACGGAACTTCTGTCCTCAGAGAAGGTTTAGCTTTCTGGGTAATTTGGTCTGACGTAAGGTAAGCTGACACTTCGACTGCTTTCATATTTGGTACGCACGATGGTAGGGATGAGCTAAACGACGAGAACACTACTACTACTACTACTACTACTACTACTACTACTACTACTAATAATAATAATAATAATAATAATTAATAATAACAATTAGCTAAACATTTCCTCACCATGAAGATTCTTATACCTCTTTTCCTGCTTATTTTTACACATATCAATGATACGACAATAAACATACAATATATTATTATCATTATTATTAATACTATTAATACTACTACTAATACTGCTAATAATAATAATAATGATAATAATAACAAGAATTAGCTAAACATTTCCTCACCATGAATATTCTTCTTATACTTCTTCTCCTGCTTAATTTCACACACATCAGTTATACAACAATAAATATACAACCCATCTAATATTACCATTATCATTAATACTACTGATGCTATCTAAATAAATAAACACAAACACGAAACCTTGCGGAATTAATAAGGAAAGGATGCAATGCAAAAAAAAAAAAGGTAAGATAATTTCCTTGAATTATCCAGGCGACCAGATAATTACCAACAAAAGCTCTGGCGAACAACAGTCCGATTGCGCAACACAAATCACCCAAATTACGGGAGAATTACTCCAGCCAATACAATCGAGGAAATTGGGTATAGTCATTCCGTTGTCAGTGATATGCAGGAACGTAATGCAAAGAAGAGAAGTAAAAAGAATTATAAATAATATCTTTCATTATTGTTATCATTATTTAGAAGATAACTCCCCATTCGTATGGAACAAGATTGCAGGGGCCAATGACTTGAAATTCAAACTTCCGAAGAGTATGCTACTCATTTGAAAGAAGTTACACAAGATAATAGGATATACGGAAAGAAGAGATCAGTTACTAGGAAAGGAAACTAGATAAATTAATAAATTAATAACTAAACAGATAAAATTATGCACAAATCTGTAAAACACCAGGTACATTGTTTTAAGGTAGTGATGCACTGCCATCCGCTGACTGAAGACTGAAGGTTTTCTACTCGAATCTAAATCCTATAGAAACCAAACTTGTTTGAAAAAAATAAAGACTCCACTAACCTCTCATCCTCAATTTTTTCTTTCGTCCTTTGCATATCAGCGTTTCGATGACACAGCGGTGATCAACTTCCTGGAAATAGTAAACCAACAAGAGTCACTTGGCTGCTCTTCTTCAGCAAGGTCATGCAATGGTTATGCCAAAATCATTAAGGAATATAAGTACACACCTTAATGGTTTCTACATAATGTGAAGATGCAAAGTAACAAGTACTACAGGAGTGATTTCACAGTAAGTCTTGAAAGTGGTAACATTACAAATATCTGCATTTCACTGGCACAGTAAGAGTGTAAGCATTACAACGAAAGCATAGCATTGCTTAGGAAAACTGATTAATACATTTTAGTGAAGTTTTAAAAGGAACGGAATGGTCAGTAGTACAAAATTTTAAATTAGTAGCTACTTTGTCTGCAGGAATGTATATGTGTGTATATATATATATATATATATATATATATATATATATATATATTATATATATATATATATATATATATATATATATATATATATATAGATAAATATTTGTATACATATATATATATATATATATATATATATATATTATAAATATATATATATATATATATATATATATATATATATATATATTATGAAAAGTTTCTGTACAAAGGGCTCATTCACGAATTAGCAGTTAAAGCATGAATGGAACAGTGATTGTCATGCTGTTTTTTTTTTATCGACAGCCACTCCCTAGATACGGCTTAACCCTGATAAAAATATTACCACATTCATTCGTCACACATCAAGATCCCAACTGAATAAAAACAGATATAACTATCTAAAGTGTGCCTAAGATCACGTACCCTGAGGGGAAATGCCAGTAAGGTGACCGGAGACTTGGGTTATCCGTTTGAGACACCAGCCAATATTCATCTTGCCGAATGTTTTCGTAAAGCTTTATGAGTAGGAATGTACTGGACACAAAGCTCCTGGCAAAATAGATTAGCTGTGTTAAGCGCAGCATAACCAAGATAAGAGATATTTACGAGGGACGACAAGATATCGGACAGCTGATTGGAGGCTCTTGTTGGGGGGTCTGTTTTTACTTAGAACTATTTTTACACCTTTATTCTAGTGGCTGGTCTAGCGAACGTCTTTTGCCCTTTTAAATTCTTGGCCTTTCGCGGGAAACAGCTATCCCGTCAGAAATGAACGCTTTCTAAATTACATCACTGCTGCCTTTCTTTGCACTGAACTTTCAAAGGTGTAATGTTTGCATTTCCCTTTACTACGCTGTGCGGACTATTTCCTGTGCTGGACCTCGTGACATACCAAATCCTTTATTATCAAAGTAATAACTGTTCTCGCTTTTCCCAGGAGACAGGAGGAGTAGAAATCGGCAGATGATTGTATGAAGGCGAGAGCCACTGCCAGAAAGTTTAAAAAAAAAGTTAAGTATACCTTAGTTTAACCAGACCATTGAGCTGGTTAACAACTCTCCTAGGGCTGGCCCGAAGGATTAGATTTAGTTTACGTGGCTAAGAACCCACTAGTTATAGCAACGGGACCTACAGCTTATTGTGGAATCCCAACCACATTATATCTGTTGAATGTTCTTCCTGATACCTACGCTCTTAAGTTTGACTGAAGTTCTAATACCAATTTAAAGCTTCATGCACCCCTACCTTAATTTTTTCTTACTTCCACTACTATTTCCATATGTAAATATTTACTCATTTCTTAAATTACCCATGTACTTTCTCGTCTATTTTGTTTTTATATATGGGCACTCTATTGCTCTTGCTCTGAAACTCACTGGCACTTTAGGCCTGCTCCAAAAGTGGCCTGCACTTCAAATTCTCACTTCTTCACCTCCAATGTACCTCCAACACCTTTTCCTTGGTAGAAAGCGTCCATCTAAACCTTACTAAGAGTAAACACACCCAACTCACGATCTCCTACAATATTATAAAAAAAGGAAACCCCGAATTACGACTCCAGGACGCGAGATGAAAGGACATTCCTGGATACACCTCGATTTCTCATGCGCTAACCCCGTCAAGGACTGGTTGACCTAGGGAGCCTTCAAAGAGCTGCTCTGCAACGTTGTGATACACACACACAAACACACAAACACACACACACACACAAATCCTGGTTCTCCTGAAGCAACCACATTCTATATTTCATGCTTATCATCAGGTTTCCAGGGAAGAAAGCCAAAAACCAACAGTGCATATGTTTTTGAAAAGTGAATATGACACTTATTCTGACAATGCTCAGCATCTAGTGTCAGTGTAAAGATTTCTTTTTTATTTATGATTTACGTAAAAATGAACCTTATTGTGTATCGATGTCTTACTTATCATTATGACAATGTTGAACACCTAGTGTTAGTGTCAAGATTTCTTTTTATTTATGATTTACGTCGAAAAATTAACCTTATTATGTAATCTTCATCAAAATAATAATTTTTTCCTTTCAGAAGTTTCCCGTAGTCAAATTTACTCTCAACCTGAGTTCACAAGACTTTTCAATTATGGAAAACTGTAAGTACTAAATACAATTCTCATTTGCCAGGAGATTGACATAACTCAAAAATTTCTATTTTTCAGGAGAAGCCATTTAGAGATTAAAACTCTCTGTACTCTCTACAGTGTAATAATGGCATGTCATGCCCTCTACCGGTTAGTATTACAAATACAAATGACACGTTTTCAAAGCAATTTGGAACAAAGAACGGATATCTACTGGTATCAATAACTTGAAAAATAATTTTTTTTTGAGTTGTCTCACTTATGGTAAATTTGTCATTTGGTTAGTTTTAAAAAAATGTGATATTTTTCAAAAAAACTACTTTATCACCAATTACCTAAAATCTCTTCAAGTACTGTCTAAGAAGTCGAAAGTAATTATGCAAACAATCTTTATATATAACAACTTTTTATTTCTCTAACGGACGCAATAAAACAACCTTATCTCTAAAAGAAAAAAAAAAATTGCAAATAAAAACTGACCTAAACAACAGGGTTAAAAGTTGGAACGAGAAGCAAGTTATACTAAATGCTTACTCACCAGTTTCGTCTTATAAACTCGCAATTTAAAGGATGTCCGCTATTGAAATGGTTACGTAAAGCGTGTAATGGACATATTTCTGGGAAAGTATAAATTGCTAAGATTCCCTTCCTAGGAAATGTTTTACAAAAGAGGGCTAGTGGGGTGATTAAGAGTTCAGAGGAGAGAGAGAGAGAGAGAGAGAGAGAGAGAGAGAGAGAGAGAGAGAGAGAGAGAGAGAGAGAGTCAATTTGTTATAACAAAGGAATAATAATCCGTAATTGTTTGAAGTTTAAAAAATACTAATGTGGAGAGAGAGAGAGAGAGAGAGAGAGAGAGAGAGAGAGAGAGAGAGAGAGAGAGAGAGAGAGAGAGAGTCAATTTCTTATATCAAAGCAATAAAAATCAGTACATGATTTGAAGTTTAAAAATATACTAATGAGGAGAGAGAGAGAGAGAGAGAGAGAGAGAGAGAGAGAGAGAGAGAGAGAGAGAGAGAGAGAGTCAATTTGTTATAACAAAGCAATAAAAACCCGTACATAGTTTGAAGTTTAAAAAATAGGAATGTGGGTTTTAATGCCTACAAAATTAAAGATAATTAAACTCCAGAGAAAAAAAATATAACCCACATATAGCACACCCAAAGACAATCACTTAATAAATACAGTAAATAAAATTCGATGAAATAACCAACATATATACTTAGTGGTTGGAAGACTTCGCACCAACCAGATCACTACCTAATTGGGCGTTGAATTACCTTAGAGTTTTTTTAACACTAGGTCTCTTTTACAGTAATATTAGTTTACCATTGTTTTGTCTATTGTCTCTTAGGAATTAATATGCTAAAAAAATTGAGAGAGAGAGAGAGAGAGAGAGAGAGAGAGAGAGAGAGAGAGAGAGAGAGAGAGAGAGAGAGAGAGAGCATCCAATACACGTCTTGAACATATGACAATACTGTCTAACCTCAGAATAACAACGATAACAACATAAGATAGCAAGCAATAACTCAATGATTAAATTGACAATAATTCCTGAAACCCTCTGCCACCATAAATCGAATTAAATATTCCAGCTTACTTCTCTTATTGAGTATAACTGGCAAACATTATCCACAAAATAGTTATTTTACCTTCCTTAACATGTCACAGACCTGCCTAACTTCCCTTTTGAAAATTTAAGCATTTATTTATACTTCGCGAATCAATTCTGAATTTTTCGTTCTATGTTTCCTTATGAATATTAACACAACAGAATGACCATAAGTAATAAGAGAACGCAAGGATAAAAGAGGTGAGATATATAGGACAAGATACAAGTAAATAAGAAAGCTTGTTTATTTACAAACATGTAAATAAACATATGTGTAATGAGACTGTGAAGATGACACTTAATAGAATAAAGACGTTGAGGGTTAGGGGATGGAAAACCAATGAATTCCCGTTATACATATGAAAGTTATTCAAGAGTTCCCTTTACACTTCTGAAAGTTATTCATGAATTCCCGTCATACGTATGAAAGTTATTCCGTCATACGCATGAAAGTTATTCAAGAGTTCCCTTTACACATCTGAAAGTTATTCATGAATTCCCGTTATACATATGAAAGTTATTCAAGAGTTCCCTTTACACATCTGAAAGTTATTCAAGAATTCCCGTTATACATATGAAAGTTATTCAAGAGTTCCCTTTACACATCTGAGAGTTATTCATGAATTCCCGTTATACATATGAAAGTTATTCAAGAGTTCCCTTTACACATCTGAAAGTTATTCATGAATTCCCGTTATACGTATGAAAGTTATTCATGAATTCCCTTTACACATCTGAAAGTTGTTCATGAATTCCCATTAAACATATGAAAGATCTTCATGAATTTCCGTAACACATATGAAAATTATTAACGAGTTCCCGTTATACGTATGAAAGTTATTTATGAATTCCCTTTACACATCTGAAAGTTATTCATGAATTCCCTTTACACATCTGAAAGTTATTCATGAATTCCCGTTATACATACGAAAGTTATTCCTGAATTCCCGTAAGACACATGAAAGTTATTCATGAGTTCCCGCTACACATACGAAAGTTATCAGTGAATTCCCGTTATACATACGAAAGTTATTCGTGAATTCCCGTTATACATACGAAAGTTATTCATGAATTCCCTTTATACATATGAAATTTATTCATGAATTCCCGTTATACGTATGGAAGGTATTCAGAATTCCCTTTACGCATATGAACCGTTATTCCGGCACCAAAAACCGACATAAAAATTCTAGGAAAAAAAAAAAAACAGGAACTAATTCCCTTGCACTGGATGCAAACGGGCCAGACTCAGCCTCGAACACTCACAAACAAACAAACAAACAACAGCAGAATTTTCATTCAACAATGGCACGTTGCTTAACACGTGCAAGTCCCTGCTGCCTTCAGATAAGGGCGGGTTCTCAAGCAATCCACGATGTATTAGAAATGTAGAAATAACTGCAACCGGTCTATATAATCTCTCTCCTCTCTATCTCTCTCTTGCTCAGCAAGTCAAGTACAAAAGCTCACACAGATGTACAAGGTCATCAATTTAGATAAAAAGGATTTTTCACGACCGCAGGCACCTGAGGAAAGCAGCTTTTAGGATGGACGAAACCTTCAAAAAGCCTCCAAGTCCTTTTCATTTCCTAACTAATCCTAGATTCAAGTAAAATTAAATGAAAGGCAGTATTAAGGATTTAAAAATAGGTCCAATTTTGGAATCACTTTTAAATGCTTCAGCTTTTAGGAAGGACGAAACCTTTACGAAACCTCCAGGTCCTTTTCATTTCCTAACTGATCCTAGTAATCTAAAACTAAATTAAAGTCAGTGTTAGGAATGATTTAAAAATTGGGCGTACTCATCGAGTCACTCCTAAATATGTCGTCCATTTTCTCATACCATTATTGAATTGAATATAGCGTTTAGGCCAAAGGCCAGGCGCTGGGACCTATGAGGTCATTCAGCGCTAGAAAGTTAACTGAGAGTAGGTAGGTCTGAAGGGTGTAACAGGAGGAAAACCTCGCAGTTGCACTATGAAACATTTGTTAAAAGTAATGGAAGAGGTTGCAGCTGGGGGCCTAAGGGACGCCGCAAAGAACCTTTAGTAATGCCTACAGTACACCGCATGAGGTGCATTGACGGCACTACCCCCCAAAGGACTCAAGCTCCTCTCCTTCAAAAGGATTCCCTTCTCCCAGTCTCCCTTTAGACGACCATCCTTCCCCTGCGGTGTCCTTCAAGTGTAGGAGATACAGCTAGGATCAGGTCCCGGTGCGCGTTCACATGACCTCAAGGTGAAGAGCTGACGCAAAGTGGCTATGTGAGAGAGAGAGAGAGAGAGAGAGAGAGAGAGAGAGAGAGAGAGAGAAGATTGTTGAAATATGCGTTCGAATGAAAAGGTTCGAAATGTCGTCATCAGTGACAGACTTCTGTTTGTTTTCAACCGTTGTAGTTTTGAAGATTATAAATCTAACAACGAACTTATCATTATTGTTATTAAAGAATAAATAGTCCGCACAAGCAAGCGCGCATGCGTGCTCTCATGCTCGCAAGGTAAAGTCGTGACATATTTTCAAACAACAGGAGATTATAAAACGCCAAGCAGAGCCGGGCCTTACAGGAAACATCTTGCACACAGAAATACAGGGAATTTCTTCGCTTTCTTCACAGTGAAATGACTACAAAAATTAGCGGAAGAGAAGAAAAATCAAATGAAAGTAAAGTAAAAAAAATACACACCAACTCATTTCCCGTAGATAAATTCTGGTTTGTATAACCACTAAAATCACATGATCCGGAAAATGGTTGTGTGTTTGGACGTATACACGCATACACATATGAGGCTTATATGTGTGTGTGTGTATGTGTGTGTACATACAAATCATGAACCTCCTGACATCTCGCTGAGTGATCAAGTCTTGAACTTGAACCCATTACCTTAAAAAAAATATTGCACACTTCAACCCTCCTGAAGCAAAGGAGCTTTAATGCATGCAAAAGGATTAAGTCGAAGGAGGGGGTAGGAAGGATGCAAAAGAGCTGGTGGCAGTAGGATGTGAAGGGGGGGGGCCTCCTAGGAGATCGAGGGAGGGAAGGAGGGAGGGAGTCTGCTCACCAAGGGAAGGCTATAAAAGGGGCTGGCACCCACCACGGGCGCTTCAGTTAGCCGACGGTGCGCGCCGCGATTACACATCCACGCACTAACATTGGACTATTTCCGTTTGGCCCCCCTACACGCTAAAAACGAAAGGAAGAATTATGGCAAAGCACAGTACAGGGGTTCGGTTGTGGGTATTACTTCCCCTGCTGGGATCGTTCCTAGGCACTGGCGTGCCCGGTGCCCAGGCTTTCACCCCAAAGTCAGTGGATGGGAAGTTGGTAGTGCCAGATACGACAAGGATTGATAATTCGGTCTTGAAGGCATCGGAGGCGGACACATTTCTCTCCCTCTGGTTCATCTACTTGCTCGACGAACCCGTCCATGTCTCAAGTAAGTTCTGTGAAGTTTGGCGATGTCGTCGTCGGCTCCTTTGCGAATTAAAATAGCTATCAAAACTGGTGACTGGATGTCAGGGTTGCACTAGTCTCCAGGACGACAGCGCCTTTTTCATATTCAGTTTCATTTCAGTTCTTCGCACCAACATGTTTAAAGACAATATTCATCATCATGAAAATCACATCTTACACGGATATTCCAATTAATAATGCAGTCGAGTTTTCAAAGCAGTGCTGGTTGACGCATAATCATAATTTTCCTATAGTATCGATACAAACACGGACACCATATGAAAGATTAAATTCCAGTGTATCTGCAGTAACTACAAAATAATAATAATAATAATAATAATAATAATAATAATAATAATAATAATAATAATAATAATAATATTGTAATCTTCTCAGCCAGTTGTGATATACGAGGTAAACTTCTATTCCTGATGAATATTCAAGGTTCAAGTTAAAATTTCTCCGACGAGCGCCATGTCTATCTACGGCACTTGCAGTGAAAGAAAAAAAAAAACGATAAAAATAAATATGAAAAAGAAATCGATTCCTGAACAGTTCAAGTGAATCTTCAAAAGGAAAGTTCAGAATAAAACGATAGCCTTTGCTTTAAGGTGTTCGTATGACAAAACTCTTGTTATTTATCGATGATGATAATACCGAGATAGTTCATTCTCAAAGCCGAAACAAAACTATCGCTGGAAAACTATTTAATGACACTTGACTACCTTGCGAAAGAGAGGGAAGGTTAAACGCAGGGAGGCAGACGGAGGTAATTTGGGGAGGGGGGGGAGGGAGGTACCCCGAACGTTGCAAGTCGAGGTCAGGCACTGAATCAGGTCAAGAGTACTGAGGGAGAGAGGAATATAGTCAAGAGAGAGAGGGAGAGAGGAGGGAGGGAAGAAGGTGAGGAGTTGCAAGGATTACTCCCACTGAAGGGGCCACGTTTTCCTTTGAGGTGATTTTTTCTTGGGCCTTCTGCCACCTGATAAATTTTCCACTGGAGGCAACAGCTTTAAAAGGTGCTTCGTGCCTTTCAAAAACCTTAATGTCACAAACCCCTGCTTAACTATCAAGATTTCTCGTGTTTTGTGCCTGTCAAAAACCTTTATACCATAAAGCCCTGCTTATCTATCAAAATTGTGTTTTGTGCCTTTCGAAACCCTTAATACCACAAAACCCTACTTAACTATCAAAAATAGGGTATTTTGTGCCTTTAGAAAACCCTAATATCACAAAACCTGCTTAGCTATCAACCTTTAGTGTGTTTTGTGCCTTTCAAAAGCCTTAATACCACAAAACCCTGCTCAACTATCAACATTTAGAGTGTCTTGTGCCTTTCAAAACCCTTAATACCACAAAACCCTGCTCAACTATCAACATTTAGAGTGTCTTGTGCCTTTCAAAACCCTTAATACCACAAAACCCTGCTTAACTATCAAAATTTAGTGTTTTGTGCCTTTCAAAAGCCTTAATACCACAAAACCCTGCTTAACTATCAAAATTTAAGTGTTGTTTGCCTTTCAAAACCTTAACACCCCAAAACCCTGCTTAAAAATAAAAATAAAAATACTTAGAAAATTTACTTTAAAATAATGTGATATAACCCATTAGACGTTTATGATGAAAAGGCACCAAAAACTGTCGAAATTCAATCTTTACACATTTCCATAACAAGTTTCAGGAATATGTAATTATGAGCAATGAAGGCAACGAACGAGACACCGCCGCTGCCCTCTTGGCTACAATAACTTTCGGTTCTGTTCACGAAATAACAGCTGAAGCGTTACAGAACACGATGCCAGATGAAGAATAACATTAAAATGGTACGTTTTGAGTGTCGGCTCATTATAATTTTGTTTTCTGTCATGCGTCCGTGGGGAGATTTTCTCAATTTACTCTACAAACATTTAACTTGTATAAAAAAAAAGAGATCATTTTCAACCTTTAAACTTTGCAAAGACCTTGCAACGCGATCAGTTCCACATCATGTTTACTCACTGACTAGCCACATTAATATGATTGAAAAACGTGATACCTTATCACGTTCATACCCCGGAAGGGTAACCACCTCATATAAAATACATGCGTATTCAACCAGAGTAAGAGAGATGAAATTCATAGCTTCTGTGAATGTTATTAGTACAGAAAACTGGTCAGAGGAGGGGGAACATTCAAAAACGATTCTTAAAATATTCAGAAACGTGGTCATAAGTGCTTATGCAGATGACCCAAGTGACGAAATTGTGGTCATCAAATGCAAAGCTCGTCAATTACCCAGACATAATAATAATGACACCGATAAGAACGGGACGACTTCACATATTCTTTCTCAATCTCTCTCCGAGTAAACAAACACTTCTTATCAGGGGACTTAACGACCTAAGTGATTGACACGGCAGAGAGACCTGGGCAGAAGGTCAAGAAATCTGAAGCTGAGAAAAGTGAAAACATTAGATTCGAGGGGCGGGGATGGTTAACCTTCCTCGGGATCTATTTTAAATATTATATGAGGCCTCTCGCTGTTTTCACTGCGGGGGGCTCGCAGTTGCTGAAAAAGGTTAAGGCGACATCGCCGGGAAAATGATTTTATTCTTCATCATATTCGCTGGTGTTTCAACTGCGTTTTCTGTGTCTTTTAACGTTCCCCCCCACCAGACTCGTTCTGTCATCACTGATATTTCAACTGAGTTTTCTATGTATTTTATTTTTGGGGGTCCTCCTAACGCCCCGTCAACTTGTTCCATCAGGCGGGTCAGTTTCTGCTCTTCGCTGAAATTTTGGAGGTTTCAAAGTCTCCTTCTGAGGAATCGAATTCATTCCTGTTCTCTGCTGACGTCGCGTGAATTCAGGCTCATCGGTTTCATTTCTTTATTCCCTCATATTTATCTATTTATCACCTTTACCTTTAACCTGTCTCTCTCTCTCTCTCTCTCTCTCTCTCTCTCTCTCTCTCTCTCTGTGCAGGCTGACTTCCTTTACCTTACAGACCTTACAGTTCGTTCGGGTTGCCCCACGTCCCTCAGTGTGAGGCACCTCTTGGGTTTATTGTCTGTTGACAGAGAGAAATTCATCAACCCGAGTCTGCAGAAGAGCACAGACACTAATTTGATGTGCTTCTCATAAAATATGACTGCACAAAATCATTGCGTTGAAGGTTTTCTTCTTCATATAATTATATGACTTCGATCTCGCCCAGAGATATGAAATCTCATTAGCTCGCAGACAATTATCCAAACTGCAGATGAAGTCTGATAAAGTGTTTATCTCTGTTCTTCTTTCGAATCCGATTATGGAAGCCGGAACGGTGCCTGATAAAACAGCACTGAAAAAGGGTCCTTCTGCATTGCTCACATATATAATACAATGACACTGTCTTGTCACAAGTACAGCACAGCTGCTTGGAAAGTACTATAAACCATTTAACTGCCTTATCTCTTCTGTAATTTCTCCAATATTGTCTGTCCTTGCTTTGTTCATTACCTTTATATATGTATATATATATATATAGTGAGCATGTCTACGCCGTTATCTTTTCAACTGCACATGAAACATGATCTTGAAGTCACAGACGCTTATTTTGAATACCTGACTTTTTCTGATATGAATAACAGGGACTGACTTTGTCCTTTTTGTACAGTTTTCCTTTGTTCAGACCAGTAGTAAAGTCCCCCCAACCCCACAAAAAAACTTGCCAGACAAAAGCTCAAGGCAGCAGGTTAAGTCAAATCGCTTCTGCTCATTTAGCAACCCGACAATACGGAACCTTAGTTTTCCGGGTCGTATGAACCGTAGCTTCTCGAGCGTAGCGTATTACCTCCCCACCGCCCTCCGGGCACAATCCCTCGTACTCCAGAGCCCTTCCGACGGGTGACAAGCGCGTCAACTGAATGTCATGGCCTGTTAAAACTTAGAAGAAATAGTTTGCCCCTTTTTTGGAGGGCTAATGTCTCCAGTTCAGTCCAGTTTCATGGAACCGTAGGCCATCACATCCACTATGAGCGGTTGACAACCAAAAAATGCTCCCGGTAGGAGGGTAGCGCCATCAGTGCACCTCCTGCAGTGCACTGTAGACATTAACTCAAGGTTCTTTGCAGCGTCCCTTCGGCCCCTAGCTACAACCTCTTTCATTCCTTTTACTGTACCTCCGTTCATATTATCTTTAGTGTAACTTACTTTCTATCCTCTCCTGATAATTGTTTCATAGTGATACTGCGAGATTTTCTTCCTGTTACACCTTGAAAACCTCCTATGCTCTCAATTTCCCTTTCATCGTTGAATGACCTCACAGGTCCCAGCGCATGGCCTTTTGGCCTAAATTTTATATTCCAATTCCAATTCCTACAAAAAATGCTCCCCTAATGCGATCATCATCCATGGACGGCTGGATACCGCCTTCACAAAAGATAGGGTCAGGAAAAGACTCAAAAACATTCAAAGACTCAAAAACATTTAAAGACTCAAAAACATTTAAAGACTCAAAAACATTTAAAGACTCAAAAACATTTAAAGACTCAAAAACATTTAAAGACTCAAAAACATTTAAAGACTCAACAACATTTAAAGACTCAAAAACATTTAAAGACTCAAAAATGGCAGAAGAAACTTTCCAGGCGACCTTTCTGGGAACGCGACGAATTATGTTAGAAAAATGGGGATCCTTATATGGAGCAGAGGGAAGCAGTGGGCGGAACCAAAGTGACACAAAGTTGCCATAAAGGGGAGTGAAGGTTTTCCACGCATGTGACTGAAATTTGAGCGCGGTCCCGGTCAGGCGAGGGTGACAATCGGCCAAGATCACATCGGTGCAGAAGGAAAGTCAAACTCGCTCTTTCTATGGCTGAGTAACTTGGCATGGGTCATTCAGTTCTGTAAGGGCACCAACGGCGTATCAATTGTTGAAGTATAAAGAACACAAGAGCATTTGTTTGCTCAGTGAAGCATTATCGTTCTGACACATGTATGATTTCAGAGTGGAAAGGACTGACAGTCTGACTGAACGTTGTAATGGAGCCGCTTTGAAAAATACGAACGATTTCACGAACACGAGCCAAAAAAAAAAAAAAATTTCTACACGGAAAAGATACTACTTTATGGGAAGAGGGCCATAAACCAGAATGAACAGGTGATACTGAAGGACACACGCACAATATATTATTTTTTCACACGGAAGACATTTCTGACAAGCCTAAATAACGCCTAAAACGTACGCTGAAGAATTCACTGAGAAACATAACCCCAACACTGACCAGTTGTATCTTAATTCAGTAGCAACTTTCCATTTTTATTACAGAACTGTGCATCTAAAATGCTAACCATTCTTATGACCAACGCCCTTGAATATATACTGAAACTATAGGCAGGATGATGTAAATGTCCGACGAGAGAAAATAAAAATAAATTTCATGCAACATCTGAGTTCAACTTGAAGAATTCGGGGTGGTGAGCCCATAAATACTTCTCTTACTGACACCATGAATGGTTCTTCTTGATGTTGAATGAAGACACTTCTGGTTAATTTTGGAAGTATAAGATCATTTTACGTTCTGGTTAAAAAATGACAACCTTTAAACGTAACACTTTAAGAACCTGCAGACATATGTCCCTTTAAATGTCTGCTTCGGTTTCTTGATAGTTAGAAAAATATAATGAATGTTAATAAGTCCTTAAAAGTCCAAAGGTTTCAGCATTCACTCTCCGTCTGAGTAAATTAAAAGGAATGTTAATAAGTCCTTAAAAGTCCAAAAGCTTCAGCATTCACTCTCCGTCTGAGTAAATTAAAAGGAATGTTAATAAGTCCTTAAAAGTCCAAAAGCTTCAGCATTCACTCTCCGTCTGAGTAAATTAAAAGAATGAATAAGTTCTTAAAAGTAAAAGCTTCAGCATTCCCTCTCCGTCTGAGTCAAGTCAAAAGGAATGTTAAAAGTCCAAAAGCTTCAGCATTCACTCTCCGTCTGAGTAAACTAAAAGGAATGTTAATAAGTCCTTAAAAGTCCAAAAGCTTCAGCATTCACTCTCCGTCTTAGTAAACTAAAAGGAATGTTAATAAGTCCTTAAAAGTCCAAAAGCTTCAGCATTCCCTCTCCGTCTGAGTAAATTAAAGGAATGTTAATAAGTCCCAAAAAGTCCAAAAGCTTCCAGCATTCACTCTCCGTCTTAGTAAACTAAAAGGAATGTTAATAAGTCCAAAAGTCCAAAAGCTTCAGCATTCACTCTCCGTCTGAGTAAATTAAAAGGAATGTTAATAAGTCCTTAAAAGTCCAAAAGCTTCAGCATTTACACTCCGTCTGAGTCAATCAAAAGGAATGTTAATAAGTCCTTAAAAGTCCAAAAGCTTCAGCATTCCCTCTCCGTCTGAGTAAATTAAAAGGAATGTTAATAAGTCCCAAAAAGTCCAAAAGCTTCAGCATTCACTCTCCGTCTGAGTAAATTAAAAGGAATGTTAATAAGTCCCAAAAAGTCCAAAAGCTTCAGCATTCACTCTCCGTCTGAGTAAATTAAAAGGAATGTTAATAAGTCCCAAAAAGTCCAAAAGCTTCAGCATTCACTCTCCGTCTGAGTCAATCAAAAGGAATGTCAATAAGTCCCAAAAAGTCCAAAAGCTTCAGCATTTACACTCCGTCTGAGTAAATTAAAAGGAATGTCAATAAGTCCCAAAAAGTCCAAAAGCTTCAGCATTCACACTCCGCCTGAGTAAGAAGTTTCACGTTATATCTGGTGGACGCCATAGTGGCGTGACACTGGCAGGCCTCTTTCAGAACATCATTAGACACTTCCTGGTTCTCTCTCTCTCTCTCTGTCTCTGTCTCTCCTCTCTCTCCCTGTCTCTCTCTCTCTCTCTCTCTCTCTCTCTCTCTCTCTCTCTCTCTCTCTCTCATTCCTGGTCATTGACTGGGGCTGCTACCCTGTCGCTAGAGCCCAATAAATTGTTCTCGTTATGTCCGCCCGTATTCGCATCCTTTCTCTACCCTAATCTTTTTGTCGCTCTTTCTCTGTATTTATCATCTTCTTCTTTGTGTTTTGGCGAGGAATTGTCAGCCAGTTGTTTGCAAATCTTTATCCAGTCCTACATTCAACATACTTTGTATTCTGATCAAGAATGATCAATTGCGTATTCACATACCTTTTTAAAGTGTCTGCATTTATTTCATGCTTCCTTACATAATATCAACTTTTTTTTTTTAAATGAACACAACATCCCTTGGAAAATTGCATTTCGAGTCAATGGCCCCTGTGGTGGGTTTGTTCCATATGAAATGGGGTTCGTCTCCTGAATAATAATAATATATATTACCATACATTTAATCCTGAGCTCATAACTTCATTCTCTCTCTTAGTCAATACCAAAGAACAAGTTCACTAAAGGCAGACCATCCACGACTGCAATTAAGAAGTTATTTTATAATTAGCCAGCCACTTTTTTAAGAGCCAAGTTAAGATCGTATTCATAAAAAAAAGAGGAAATGTATTGTTCAGTAATTACGCCCTTCCCTTTACAATAAAGCTACATGCAGTTCCGGGATAATCTTTGGAAGGGAGACAACAAGGTAACGTTGCCTTCGCATTGTCAAGTACCGTTATTCTGCTGCATTATTTACTATGTTATATATTAACTCCAACACTGACCGGGTATATGTTAATTCAGTATCACCTCTCCAGTTTTATTGCAAAATTGTGTAGACAAAATGCTAGGCATTCTTATGACCAGCATTCCTGAATATATAATGAAGCTATATGCAAGATAATGTAAATGTCCAATAATCCAGAAAGACTTAGGGTAAAATGTACAGGCATGCAAATACGTTATGTTTATGTTATATTTGTGTAAACAAATATTATATATATATATATAAATATATACATATATATATATATATATATATATATATATATATATATATATATATATATATATATATATATATATAATGACACATTCTTATTATTATGATTATTCATAACGCACCAAAAAGACTCTCAACTGACTAAAAAGCTTCCACAGAAATGAATTATCACACGCAGAAAAACAAAGCACCTATTAGTGGAAAAAAAAAAAGTTTCATTACGGATACTACAAAACTTAGTAATTAATAGACTGACGATATTTCACTCTATTTATTTCATGTACAGGAAGAGAGCTCTAAAAACCCCACCCTTCAACACGGACCTTATCAAAGAGCAAAGTTATACTCGAAAACTCCCAACCAGAAAATTCCTGGCACTTGCTAAACGCTGACAATACACCTCACAAACACATCCATTTCGTGCAACAGGTCATTCAAATTCCTCCAGCGCACCGACGACTTGTCACTATCTTTATTGTCAATTCTAGCAGCAACCGAATAGGAATCTGGCGATCAATAATATGACCCCGAGCTGCCTATGGGGCGTCAGGGGTGAATGGCGAATACCTCTGACATGAGTTCCCTGTTTGGACGCCCCATAAAATCTGCATCGCTAGGCAACCGAAGGTTTGCCTTTCCCACTCAAACCAGCGGACATATAAATAGATAAAGATGTATTCATATCGACAGTCATATCTAGAAGCCCAGCCGTAAGTCACAAGTCACCCAAGTGATTTGACAGTCAGGCAGATAAGGTTACAGAATCTCCTTAACACTTTACGGTGGGTGGTCAGGTTTGTGGGTGGTGTCTCTTCAGCCGTCACATCACTGTCGGAGGTCATCTAAGGTCGGTTCTCTCCCTATCTATCTATCTACATGTATATTCTCCCAGCCCTGTCTTTTAACATTTTAATTCAGAGGGAAATAGATGCTCCTGGTCGTTTAGCATCAAGGAGAAAAATACAAAGATCCAAATATATTGAGATAAATCTTAAATCATCAAAGATGAATATGTGGTAACAATTAAAAGTAAATAAAGACCATTCCCCGTATTACAAAACCTTGAGTTCTTCGTTAAAACAAACAGACTTGATGACAATTCAACTTCAATCAACTTTTTTTCCACTCCTCTCGGTAACAATACCCTTACCAAATTAAACAGCTGAGTAAATAAATCTTTTAAAAGTAATGCTTCCTCGCACTTGATAACTGACACTGGTTCATAATAATATACTATTTATTTTCTGTAACAAGCGGTTAAAAACAATTGTAGATTACAGTGGCTGTCGAATTTGAATGTCGAGGTTCAAAGTGATCTGGCTTCTGACCTATCTTTACATTGTAAATATTTTATAAGGCAATTTTCACTGCAGTCCACACAGAGCTAAAGGGCAAAAAATAAATGTATAATGAATAAAAATAAATAAAAAACTAATGACATGAATGTGCAAACATCAAACAAAAGTTCTGGGGTGAGTGAAGGCAGACAATGACGTTTTTGGAAGCTATGAACTTAAGAATTCTTTGATCCTTATTCAGGCGGAAATACAATGAAAGAAAACGAAATAAATGACATTGCAGTAAAACCCCAAAATCAATCCGGAAGAGGAAAAGACCAGGTCCCCTTAGAGAGATCAACAGAGAGCCCAGAGGGGTGTGGGGACAAGGTGCCAGAGACGAGACAAAATCCTCCACTCGAAAAAGAAGCTTGGTCAAAACCCATTAAGCGAGAAAAGGTCACGGTGCCCTATGACTAAGGGAAGTTCTTGAAGGGTCCCCATCAGCTGGTAAAAGGACTGAAGTGGCACTCTTAGTGGCCTTTCTTCTTTCTTTTTTTTTTTTTTTTTTTAACTCGAGCAATGACTTCCCTTCATCATTACACTTGTCTCAGAGACCTGGGCGGCTGCTGTGTGAAGCTGCAGCTCTGCACAATGGGGTCGTTTGATTTGACCTTTTTCTCCGCTGTTCTTAGCCGACCCGTTTATTTGGGGTTAATGATATGTGTTTGTTTTATCTGACAGCATGTTTGGGCAATCGTGTGGCCTTAAATACCTTAGGTTTAGATTTCCTTGCAAGGGGAACTGGAATGTTTTGAAAGACTGAATATTTTAGGTTTTGAATTTTCCTTGCAAGAGGAACTGGAATGTTTTGAAAGACTGAAGATTTTAGGTTTTGATTTCCTTGCAAGAGGAACGGGAATGTTTTGAAAGACTGAATATTTTAGGTTCTGAATTTTCCTTGCAAGAGGAACTGGAATGTTTTGAAAGTCTTTTAGGTTTTGATTTCCTTGCAAGAGGAACTGGAATGTTTTGAAAGACAGAATATTTTAGGTTTTGAATTTTCCTTGCAAGAGGAACTGGACTGTTTTGAAAGACTGAATATTTTAGGTTCTGAATTTTCCTTGCAAGAGGAACTGGAATGTTTTGAAAGACTGAATATTTTAGGTTTTGAATTTTCCTTGCAAGGGAACTGGAATGTTTTGAAAGACTGAATATTTTAGGTTTTGAATTTTCCTTGCAAGAGGAACTGAATGTTTTGAAAGACTGAATATTTTAGGTTTTGAATTTTCTTGCAAGAGGAACTGGAATGTTTTGAAAGACTGAATATTTTAGGTTTTGATTTCCTTTGCAAGAGGAACTGGAATGTTTTGAAAGACTGAAGATTTTAGGTTTTGATTTCTTTGAAGAGGAACGGGAATGTTTTGAAAGACTGAATATTTTAGGTTTTGAATTTTCCTTGCAAGAGGAACTGGAATGTTTTGAAAGTCTTTAGGTTTTGATTTCTTGCAAGAGGAACTGGAATGTTTTGAAAGACTGAATATTTTAGGTTTTGAATTTTCCTTGCAAGAGGAACTAGAATGTTTTGAAAGACTGAAAATTTTAGGTTCTGAATTTTCCTTGCAAGAGGAACTGGAATGTTTTGAAAGACTGAATATTTTAGGTTTTGAATTTTCCTTGCAAGGGGAACTGGAATGTTTTGAAAGACTGAATATTTTAGGTTTTGAATTTTCCTTGCAAGAGGAACTAGAATGTTTTGAAAGACTGAATATTTTAGGTTTTGATTTCCTTGCAAGAGGAACTGGAATGTTTTGAAAGACTGAATATTTTAGGTTTTGAATTTTCCTTGCAATAGGAACTAGAATGTTTTGAAAGACTGAATATTTTAGGTTCTGAATTTTCCTTGCAAGAGGAACGGGAATGTTTTGAAAGACTGAATATTTTAGGTTTTGAATTTTCCTTGCAAGGGGAACTGGAATGTTTTGAAAGACTGAATATTTTAGGTTTTGAATTTTCCTTGCAAGAGGAACTGGAATGTTTTGAAAGACTGAATATTTTAGGTTTTGATTTCCTTGCAAGAGGAACTGGAATGTTTTGAAAGACTGAATATTTTAGGTTTTGATTTCCTTGCAAGAGGAACTGAAATATTTTGAAAGACTGAAGATTTTAGGTTTTGATTTCCTTGCAAGAGGAAGTGGAATGTTTTGAAAGACTGAATATTTTAGGTTTTGAATTTTCCTTGCAAGAGGAACTGGAATGTTTTGAAAGTCTTTTAGGTTTTGATTTCCTTGCAAGAGGAAGTGGAATGTTTTGAAAGACTGAATATTTTAGGTTTTGAATTTTCCTTGCAAGAGGAACTGGCATGTCTTGAAAGACTGAATATTTTCTGATAACTATGACATTATCTGTAAGAGTAATTCTTTACAAAGTAATTCTATAAATATGACTGACATTCATCATTTACATCACTCCAATAACATTTGTCGCCATTCATACGGATAAATTACAAATCCCCACAAAAAAAAACTTACGAAAATTAGAAATTACAACACGCCACAAGCCATTTCCATAATGACGAATTCTATTCGTGGTGAATAATCTCTGAGATTACAAATCATCTCTGGAAACTGTCAATCACAACTTATGAATATAAAATACTCGTCTCTCGCCATGATGCTCTCCGACCGTAATTCTCCTCAAAATTGTTCGAGTCAAGAAAAAAAATAAATTCAATCCAATTGCAGGTAATCATTATAGAGAGTCTAACCGAGGATTCTCTGTCCATCCAACCGTGTAAATAATGAAGAACACATCTTAATCGTAAAAGATCTCGTACGAGACACACACTGGACTTCCTGTATATAATAGTGTAGTTTATCTTTTGAGGAAGTTCAAGTGCAGGTACAAGACAATTTATGCAAAATCAGCAGTAAATGTATGAAGGTGATATTCTGGTTTCATACATGTTGGGAGAATGGAGCGGAAAAAATCAGATTTATGATATAAGTATCTCACTGAAAGAGACGCCACGAGAAGAGGGAATATGAAAAGATATTAGGCTTTTAAGAAACTGTCATGAATGTAAGAAAGTGAGATTCATGACTGCATTACGAGTAACTTAAAGAAAGACGTCACAGAAAGTGGGAATATGAAAAGACATAAATCAAGCCCATATCCTTCGCTGCTAAAACTCATGATAAATGGTATACAAACACTGGTAAAATTTTAATATATATCAACGAAAAACAAACTTAATCTTCTTCTTGAAAAGAAGACAATGCAAAGACGACGTAACTTTAAACATTTCTCATTTTTTGGTCCTTTCTAGCTACTGTTACTAAGACCACCTCGCAGAGGGGGTGGGGAGGGGGGTTTCAAAACCTGCTTTTCTTCACACGTACTTTCTCTCTGAGGGCCATTATAATGCGAATGTAGTTCCTCAGTCCTTCTACGACTACGGTCTCTCTGGCATCGCTATCTCCGCTCTGTGCCCACTTGTGGCATAGCAGAGTAATGGCTTCTTGAGAGTAAATGCCCAGTCTTTTTTTTCAATCAGTGGTTCAGACTATTCCAAATGTCAAAAGTCGGGAGGAAGTTATGGCTTGGATTATTTAGATAAAAATGGACCTCTAGTGGAAGTTATGGCTTGGATTATTTAGATAAAAATGGACCTCTAGTGGAAGTTATGGCTTGGATTATTTAGATAAAAATGGACCTCTAGTGGAAGTTATGGCTTGGATTATTTAGATAAAAATGGACCTCAAGAGGAAGTTATGGCTTGGATTATTTAGATAAAAATGGACCTCAAGAGGAAGTTATGGCTTGGATTATTTAGATAAAAATGGGCCTCAAGAGGATGTTACGGCTTACTCAGATTATTTAGATAAAAATGGATCTCATGAGGAAGTTATAGCTTGGATTATTTAGATAAAAAAGAACCTCAAGTGGAAATTATGGCTTGGATTATTTAGATAAAAATGAACATCAAGAGGAAGGTATGGCTTACTCGGATTATTTAGGTAAAATATACCCCAGGCCAGGTATTCCACATCATCTACCTGTACGGAAACGTACAAGTCCAATTTCCAATAACTAATGGGCCAGAAAACATATTTGCCCGTAAAAAATACCAACGCCGGTCACTGGCTGTTGATTAAAATTCCAGTTCCTTGTCCACCAACGCTTTCTGTTTAATCTGATTTTTTATACACAAGCCCTTTTTCTCTAAGCCACTGGTTGACAGGAGAAATCTCCTTGGCGTCGTTGCAAAACTTAGCCCGCCTCATGAACGCGAGCTTAAATACGATGACTTTGATTTTGGTATCATGGGAATAATTCACAATGAAGAGAGAAAACTTGAGCCACAAAAAATCTTTACTGTGAGGCAAAGGAATGATGGAAATAAAAAAAAAAATTGGTTGAGTCCACGCTGCAAATTGCTCTATTAAATAGAACTTTTACTTATGAATTTAGGAAAACATCTAACTGCATGCTTTATATATATATATATATATATATATATATATATATATATATATATATATATATATATATATATATATATATATAATAATAAATATATATGCATTTGTGGATGAGTAAATATTATATACAGGTGCATATTAAAAATTATATGGTTAAAAATAGGTTATAAGAAACTGAAACTCAAGCCTCTTTTAACTCTTAAGTCACTCTGAAAGAAGCCGACTAACCAGAAACACCACAATGATTACCCGTAAAAAAGAACTTGAACTGGATGCTTCTCAAGACGGGTCGGCTCTGGCGCACACGCACGGGGGGAGAGAGAGAGAGAGAGAGAGGATATGAATAGACTTTTATATACACATATATACATACACACATACATACATATATATATATATACAGTATATATACATATATATCTATCTATATATAAGTACATATGTATAGATATATATTTATTTATTTATTTATTTATTTATTTATTTATTTATTTATTTATTTAGAGAGAGAGAGAGAGAGAGAGAGAGAGAGAGAGAGAGAGAGAGAGAGAGAGATATGATTAGAAGTTTATATATAGATATACATATATATATAACACACACACATATATATACAAGAGAGAGAGAGAGAGAGAGAGAGAGAGAGAGAGAGAGAGAGAGAGAGAGAGAGAGAGAGAGAGAGAGAGAGACTGCAAAACTCAAACATCAAAGCGTACCAGAGAAAAAAAAAACCAAAAGTTTTTCATCGACGAAGTTCATTCAGACAAAAGGAAAATAACGGAACGGGGTCTATGACACAAAAAACCAATCTACCAAAACAAAAAAAATGAATAATAACAGAAAAATCCAGCACAATGAAACACAAGAAGAGCAGAACTACCAGTCAGAGACAAGAGCTGCATGCAACAGGCAGCAGACGCAACGCTACGCCTTTGCGGCAGCGGCAAAATGCAAAAAATAAAAAAATGGGCAAAGCTGACAATAATGATCTTGATTAATGCATCCCACGGTTGAAATGTCAATGTCGCCCCTTCGCACGCAAGACCAAAGACTCGCTTTCTCTGTAGTAGACAAGGAGAAGAAGAAGAAGAAGGAGAGGAAGAAGAAGAAGAAGGCTGGGACTCATAAATATACCTCATTCAGTCATTGCACGGATATATGCATATGCGTGTGTGTGTGTGTGTCTGTGCGTGTGTGCATTCGGTCGCTTGCATGCGCGAGATCCTCTCAAGGTCTTGAGCTTTATATAACGGTTTGCACCTCTTCGCAAAATCTCTCGCCTCGACGCGGGACAAAGAAGCACACCCTCCCCAATTTGGTTTTTTCGTTGGGAATGTAGAGCGGTGTACGTAAGTCGGGCTTTCGTTGACAGAATAAAGGAGATGGCCTGGATTGATACGAGAGAGAGAGAGAGAGAGAGAGAGAGAGAGAGAGAGAGAGAGAGAGAGAGAGATTATTTTATGAGAATCTTCTTAACTGACTGCTTTTGTATGTGTGTGTGTAGGAGAGAGAGAGAGAGAGAGAGAGAGAGAGAGAGAGAGAGAGAGAGAGAGAGAGAGAGATTATTTTATGAGGATCTTCTTAACTGACTGCTTTTGTATGTGTGTGTAGGAGAGAGAGAGAGAGAGAGAGAGAGAGAGAGAGAGAGAGAGAGAGAGAGAGAGAGAGAGAGAGAGAGATGAGGATCTTTCTTAAGACTGCTTTGTGTGTGAGAAAGAGAGAGAGAGAGAGAGAGAGAGAGAGACTGCTTTTGTGGAATTATGAGGATCTTTCTTAAGACTGCTGTTGTGTGTATGCTTGTGTGTGTGCCTGAGAGAGAGAGAGAGAGAGAGAGAGAGAGAGAGAGAGAGAGAGAGAGAGAGAGAGAGAGAGAGAGACTATCTTCTTTTTCTTCAAATTCTGTACCTCCTCGGCGATATAGGTTAGCAATTTCACGAACCAGTTTCGGTCATCAAGAAGACTTTAGACCAGGACCCTCCCTCGGCCAAACCCGGCCCCCTTTCCCAAAAATGCCTGCCGCTGGAGCAGTGTCACAACTGAGAGAGAGAGAGAGAGAGAGAGAGAGAGAGAGAGAGAGAGAGAGAGAGAGAGAGAGAGCACAAAGGAGCCCTAAATCTGGCTGCATCCAGATCAAGCCCGCTGGAGGAGCCATCAGACCCGAAAAGCTGGCACACGAATTTCATGCAAAAGGAGAATTTTCCTTTCGCACAATAGCCGCGTTCCGATCGCCTTTGAGCTTACCCAAAAGTTCACCTAACAGTACTTGTCTAAAATACCGGTTCTCTTCAGGAATTGCTTTGGCATTTTAGGATACCCAGACACGCGATGGGGAAAAATGTACAAATTTAACCCAGTTCAACAGTCTCGGAGTTATAGTCATTTCGCTAACCTGGTCTATCGTATACTACAAGAGTTCCGTTGGAAAGTTATCGGCGCAAAAAATATGAATGGCCACCCCCAAGACTGAGGTATTATTGTCCAAGGACGCCATGAGACAAGTCACGACAAACCAGATGCTGCCGAGTTGAAGTTAAGCAAGGGGCTGGAGTAAACCACTAGAGGGAGAATAATTCGGGCGGTAAAATAAGCTCGCAATCATATTGCTATTCGGTAAAGCAATGTCACGATCATTATTCTAGACATTTTTCCTGGCCATTAATCCATGGCCAAAAGATATAAGCTGCTTGCAGGATTGCAATAGAAGTTCGAGTGCAATATGCTGAAGAATGGACGTGTATTCGGTTGAAAGTACAGCGCGCAGACGGCAAATTCTTATTGATATGCAAATGCACCACGGGGAGGAATAATTCTACAAGGAAAAATTCTAGCACTGATATAAATCCTGACCGGTTTTGCTTTGACTTTTCTTTGACAAATTTTCTCATTATCTCAGCAATATGAAGCTGACTTTGTATGCTATGTACCATTTAAATAAAATCTTTCTCAATACAGTTGAACCACTATTGAAAGATCTGACGCAGCATTGAATTATGAAATGATTTATTTATCTTTCCTCAAAGACTACGAGTATATCGGTTCAAACGTCCTAAGGGCCAGAATGACTCAATAACTGAAAGTTTAAACCGATTAAAAATGAAAACACACATGTTTTTACCAAATACTAAATGCTACAAACAAATATAAAAAGACCTCAACGAAATCAATCTGACCATGAAAAGTGAAGAACCAATTGATTTTTTCACAAACATTAAAAAACAAAAAAACTACTTTTATGGGCTGTGACATTTTCGTTTTAATAATTACTGCTTTCTCATCTTGTAATTTATAAACATTGGGGTCTTTAAGTCAACAGGATCTTTTTACGCGGTAATTATTTAATTGAAATTTAAAGGAAATGCCATTTTCGGTAATATTTATTTTTAGCAGCCTCTTTAACTATTATATAAATTTTGTTTGTAAAGGTAATGTTGCAACTCGTAATATTTCACTTTTGACAATGACCTTTCATAGTTTGTGCAGGTTTATCCACACAAGACTTTTACTCAAATATACAAATCACATGTATGTATTAATTGTACAAAGCAGACCGAAATATTACGGATAATTATATATATACCCATATATATATATATATATATATATATATATATATATATATATATATATATATATATATATATGTATGTGTGTGTACGTATGTATATGTTACGAGTTAGTTATATTTACTGCAGGGCTATATTGCTGTTTTCTGTCATTATTAGTATTTTACAGCTGTATGTAAAGAGTTACAAGAAACAAGGAACGTTTATTAGGCCATAGGCAAGGATCTCATAGAGGTTCAATTCAACAATCACTTCGTTTTGTTTATCTCAA
This sequence comes from Macrobrachium rosenbergii, assembly GCF_040412425.1. Classification (NCBI taxonomy): domain Eukaryota; kingdom Metazoa; phylum Arthropoda; class Malacostraca; order Decapoda; family Palaemonidae; genus Macrobrachium; species Macrobrachium rosenbergii. The sequence goes on along the minus strand of NC_089788.1, from coordinate 72,944,597 downwards.
CAAACTGCACTCACCGCTACCACCTGTAGAAATGAGGAAAGATGAATCCCCACACGCTCAAGTTGATTTAAATTAAAAATATGGAACATTGCATTTGTCTCTTTAACAGTACAGTTTTGTTGAACTGACGAAATGAGCAACTGAGATACCCACACGTGCAGTTTAAAAGAAAATTTATAACTGTCAGATAAAACTGCACGTACTGGAGAATTCAAGAAACCGATGAAAAACCATGTTTTTCCAAAGACTAAAATCTATATAAAAATCAACGACATCTGACCATGAAACCCACACGAAACCACTGTTTTAAATTACTGCTATAATATAATAATCAACAGTATCTTCTTAATGAATTATAGGGCTATAATACCCACCGCAAATCGTCACTGATGAACAGTTTTATCCACACAAGACTACAAGGAGATTACAAAGCAGACCGAAACTTACGGATAATTATATTCACCCATTACCATTAAGGATTCTTTACGAGTTCGGCAGGGCCCCACAAGAGCGTCACCGCAAGGTGGGGATCTCATGGGTCGTTGATTGCCAGACTCCGGATGAGGAAAGATGCTCAGTCAAGTTGATTTAACTTGGAAATGACTTCTTCCTTGGGTGCTTATAAGAAAATTTCTGATACTTACTGGATGGTCTTTTAGCATATATATATATATATATATATATATATATATATATATATATATATATATATATATATATATATATATATATATATATATTATGTCGTAAGGTTAACAAAAGAAATAAAACCCAAAATAATGTAATAAAAAAATATTACGAATTTTCTCAAAATGTACACTTAGCTCTCAAAGCCCTCATGTAATTGCTGTGGGCCTGGTCATGACAAATAACGAGAAATTGTACAGAGGAAGAAAAAAAATGAATTAAAACTTAACTGTGCATTATGAAATAATGCAGTTTGTATATATCCATATTTTTAAACACACACACTCACATATACAGTATATATATATATATATATATATATATATATATATATATATATATATATATATATATATATATATATTATATATATATATATTAAATAATACCAAAAGCATTTGATAAGCTTCCACCTGACCTCAATATTTATATAACAATGCACTTTCCGAACCAATTTCGCAATGCTCTCCATAAACTTCCCACGTCAATCAAACCTATCTGAAGGCTTTCCTTTTCTCTTCATAATCGAAATGACTGACAAGACGATATATATATTTTCACACGAAAGATTTTCTTTTAATGAACGTGAACTAAACAAGTAAGAATTTGCCGAAGTTTCTTCGGCATAATCGAGTTTTCTGTACAGAGTATAATGTTGCACGAAACTCTCAGCCACGGCCCAAGAAACTCTCAGCCACGGCTCATGAAACTTTCAGCCACGGCCCGGTGTAACCTGTGCTGTTGGCACCTATCGGGGTGCCAGACGCACGATCACGGCTAACTTTAACCTTACATAAAATAAAATCTACTGAGGCTAGAGGGCTTCAATTTGATTTGTTTGATGATTGGAGAGTTGATGATCAACATACCAATTTGCAGCCCTCTAGCCTCAGCAGTTTTTAAGATCTGAGGGCGGACAGAGAAAGTGCGGACGGACGGACAAATAGCCATCTCAGTAGTTATCTTTCACAGAAAACTAATAAAAACTAAACGGCAAAATATAAATTTAAAGCACAGCAATTCTATCAAATCATGCTCGGTTGTACTGACCTTCCTGAACGATTTCGCAACATTAAAATTAAAGTGAGAATCGAAAGACTTCAATATCTTTTAACAGAAATACCATAAACAAAGTGAAAACTCCACCGAAAGCAAACACATTACCTTTTAAATTGCCATCTAAAAGAACCACATTTAACTCTTAATAAAAAATAAAAAACCTGAGAAGCGCACGGCAATTTCTTACAAAAAGCGAAGGCCGCCACAATTAGCCGCATGCGGTCTGACTGACGCCTCTGGCGTTGCGCAAATCGAAAGCACCAGTTGAGGTCAAATCCCTTAAAATTCTTATAAATATCTCCCATGGGGAATCAAGGCACAAAATCGACAAGTTCACAAACAGATCTGACTAATCGCTTGGGCGGTTTCTGTTGCGCCGTCTCCTTGTTACAAAGCAAGTTACTCAACCGCATAAAGAATGGCAATAAAATAAAAATTGTCATAAAAATCTCGTCATACTTCATGGCCACTGTTATGCGATGTCAAAAAATGAGAATAGAGATTTAACTGACTGCATGATCAGGCACTTTCCCTTTCTTTTTTTTTTTTTTTATAAGTCGCCTTCTTGTTGCCGAGATATTCAATACACGTGACTCCAGACACGTCGGTTCATTACGAATTGCCTCTAACCTCTCTCTGTCTCTCTTTATATATACATACACATATAATAATTATATATATATACACTATATATATATATATATAATATATATATATACATATATATATACATACATACTTACATGCATATATATTATAGTGTAATATATATATATATATATATATATTATAAAGGACCTATTCAAAATGGATGGTATCAAATGGAGTATTTATTTTGAATAAATACCCATTTGTGTCCAGTTTATGTACATACTACACAACAATTGATTGCATAAACGCCTAATATATTTATATATTTGTGCAAATACGTACACACAACTGATTGCATAAACGCCTCTATAAAAAGACTAAACATACATACCAATAAGAAAACGAATGACGTAGCCTACAACAAAGACTTCACAAGTTAATACAACACAATTAACAAATGTCAATATCGAAGTCTAAACAAACAAGCACACGGGCACACGCGTGCGCGCGCGCTGGCAAAACCTGTTGCATTCAAGCAAGCAATACGACACAAGACCTGTGAGCCATCTAACATTATAATGACCACCGAAATGTGACAACTTTGTCATCATATAAAATTAGTCTTATGAAACTGCATCTGTTGCACTCGGCACCTGGAAGCCATTACTGGCGGTGGTGGTGGTGAGGGGGGGGTGATCTGAGTCACCTCAAAGCAACATAAACAAAAGGGGAAATGAAATGACGCAAGATAAACAAAATGGGAAATTAAATGACGCAAGATAAACAAAATGTAAAATGGAATAAACCAAAGGGGAAATGGAATAATGTAAGATAAACAAAAAGGGAAATGAAATAACGCGAGAGGAACAAAGAGGGAAATGAAATAACGCAAGATAAACAAAATGGGAAATAGAATAACGTAAGATAAAAAAAAAAGGAAATGAAATAACACGAGAGGAACAAAAAGGGAAATGAAATAACACAAGATGAACAAAAATGGAAATGAGATAACATGAGGCTCACAAAAAGGGAAATGAAATAACGCAAGATGAACAAAAAGGGGAAATGAAATAAACGAGACTCACAAAAATGGAAATGAAATAACACGAGACTCACAAAAATGGAAATGAAATAACACGAGACTCACAAAAATGGAAATGAAATAACATGAGACTCAAAAATGAAATGAAATAATGAAAAAATGGGAAAAAATAACAAGATAAACAAAAGGGAAATAAATAACAAAAAAAAAAAAAATAAAAAAGGATGGAAAATGAGACACGAAACGATGATGACTCGTCACTTGAATCAACACGAACTAAGTCACTCGAGCGGAATTTTATCCTCAACTACGCAGGAAACTCCAAGTTCGGGATATCCGCCCCATGGCTATTGCCTATTTTGGTGTTTGAAACATAAACAGCGCTGTTGGGACTATGGGAGGAGGTTTAAGCCTGGGAGCAAATGAGGAACTGAATATTTGATTGTGAGGAGTTTTCAATGCGTGGGCATAATGGGAAGCGCTTAGTCTATTTCCTATCATTGTTTCGGGAGAGAGAGAGAGAGAGAGAGAGAGAGAGAGAGAGAGAGAGAGAGAGAGAGAGAGAGAGCTGATAAATAGCCCAATTTTTACTTTGGGCGGTGTCAGGTAATTCTTACACAATTTATAATTTTAAGTTCACAGAGAGAGAGAGAGAGAGAGAGAGAGAGAGAGAGAGAGAGAGAGAGAGAGAGAGAGAGAGAGAGCTGATAACTAGCCCAATTTTTACTTTGGGCAGAGACGTCAGGCAATTCTTACACAATTTATATTTTTAAGTTCAGAGAGAGAGAGATGGTAACTAGCCCAATTTTTACTTTGGGCGGTGTCAGGTAATTCTTACACAATTTATAATTTTAAGTTCACAGAGAGAGAGAGAGAGAGAGAGAGAGAGAGAGAGAGAGAGAGAGAGAGAGAGAGAGAGAGCTGATAACTAGCCCAATTTTTACTTTGGGCAGAGATGTCAGGCAATTCTTACAAAATTTATATTTTAAAGTTCAGAGAGAGAGAGAGAGAGAGAGAGAGAGAGAGAGAGAGAGAGAGAGAGAGAGAGAGAGAGAACAAAGACACGTTGCAAAACGATGTTTATGAAGGCCTGTCTAGACACGCAAATAATCACTTAAAGTCTTAGTCACTGTCACTTTGAGTTGATAATTTCTTAGGATTCATAACACGAGAACAGAACAATTTGAACAACCTATGAACAATTATGAACAATAATCATGAACAATCGGGGCAACGAATGACATCTCTACCGGTTTTAGTTCCTTTCGATTAATTATGTAAGAATTACATGACGTCCCAGCACCTATGGTAAACACTAGACTAGTTAACAGCTCTCTCTCTCTCTCTCTCTCTCTCTCTCTCTCTCTCTCTCTCAACTTATAGACATAAATCATGTATACCATACATCTTGCCAACCTGAAAAAATAGACATTTATCAGCCACTCGCCAGCACCCTAGCAGTGGGTGGATATGTCAGATGTCAGAGCCCAAAATAAAAATTACTCTAGCCAGTCTCTCTGTGTCTAGTTCTCAAAGCCAGTTAAAAAGTTTCACATGACGTAACCTGAGACGAACAACCGCCAGCACCCTACTTGGGTGGAAGTGATAAGACAACTCCAAGGAAGGAGGAGGAAGAGGAGGAGGAAGAACGCCCCCGAAGAGGAGGAGGAGGAGGAGGAGGAGGAGGAGGAGGAGGAGGAGGAGGAGGAGGAGGAGGAGGAGGAGGAGGAGGTGAGGCATTGCTTAAAAGAGTTGCTTCTTAATGCATCAGCGCTCACCTTCCATACAAATGACTGGCGATTTATTTCTTTTTATTCGGAGGGTGTTTAATAATTCTAGGGTAACTAATTACTGGCTGCCGGTGATGCTGGCATATAGCCAGGTTATCCTAATAATAACGATAACAATACACCGTTGGCGTAACGTTAAATATCTATAAGCTTAATGTAATGCCGGGTTAGCCTCTTTTGTTAATATGATAACGTCAGCTTTTTATGTTCCCTTCAATACGCAACCTACGTTCAGCTGTTTCCTCAAATGCATCACCATACCTTCTTGGACAATCTCTCTCTCTCTCTCTCTCTCTATCTCTCTCTCTCCGAGTCCCAACAAAATAACAAGAAACAAAGTTACCATTACCCTTAAGTAATCTCCGGTATGTAAGCGCTCATTACGCAAAGACCAAGTCTTTTACCATCTTTGTCAAGAGAACATCTCTATCTCTCTCTCTCTCCTCTCTCTCTCTCTCTCTCTCTCTCTCTCTCTCTCTCTGGGTGCCAGTTCATTCCCCAACACTACTGCAAAGCTTCTCAGCCCCCTCATTGAAATTCTCCTTGCAAAAAATACCCCCAAACACTAAAGGGATGACGCATGCAACTTTTACGTCGATAATGAGGTCCACCTAACCTCGGGTGACTCAACTATCTGAGTCGATCGCTTCCTGGAAACATACGCATAAATACGCAACGTGCTATCCGCGTGAGTCATCCCGTAAGGCGTGAGTTCCAGGAATTTGAACCCGAACATCTCACCTATTTGGAATATTTCCCACGAATTTGTAAGGAAACAGATCCAAGTCTGTTTCCTTTACTTATTTTTTTTTTTCTATTGGATAAGTGCATTAGGTTGCCTGTGCTATCTCCTTGTATTTTAATAATTTACTTATATTTTTATCTATTTATCTTTTTATTTAATTAATTTTTTTCTTTTTTAATAACTTATCTCTTCTTTCTCCGTTTCCCACTACCTTCTGTTACCTCTTTCAAATGAACACCATAATATTCTTTAGAAGCTCGAATTTCAAGTCAATGGCCCCTGTAGGCTTGTTCCATGTGAACGGGGTTCATCTTCTGAATAATAATAATAATAATAATAATAATAATAATAATAATAATAATAATAATAATAATAATAATAATAATAATAACACTTAGACTTGTTCACAGAGGGTACATGTAAGAGGAAATCTCCAGGATTGATTCTGCGACAATTCTTATAAATTAAATGTAAAAAAATATGGCATTACGGCTTCATTTATAATTGAGGGATTAACACATATACTGTAAGCATTAACTAAATGTCCAGTTTCTAAAGTGCCAACTAAAATGTCCAGTTTCTGAAGTGCAACTAAATGTCCAGTTTCTCAAGTGCAACTAAATGGTCAGTTTCTCAAGCGCCAACAAAAAGGCCAGTTTTTCAAGTGCTAACTAAATGGCCAGTTTCTCAAGTGCCAACTAAAGGTTAGTTTCTCAAGTGCAGCTAAATGGTCAGTTCCTCAAGTGCCGACAAAACGACCAGTTTTTCAAGTTCCAACTATATGGCCAGTTTCTCAAGTTCCAAATAAATGGCCAGTTTTTCAAGTGCCAACTAAATGGCCAGTTTTTAAAGTGCCAACTAAATGGCCAGCTTTTCAAGTGTCAACTAAATGGCCAGTTTCTAAAGTGCCAACTAAATGTCCAGTTTTTCAAGTGCAACTAAATGGCCAGCTTTTCTCAGGCGCCAATAAATGGCCAGTTTTCAAGCCAGTTTCCCAAGTCCTAAATGGCCAGAGTAAAATTAATATCTTTCTAAATTGAATACAAATGGACAATTTATATTCAAAAATTAACATCTCTATTGAATACTTTAAAAAATGCGATCACCGCCATACCAACTTGATGGATGGCTACTGATGTGGAAGGTAAGCAGCGAAACGCAGTTTCTTTCAGAGAGAGAGAGAGAGAGAGAGAGAGAGAGAGAGAGAGAGAGAGAGAGAGAGAGAGAGAGAGAGAGAGACCCAACGATGAGTACCTCACCACCACTGCAGCAAGCTCTCTCTCCAGCGTAGCGGCTGTGCAGAGCAGAGTAGGCCAGCGCGGACCTTGAGCAGCGGGAACTTTGACTGAGGTTTGCTACAAAAGAGAAAGTCTTCGAGGAGTCGGAGCCATTCGTCCGCTGACGGTGGAACCGCGCCCTTGACTGCAACAGTCATCACTGCGGTGCCTTAAATGGTGGCCCCCCCCACCTCTACAGCGTGCACATACGAGCTGCTGGATTTGAAAAACCAAACTGAACTGCAGTTCCTGACCGCCTCTGGAGATCTGGAGGGTAAATACCTGCAGTTTCACTTTCAAAACAGTTTCTCTGGAATATATTTTTCTATTCGTTTTATGGGCGGAACGATGGTGTCATTATCCGAGGTTCGTAGTGTCGGGTTTTCTGCCAAGAATATTCCAAGACTTGATGTGATCAATATACTCTGAAACGGTTCAAAAGCGAATGATATTTTAAATGCCATGGTCATACCACCTGACTTTTTCGTGACTTGACTGTTGAATGCAATCCATATATTCTACAAGTACCTATTTCTACCCTGCAATATGTATACTCTGCAATTACCTATTTCTACCTGCAATACATATATTCTACAATTTATCTACATCTACCTATTAGCCTAATCTGGTGTTTTATCATGAGGAAATCACAGAAAAGATGCAATGAAGTTTAGCAATGAAAAACGTCATCGGAAGTTTTGAAAGAATGTGAGGGTAAATCAAATAATTCCGGAAATACGCAGTTGATCATAAATTAGGAAACTAACGCTTCACGCAAAACGCACTGAGAGAGAGAGAGAGAGAGAGAGAGAGAGAGAGAGAGAGAGAGAGAGAGAGAGAGAGAGATGGGATTTCCAGTGCGCCTATTTGTCATCACCAACTTCGAAGGAAATTCTTATTAACTTGAATATCGGACTAAGCAATGCAACAGTTCTTGAATTTCCTAATCCTCCTCTCACTGATCTTTTCTTGAATTTCCTAATCCCCCTCTCACTGATCTTTTCACCCACGCGTCTCTAAGATGTGGAGTAAAGGATGAATGTTTGAGAATGATGAGAATAATGCACTAAGGCATATTTTCAACATCATCCCCATATCCGTGAGATGTCTCGAAGCTGCCCCAGTAGAATTTCGAGCCAAAACTCAGCCCGCTAGCCAAAGACACAATTTACTGCACAGAATTTAGAAGCATCAATATCAAATCGGCTCCCGTGTCAGAATCATAAGCTTGAGTAGCACGTTTCCTAGCACAGTATCACGACTAATACCCGAGCAAAAAATAAAACGAAAAAAATTGAGAGCAGAATTGGGATTAACTGCAGCTTAGGCACTGGCAGATGGCGAGCCTTGACTCGCCTCGTTGACACGCACAGTGGTTGTGTGTTTGTTTCAGGCCCTTAATCTCCTGCGTGTTTGTTTGATTCCCTAAATCTCTCCTAAATCTCCTGCGTATTTGTTTGATTCACAAATCTCTCCTAAATCTCCTACGTATTTATTTCAAACCCTAAATTTCTCCTAAATCTCCTACGTATTTATTTCAATCCCTAAATCACTCCTAAATCTCCAAAGTATTTATTTCAATACCTAAATTTCTCCTCCTACTTATTTATTTCAACCCCTAAATCTAAAGTAATTAATTTTCCTGAGTAAGCAGCATAATCCCATACTATTTCAGACACACACAGGTAAGAAACGCTTGATTAAAATTTGAGGAAATATAGCTGAAGTCCAAACTGCGACTACCTCAAAACTCATAGTTAATGACGGCAAATATGAAACCATTTTTTCAGATATAGCCAAACTGCAACTTCACACCGCATCAGAATAAGCCGGGGTTATTTTCCCAATTTTTTCGTCAAACCAGATGAAGTGAAGAGCAAACTGCGCATGGACTTCAAATCAAATAGTACATCCAACCAGATGAAGTGAACACCAAACTGCGCATGGACTTCAAATCAAACAGAACATCCAACCAGATGAAGTGAACACCAAACTGCGCATGTACTTCAAATCAAATATAACATCAAACCAGATGAAGTGAACACCAAACTGCGCATGGACTTCAAATCAAATATAACATCAAACCAATGAAGTGAACAGCAAACTGCGAATGGACTTCAAATCAAATATACCATCAAACCAGATGAAGTGAACAGCAAACTGCGCACGGACTTCAAACCAAATATAACATCAAACCAGATGAAGTGAACACCAAACTGCGCACAGACTTCAAACCAAATATAACATCAAACCAGATGAAGTGAACACCAAACTGCGCATGGACTTCAAAAAACATAATTGGTTCATTCAACGCATACCGTTAGAAAACAAAATAACGGAAGGTTATTTTCAATGTACCTTCGCAAAACAAATCACAGGAATAAAAAGGCAAGCGAACAACTCAATCACAAACGCTGACAAATAAAGAAACAAATCAAGACACACACGTCAACTCTTTCACAAATGACAACCTTGTAGTCAACCGCTTAAAAGTACGCTTTCCAAGCAGATGCCCCAAGGCGCACGCGCGGAAACTATGAAAATGATTGTCATTACTCAGACCTTTGTGTAAGCTCATTGCTGTTGCGTAGGTCCGGCATTTATAATAATAATAATAATAATAATAATATACGCCATTCGGAATAGAGGAGGTTTGTTTTACTATGCTCATATGTTATCTATGACGCCTTTCTTAATAATAGTAGTGTTTAATTTGCGCTTGCATAACGCATACTACTGCGCACGCGCGCTTCGTACATACATACATACATACATACATACATATATACATACACACACATACATATAATGGATATATATATGGATAACAGCATATATATTATGTATATATATATATATATATATATATATATATATATATATATATATATATATATATATATATATATATATATATATATATATATATATATATATATATATATATATACATAATATAAATAAAAGATTATTAAAATTGATCAAAAGTAATAATTCACAATTGTTTCAGAGAGGTTTATTGTATCTTTACACCTGAAGAAGAATGTGTGTGTGTGTGTGTGTGTGTGTGTGTGTGTGTGTGTGTGTGAAACAACACAATGACGGGCCAGGAAAAAAAAAACCGCGAAGACATACGATTTGCTAATGTCAACAGTCTGAGGCTTGGCTAAGAGGCAAAGGACTCTTTTCGACTGCGGGGTAGCTAGCTAGCTAGCTAGCTAGCTAGCAACTTCTTGCGTAAGGTTAAAGGGTTTTCCCTCATTACAGACGAGAGGTAAGGCAAAGGGGGTAGTCGACTGATTAGCGCGTGAAAGTATTCCTATAGGTCAGAGGAATCACCCAATCGTAAAAGATGAGGCTTTTGAATATGCAACTGATGGGGTGGAAGGAAAGAAGAAGTCTTCAAGAAATCTGTCAATTCTGTCGTCTATGGGGAGAGAGAGAGAGAGAGAGAGAGAGAGAGAGAGAGAGAGAGAGAGAGAGAGAGAGAGATGGTCTAGAAGGAAGGAAGTTTTTGGGCCGTCTCCCTCAAGAAATCTCTCATCTCTCTCGTCTATGGAGAGAGAGAGAGAGAGAGAGAGAGAGAGAGAGAGAGAGAGAGAGAGAGAGAGAGATATGGTCTGGAAGGAAGTAAGCTACTGGGCCATAGGACCTTTAAAGCATCTGTCACCTTTCCCATTTAAGGAGGGAAAGACTAGAGAGAGAGAGAGAGAGAGAGAGAGAGAGAGAGAGAGATGGTCATGGTCTGGAAGGAAAGAAGCATATTTCCTTAGGCCTTAGGGACTTTAAGACATCTGTCATCTCTCCCATCTAAGGAGGGAAAGACTAAAGAGAGAGAAGAGAGAGAGAGAGAGAGAGAGAGAGAGAGAGAGAGAGAGAGAGAGAGAGAGAAAGGAAGGTCATATTTCCTTAGCTCTTCTTAGCCCGGGGCTACAGATGATGTTGGGTACAAATCACCTGCCTGATTCCTGCCTTTGCCATTGCCTTTCAAGGGAGGAAGCACTACTGGAAATACGGGAAAACGGATAAGAACTTTGCAAGAGTTCAGGAGGGGGTAGGAAGGAGGGTCAAGAAGAAGAGATGAGAGATGAGGAATAAGAGGAGGAAGAAGAGTTGGCAGCCTACTTTTCTTTAAGCTTTCATATTTGGACATGTACTGCAGCCAGACCTTTTGTCTTTGAGGCAGAGGAAGAAAAAGCACTGATTGGGTAACAGCGAACTGGTCTTTAAGTAGTTTATTTGAATACCTCTTGCTCAGTGAACTTTTTGTCTTTAATGCGAAGCACTACTGGAAATACGGGAAAACGGCCTACTAAGAACTTTTGTCTTTAAGTGAGTTCATATTTGGACATGTACTGGAACAACTCCTACGAACTTTTGTCTTTAAGTAAGTTCATATTTGGACATGTACTGGAACAACTACAAAAAAAAAAAGGCCAAGTTATATTATATGAAACGAAAACATCCCGCCAATAACTTTTAGAAATAAGTTATATTTGGAAATCAGGCAAAACAACTGTAAAAGAAATGGGTAAGTTATATTATATGGAAAGCAAACGTTCCTCTAATAACTTTTTAAAGTAAGTTCATACTTGGAAATCAAGCAAAACAATTGCTAAAGAAATGGCAAGTTATATTACATGCAAAGAAAACATCCCGCTAATAACTTTTTTTTTTTTAAAGTAAGTCCATACTTGGAAATCAAGTAAAACAACTGAAAAGAAATGGCCAAGTTATAGTGTTTGGAAAGAAAATGTCCCACTAATACCTTTCTTCAAGTAAGTTCATAATAAGAAATGAAGTAAAACAATTTCAGAAACAAAAGGCTAAGTCATATTCTTGAAAAAAAAAAAAAAAAAAAAAAAAAAAAATATATATATATATATATATATATATATATATATATATATATATATATATATATATATATATATATATATACAAATACAGTCTTCTCTCCTTACCAAAATTAACCAAACGCAAACACACTCACACACACACACACACACGCAAGCACAATAAATCCAGCATCCACCCTATTATACCTCCTCACGTCCTCAAATCAGATTTGGCCCCCGACCAAAACGGCATTTAGAGCACGGTCAGCTTGTGGTATCATGTTTCCCCCATGGTTTTAACACGAGAGGCATCTCTTCTTAAATCACTTTTATTTACTCGGGCCCTCCACGCCTCAAGAGACAGGCTGGAAGGGGAGGTCGTGAAATTTCAGGGTTTATGAGACAGAAATGGCCATCGCGTACACATTTTCTCTAATTGTGTGGGAGCGACTGCATCTATAGCATGCGCAAAGAGAGAGGGGGTGAGGTAGAAGGGATTTAATCATTGCAAAGAAAGTAAACTTTAGACCCGCAGAAAATGACGGTTACAAAAAAACAAATAAATGAATAAAACTCAGAAAGTGACTTTTACAAAAAACAAATAAATGAATAAAACTCAGAAAATGACGTTTACAAAAAATAAATAAATGAATAAAACTGTCATAAAACACCTCTGCAGTCGAAGGTACTCTGGGACGTGGCAAAACTAAACTTTCGTTAACAAAGTTGATCTGGGACACGAAACTAAGGCTTTGTAATCTAAGCAAATCTAAATCATTAAAAACAAAATCATTATAAACAAATTAAGTACTTGGTTTTAAAAACAGAACTCTGTAATCGAGACAAATCAGTCACAAAAATTTCGTCAGTGAACTATGTTAAGTATATCTTAGTTTAACCAAACCACTGAGCTGATTAACAGCTCTCCTAGGGCTGGCCCGAAGGATTAGACTTATTTTTACGTGGCTAAGAACCAACTGGTTACCTAGCAACGGGACCGACAGCTTATTGTGGAACCCGAACCACTTTATAGCGAGAAATGAATTTCTATCACCAGAAATAAATTCCTCATTAGCCGTCAGTCAACTCAACACTGGCAAACTAACAAACCTGAAAAACAATAAATTCACAGAATAGCATATTTGCTAACTTGGCAAAATTTGAGACTCGAAGAAATAAACTTTGAAAACGAGGCAAATAAAATAAACAAAGTAGCATCTTACAATATGCCGCAAAGGACGCTCCTTAACCTGTTTATTGCACGACGACCACCTACAATAACTGGAATCTCTGCATAAGGGAGTAAGTCACAACATGTTGGCTATGATATCTCATTTAATTATTCAAATAAATGAATAATTCAGTGTATTTTAATTAAAATAATTGATACTTTTGCGTCATAACACACACATACAGGAAAAAGAAGTTCTTATCCAAGATCTCTGGCTCCTTCTGCAGATGAGGAAAAACTAACTGAGCCACTACTCAACAGAGAGAGAGAGAGAGAGAGAGAGAGAGAGAGAGAGAGAGAGAGAGAGAGAGAGAGAGAGAGAGAGAGAGAGAGAGATTCTTATCCAAGATTTCCAGCTCGTGTAGGGGAGGCAAAATTAACTTAAAAACATCAACTGAGAGAGAGAGAGAGAGAGAGAGAGAGAGAGAGAGAGAGAGAGAGAGAGAGAGAGAGAGATCTTATCCAAGACTTCCAGCTCCTGTAGAGGAAGCAAAATGAACTTAAAACCACTCAACTGAGAGAGAGAGAGAGAGAGAGAGAGAGAGAGAGAGAGAGAGAGAGAGAGAGAGAGTTTTTATCCAAGATTTCCAGCTCGTGTAGGGGAGGCAAAATTAACTTGAAACCACTCAACTGAGAGAGAGAGAGAGAGAGAGAGAGAGAGAGAGAGAGAGAGAGAGAGAGACTAACGCAGCCATAGAGCAGAAAAAAAATCAGAACCACCACGGATCGAAAAGGAAAAGGAAGAAGAAGAAGAAAAAAAAACCTAACGCAGCCACTGAACGAAGGAGAAAGTTCGTGGCGTAACCGGATTATGTCTGGACGTAATTGGGATCGTAACTTTCGGCAGGGCTGCAGAATATTCGAGCGTCTTTTGCAAAAAAAAAAAAAGGAAAAAACAATTCTATGCTACAAACATTCTCCGGAAAATAACATGTAATCAAATGGTTGACTATGATGCAAAAGTTGACTATTTATATAATCTGTTAGACGTCTAATCATATACCCCAAAGGTGTGTTTACCAGTAATCAAATTCACATCAAATCAAGATAAGAAATTGAGGTACTTTTTTACTTCATATAACTTTAATTATAAAAGTTGAAGTGTCAATCAGTAATCATATTTACATAATCACAGAATAAGAAATTGAGGGACTTTTTAGAATATGCCAGGAAACCAAAGCTGTCATTTATAAGGATCAGCCAAGGAGAGCAATCACATACTATTTAATGGAATAAATGCCTACCAGCAGCCTTTTAATGACATGGGTATTGAATTGAATTGAATATAGAATTTAGGCCAAGGGCCAAGCACTGTGACCTATGAGGTCATTCAAGGCTGAAACGGAAAATTGACAGCAAAAGGTCTGAAAGGTGTAGCAGGAGGAAAACCTCTCAGTTGCACTATGAATCAATTCTTAGGAGTGGTGGAAAGTAAGACGGAAGAAACAGAATATGAAAGGAGGTACAGTAAAAGGAACGAAAGGGGTCGCAGCTGCGGGCCGGAGGCACGCTACAAAGAACCTTAAGTAATGCCTACAGTGCACCGCATGAGGTGCACTGCCGGCACTACCTCCCTACGGGGAATGAAATGAACAAACCAGCAAACATTTGTAAAAAAAAATGAACAAATCTCTCTCGCCCGAAAGCACGAACTGCCAATTAACCGGACCATAGAAGCCATTTCTTAACTGCTATTAAACAAGAAGTCCCTTCACATACGGCCTGTTCGTGACGAGGCAAAACTAGAATCCCATTCACCGAAGACAACAGAGTCATTATGTGCAATAAGCACAACAAAAGGGGAAAATGCTTTCAAAATACTGCTACAATGATCGTGGATTGGTTTGAAAGGTACGTCGAGTGTATTCTATCTCGAATGCAAAAAGGCTTCTGACTTTAATGACCAAGAAGATACTGATAGAGGAATGGTAAGTGATGGAGATAAAGAAGTATGTGAAAATAGGAAGTAGTAAACTAGAAGAAAGTCATTTAATAGCAGAGAATAAACTAGGGAGGGGGTGGAAGGAGCGTATTTTACACGTCTATGGATGTAGAGTTTGGTTTATTTTTCTCCGCAAAGCGGAATGGTAAGTGATGGAGATAAAAACAAGTATGTGAAAAAAGGGAAGTAGTAAACCAGAAATAAGACAGTTAACAGCAGAGAATAAACTTGGGGGGATAACGATAAAGCCGCATTTTATACATGTCTATGGATATAAGGTTTGGTTTATTTTTTTTCGGCAAGGGGGTTTCATCTTTTAATCAGCCACCGAATAAAAAAATAAACGAAGACAACTTCGGTATATTTCCACTTTCTTTGCTCGTTTCAAGGAGAAGAAAAAATTCCTTTGCACACACGTTAAACAAAAACGTTACTCTCACGAAACAGCATAAATCCTGAGGCAAAAAAAAGGCATCCACTCATTCTTTCACTGTTGAATCACGACTGAAACCTGAGTAAAAAGAATTAAAAAAAAAAAAAACTTTCCAGATCATTTGAGTAACTTTCGAAAACACTGCACCTACGCTGAAATGAAAACCTCATCGTGTCAGGTACCGAGCTGATGCTGCATCTATTAAATTCTTTGAATTTACTTCTACAGATTCTGTGGTCCTTTTATTTTCAAAATATAAAATCACTCTCTTAGACCAGATCTTTCATGACCTTTGTTTTTCCTTTAATGTACCGTATAAAAAAAATTCTTTCATCAGTCTACCTCTTCTTTTCTCACTACATGTCTGAACCACCAGAATGCCAAGCTTATAAACATACCTTCCTCGTTCTACTTACTGAACGTAAACCATCCCACAATTGATTTTGACAATTTGATATTTTTCAAAACCATCAAACTTTGTACTCTCTTCATCTGCACACATCCATACTACTGGGTAAGCTGACTCAATGTTACACTCACGTGGTCCTTACTACCTCCATTTATGAGATATTTCCTTTACCCAAACGGGTAATCGTCACTGTTTACTCTGGTTGTAGCATCACGTGACAACACTTTTCAAGGCGGTGTCACACTTTTGTTTATTCTTCTGTATTTTTTTCAGCGCAACAAGTGCCCACTATGTCTTCCATACTGGTTCATACTGAATTAAAATGTCTTACTTAATGCGAGTTTAGCAGAGGGTCATGGCGGCTTCTCGGAGTAAAATTTGGGGTAACGATGCTAAGAACTGTCAGAAAAAAGTTCCCTTGCGTCTACGCCTTCAGCCAACAGTAATTTCCATATGTATGTTAAAAGCAGTTTACCTTTGAAACAGTGGCTTTAGAAGGTGAGGGCGTTCTGTTCACAAGAATTTTCTTTATATTTTATGTACATATGGATGAGGATGCAAATCTTCCCCTCCCCTGCCCTAACCCCTTGCTCTGCCACCACGTCAGTCAGGAGGCTTAACCCTCCTGACTCAGAGGTAGCTTTCGTCTGAGGAAAGATATGAAATGACTGAATTACTGTTCACAGTACTTAACATTAAACGACAAACCACAGGAGGTAAAATATATTCCTTTTTACGGAGTTACGCCACTTAAGCTTACTGCAACATAAGACATTCCCACCATTAGTTTAATGATCAAAGCAGTTTCTAGTGATGTGAACAAAATATTCATTACATTCTTCGATTACCTTTATGAACAAAGCAGTTTCTGGTGATGCGAACAAAATATTCATTACATTCTTCGATTAGTTTTATGAAGAAATCAATTTCTGGCGACTGAACGAAAAAATTCATACCATTCTTCGATTAGTTTTATGAACAAAGCATTTTCTGCCGACTGATAAAAAATTCATAACATTGAACAAAGCAACTTCTGGCGGCTGTACGAAAAAATTCATACCGTTCTTCGATTAGTTTTATGAACAAAATTTCTGGCGACTGAACGAAACATTTCATACCATTCTTCGATTAGTTTTATGAACAAACTAATTTCTGGCGACTGAAAGAGAAAATTCATACCATTCTTCGAATTAGTTTTATGAACAAAGCAATTTCTGGTGACGCGAACAAAAAAAAAAAAAAATATTCATAACGTTATTGAAAACAGCAATCTGGCAGAGTTCCTTCGCAAGTTAAGTATAGAGCTTTGTTAAACTTTCAACAGAAAAAGGCCCCGGAGCGCCAGTGATCCTTGACAGTGAAGTTCGTATAACTTCTGGATGCGTGTTATGCACTTGACATACATTAAAGTAAGACCGCAAAAAAAAGAAAGAAAGAAAGAAGTTTAGTTCGTGGAACAGCCTTGCGGAAGGACGCTCGTCCCCTGGCCACTTTCTACGCCGGCATAAATCCTGGATATATCAGCGGATTAATGATTACAGTGTGTGTGTGGGTTTCCACAATGAGCACTTTCTCCATCTTCATTTCCACACACACATTTATATATATATATATATATATATATATATATATATATATATATATATATATATATATATATATATATATATGAAGGCAAATGCCACGAAGGAGAAGTGGAACAACGGAGTGGTCGATAGGCCTTTCGACACACGGTCCTTTACCAGCAGATAGTGGCATTTGCCTTTATTTATCATTTGCCTTTAATTATACATTCATCACTTTCCATATCTTCGTGATTCAGTTATAATATACATATATATATACACATATATAATATATATATATATATATATATATATATATATATATATATATATATATATATATATATATACATACAAATATGCAGAGATGAAATGCATTACTACCCTAAAGAAATCCTCCTTGTTTTTCATAACTTATATTTTTATCAATCATTTTATAAATTTGTTAATTTATTTTTTTTCTAATAAATGATCTCTTCTTTTTGTACTTCCTATTACCTTCCGTCACATATATATATAACGTGATACGGCACAGGGCTCGTAATTAGCAAGGCCCGTGATCCGATCCCGGTCTGCTGCCTATCAGTCGACCCAAGCATGATTGGGTACTAACGGCAGCGGGGGTCAAGAAAAAGGGTATAGGGCTCGCAACCTCATCCCTAGAAACTTGCAGAGAACAGGTAGGCTCTATTCTTAAGGTGCCACTCTCTGAGAGTACATAAAGAATCCACAAAGACAAGTGACAAAATCATTGTTAGCTAATAGACCAGATCATTGTTAGTCACCTGTCAAGTAATTCTCAAAGAAAACATTAATTGACAGCAACGAAGTCCTTTTGATAATGTTGTGGATAATCCCACAACACATTTCGAGTTTACATAGCTAAGCTTACTTTCACAATTTTAAAAATATACAAGACTCAATCTCTATCGGCGTGCATGATGTCTCATAATGTGCATGGTGATCAAATTTTAAATTTGGTTATCTAGAAAGATATTGTTCAAAAGTAAGACAAATTATCTAGAAAGATATTGTAAAAAAAAGTATTACAAATTATCTAGAAAGATATTGTACAAAAAGCATTACAAACTATCTAGAAAAATATTGTAAAAAAAAGTTTTACAAATTATCTAGAAAGATATTGTAAAAAGATTACAAACTATCTGGAAAGATACTGTACAAAAGTATTAAAAATTATCTAGAAAGATATAGTAAAAATGTGTTACAAATTATCTAGAAAGATACTGTAAGAAAGTAATAAAAATTATCTAGAAAGATAGTAAAAATGCGTTACAAATTATCTAGAAAGATAGTGAAAATGTATTACAAATTATCTAGAAAGATACTGTAAGAAAGTATTACAAATTATCTAGAAAGATATTGTAAAAAAGTATTAAAATTATCTAGAAAATTACTGTAAAAAAGTATTACAAATTATCTAAAAAGATATTGTAAAAAATATTAAATTATCTAGAAAGATATTGTGAAAAAGTATTAAAAATTATCTAGAAAGATACTGTAAAAAGTATTACAAATTATCTAGAAAGATACTGTAAAAAGTATTACAAATTATCTAGAAAGATATTGTAAAAAGTATTACAAATTATCTAGAAAGATATTGTAAAAAGTATTACAAATTTTCTAGAAAGATACCGTAAAAAAGTATTAAAAATTATCTAGAAAGATACTATAAAAAGTATAACAAATTATCTAGAAAGATACTGTGAAAAAGTATTACAAATTATCTAGAAAGATATTGTAAAAAGTATTACAAATTATCTAGAAAGATACCGTAAAAAGAGTATTACAAATTATTTAGAAAGATACTGTAAAAAGTATTACAAATTATCTAGAAAGATATTGTAAAAAGTATTACAAATCCGCCGATCTCGGAAACTGTATTCGAGAAACAACAATATTCGATTCAGTCATTCTCCGGTGTCGTCAAAACAATTCGCTTCTACTTTTCAGCCATTTAAGCAAAAGTATCTCACATTGAAAAGAGATTTATGTATCTTATCTTAACAGCGAAGGCGTAACAATTCTCTATCTGAATTATTCCTTTCTTTCTCTAAACCTGCCAAGCAATGTTCTTGAATTCCTTCGCCAAGCTTCCTTTATTCGATACAAATCTTCTTGTTACTATATCATTATCCTTCAAGCAAGTTCATCCTCACTGTCTCCTCACCATCCTTTACACTGATTATTAATTGGATTCTGGAATTTGACTCACTCACAGACATTCCCTCGCTCCAGGATATTTATGATTCTGTAATTTTCCTTTGATAATACACTTTTTTTTTTTACTTCCTTCAAACTGGATAACTTTGTTTCCACAATCGTTGACATTTTTTGTCTTCCTTTAAACTTGATATCTGTTTCCATTGTTTTTCTTCCTTAAATTGTTTTCCACAATTGTTGAATTGTTTTCTTCCTTTTCCTTGAAACCTGGCTTCTTTGTTTCCCAATTGGCTTGACATTGGTTTTCTTCCTTTAAACCTGGCTTCTTTGTTTCCACAATTGTTGACAGTTTTTCTTCCTTTAACCTGGCTTCTTTGTTTCACAACTGACATTT
The DNA here is from genome assembly GCF_040412425.1 of Macrobrachium rosenbergii. Lineage (NCBI taxonomy): Eukaryota > Metazoa > Arthropoda > Malacostraca > Decapoda > Palaemonidae > Macrobrachium > Macrobrachium rosenbergii. Next base: position 72,924,413 of record NC_089788.1, on the reverse strand, counting down.
TTTTCTTCCTTTAAACCTGGCTTCTTTTTTCCACAATTGTTTTTTTCTTCCTTTAAACCTGTTGTTTTTCTTTTCTTCCTTTAAACCTGGCTTCTTTGTTTCCACAATTGCTGACATTGTTTTTCTTCCTTTAAACCTGGCTTCTTTGTTTCCACAGCTGTTGGTATTGTTTTTCTTCCTTTAAACCTAGTTTCTTTGACATTTTTTTTTCTTCCTTTAAACCTGGCTTCTTTGTTTTTTCCCTTTAAACCTGGCTTTGTTTCCGCAATTGTTGACATTGTTTTTCTTCCTTTAAACCTGGCTTCTTTGTTTCCACAATTGTTGACATTTTTTCTTCCTTTAAACCTGGCTTCTTTGTTTCCACAGCTGTTGGTATTGTTTTTCTTCCTTTAAACCTGGCTTCTTTGTTTCCACAATTGCTGATATTTTTGCTTACTTTGTTTATACTTCACATCTTCGTTTCCACAATTGTTGACATTTTTTTCTTCTTTTAAACTTGAGATCTTTGTTTCCATATTTTTTAACCTTTTTTTTTTCCGTTAAATTTGAGATCTTTGTTTCCACAATTGTTGAATTTTTTTTTTTGCTTCCTCTAAACTTGATATCTTTGTTTCCACATTTTTTTTTTTTTACGTTTTTTGTCTTCTTTTAAACTTGACATCTTTGCTTCCACAACTGTTGACATTTTTTTCTACCTTTAAACTTGACATCTTTTATAAATTTTTGCTTGCAAGGATCAGCAACATTCCATCCATGCATGCATACTAATCATTTTCATGTTTTATTAAGACGAAAATTATTCTCTGTCAATGCATTTTTGTCCTTCCTTGAAACTTTGACATTCGTTTTTTTTTTTACTTTAAACATATCTTTTTTTTTTCTCATCTGCTTGCAGGAACGAGGTATCCGCTCATGCATTTATACTTGTCATTTTTTATTACTAAACCATGAAAAAGTCCCCCTTCCTTATCCTTTACTTTTTCATCCCGTGTCTTATTCCCCTGTTTATCCGCTTTCCTCATCTTTCATTCTCCTCTTGCGGTTCCCAGCTGGTTCTCTGTTCACCCTCCTGTACCCGTCGTTCTGTCATCCGGGTCTCTCTCTGTTCAAGTGATGAGCCGTGTCCTGCTACAATTACATACATCCTCATTAAAAGACTTCGGAGAGCACCCCTTCCTCCCCCTCCTCCTCGTACTCACTCACTTACTCTCTCTCTCTCTCTCTCACTCATTCACTCACTCAGATACACACACTGACCAACACCAGTTCACTCACGGTCAGACAGACTGTCTGGAATTTCTTCAGCGCGTCGCTGCGATTTTGTTTTGCTTTGTTTCGATGGCTGTTTTAATATCCAGGCCTTCTGTCGGACTTCAAGTTATTCCTAATGTCTCTCTCTCTCTCTCTCTCTCTCTCTCTCTCTCTCTCTCTCTCTCTCTCTCTCTCTCTCTCTCCAGCATATTCTTATGTAACCTATGAGAGACTTCAATTCTTTTAAAGTTAGAGTCTCGTGACAAAACCCCCCCAAAATTAAAGATGGATTACTCTTTTTCAAGTGCAAGATGAAAACAAGTACAAAATGCGCCGAAGAAATAGTTTTCTGTACAGGGTATAAGGTTGTATGAGCCACGGCCCATGGAACTTTCAGCCACGGCCCGGTGATGGCATGTCCTAGAGGGCTGCAATTTGGTATGTTTGATGATTGGAGGGTGGATGATCACTATACTAATTTGCAGCCCTCTAGCCTCAGTAGTTTTTAAGATCTGAGGGCGGACAGAAAAAGTGCGTACTGACAGACAAAGCCATCTCAATAGTTTTCTTTTACAGAAAACTAAAATCTATAATTTTTCAAGTGAAAGATGAGAAATTCTATCAAATAATAATAAAATAAACGGCAAAAATCGTCTAGGTAATATAAAGAAATACTCTAAATTTCCTTTTTCCCTCGCAATGCTCTATTCAAAATCATTTTGCCCGAGAAAGCACTCGTCAACGTACCTACGGACGAAGCTCTCATGCTTTCGAAAGCAACAGGAGTTATACGACACCTGCCCAAAGAATTCAATAATACTCAGTTATCATTTTGCCCGAGAAAGCACTCGTCAACGTACCTACGGACGAAGCTCTCATGCTTTCGAAAGCAACAGGATTTATACGACACCTGCCCAAAGAATTCAATAATACTCAGTTATAAATACAGCCATCTGGAGAAGCGCCATCATCAGTACTGAGCAAACCTGGGGATAATCAATTATGACTTGCAACCGAAGACATCAAGTAGAAGAATAAAAATTGAGCTTTCAATTACGAATGCAGATAAAGCAATCACTTGTCAGCAACGACAGGGGATTGAAAACCCATCAATTAAGGTCCGATTCAGGAGAGCAATCGTTTATTGACAGAATGCATAAGTCATCAGAGCAAGGGGGTAAAGAAGAAAAAAAAAAAAAAAAACTCTGAGGATGAGAAACTAGATTCGTTGTAAAATGTTCACAGCATAAAAACGATGTAATGACGCTGTTCAACAAGTACTAATTTAGAATGACTTTCAGTTTGTGTAAAGTGAAGAACAATGGGAGTAAAAATGAACAAAGGTGGAGAACAGAGTAAAGACATTACGACAAAAATAGTTCACATTACAAGATCTGTAATAACAGTATTCACTGGTTACATATTTACGATAGATTTTCTCTAATGGTCACTATAAAATACGAGAGACAAAATGCGCAAAATGCGATCAGAAATAAAATTGGAAAATAAAAACACACCATAACCATGCCTAATCCCGAGAGTAAAACGTCAATATAAATATAAATTAATATATATTAATTCAATATACATTCACACTTCGCTAACTTACTATGACTCCTGTAGTTCATACAAAATAAATGGAAAAAATATGCGATTATAAATAAAAAAATGAAAAAATAAAAACGTACATTATAAACAAGTCAAATCCTCAGAGTAAAAGTTAAATTAATGTATGATATATATACACATATATATACATACACACACACACACACACACATATATATATATATATATATATATATATATATATATATATACATATATACATATATATATATATATATATTAATTCAATATACATTCACACTATAACTACTATGACTCCTGTAGTTCATACAAAATAAATGGAAAAAATATATATTATAAATAAAAAAATGAAAAAATAAAACACACACATTATAAACAAGTCAAATCCTCAGATAAAATTAAATTAATGTATGATATATATACACATATATATAAATACACACACACACACACACACACAATGACATATATTTATATATAAATATATAAATATAAATATATAATAAAAATACATATAAAAAAATATATATAAATAAGATATATAATATATATAAACCCCCAAAAAAAAAAATATATATATATATATATATATATAAATATATAAACTCAATACATATTCACAAGATCCATAACTACAATGACCTTTCATTTTTAATTCCCATAAAATTAAAGAGAAAAACGGCCATAATAAAAATGGAAAAATATAAAAAAAATCCTTTACAAACAAGACTACAGTAATCCCCAGAGTAAAACCCCCACCCCAAAAAAATCTTGTGGTAAAGCAATGAAGAAATAAAAAAAAAAACAGCAACGAACCACAAGAGGAACAGGAGGAGGGGCTGAATGAAGATTATGGTGCCTGACATTCTTCGATGGCCTCGGTCTCCACTAAGTGAGGGTAATTCTAATTAATGGGTTCATAAAATCTACGCTAACCTCGCTCTTCCTTCGTCACAGACCCCCAGTCCAGTTAGCCTTGTGGTGCAATGGGCGACTGAACAGCAACGACAGCAGCAGGAACAGCAGCAGCAACAGCTGACTTCAGGTTTGGTGCCTGACATTCTGACGATGAGTGGACGGTCTCGCTCTGAAGAGGGGCGTTTGACAGTAGACAGATAAATGAAGGAGGTTTAAAATAAAAGGTGTATATGTATATGTATCTGTAAGTCATCTGTATGTATAAAAATGACATAAAATAAAAATCGAAAGTCTTTGTATCTCCTCTTATTTTCATGTGAAGACCTCTTAAATTCTTCACTTACAGGACCACTATATATATATATATATATATATATATATATATATATATATATATATATATATATATATATATATATATATATGTGTGAGTGTGTGTGTGTATGAAAAAAAAAACAGCATTAAAACAGAACACTGTAAGTAAACGAACTGAATCCAAAGCACGAATATACAAAGTCACGAACGCTCACCACTGAAACTGTACTTGCCTCTCAGCACCATTCCACAAAAAAAAAAAAAACTAAAGCAATTAGACTCTACGGTTTGACTCACTTTATCGCCGCGGCAAGGACGCCGAAATCCCCCGTTATTTTAGATAGTTCTTCGGGCATCGTACTTCCTGGCGGCCTGAGGCAATGACTGAGTTCTCAAGCCAGCAGAGACCTCTTCAAAACTGTCACGTTGTAGGGTCCAACAGCTGCGATTAATCTGTCATTCCATAGACTTCATTATTACAATTTTTTCTCTATTATTATTATTATTATTATTATTATTATTATTATTATTATTATTATTATTATTATTATTATTATTCAGAAGATGAACCCTATTCATATGGAACAAGCCCACCAAAGGGGCCACTACTCGAAATTCAAGCCTCCAAAGAATATGTTCATTTGAAAGAGGTACCAAAAAGTCATAGGAAATACAGAAAAAAGAGATCAGTTATTAGAACAAGATAAAATAAATTACAGTGTAAATAAAACATTAATAATTTATTTACATTTTTACCTATTTAGTATTTAGCATTAAGCAATTATTTTAATATATATCCCTACTCATGACAAATAGCCCAACTTAGGAACCTTTGTCTCCGGGACACATATATAAAAAAAGACATTCATTTCAAAACGGGTTCTGAATCACGTTCTGAATTAGAAATTCATTCCAGAATCTTCAAAAGACAAAGGACGCTTCGAGTAGAAAACAAGTTTGCTTTGCACAAATTTCACACGCGCACAAAAACGGGTAATTTCATTACTTTATTGCTGTTTTATCTCAAACATCCAGTTTTCCAGGATCTTCTGATATAAAATACATTCGGGGTATTTTCCCGTTGTATTTTTTGCTTTTGTAAAGACTTGCGTGGTTTCTCATTTACATAACCAATGTTTGCATTCTTCTTCTTTTTTTTTTTTTGTAAAATATGAAACTTCGTATCTTTGGTTAAAGTGGTCATGTATTCCGTTACCAGTTTTAAGTATGATCTTTGTGTGAAAAAAAAATACTACAAGAACAATGTACACATGAAAACCCTTTCGTACCGTCAAACGCTGGCTTCTTCACCTAATAATACATGAAGACACCAGGACCTTGTAAAACTCTCACTGTTACCACATAATCCCCTAACCTCTGTCACGTCGCTTGAACTGTAATCACATCAATTATATCGCCTTTTGTATTAAAGGTCTTTATAAAAGTCGCGGCAATCCCCCACAAAAGATTCTAACCAGATAATTTAATCAATCAACGTCGGGTTCGACAAGCTGGCCTGTCGTACTCTAAGTCTTCTGCAATTAACACCCGAAATCTATTTGTGAAGAGAAGTCTTCGCCACCGAGGAGGTAGGTTTTCACAGCAAATCAAGCGTGAAGTTAGAAAAGCAGATCGTTATCATTAATATTATTGAGCCGTGGTTCCGTAATAACGTAAAATCATTTTCTGAGATTCCTCGCTCAACTGGTCTTCCTTTTAATTAAGAAATGATCTTACGCAATCCATTTGAATCCGGAGGTTAAAGTGAGGCAGAACGTTGACTGTGCTCACTGATACGTGCGCTCGCGCACAAACACACACACATATGTATGTGTATATATATATGTATATATAAAATTTACATATATATAAATATGTGTGTGTGTTTATCATGGTTATATATATATAAATAAACTTCAGCAGCAATAATAATAATAATAATAATAATAATAATAATAATAATAATAATAATAATAATAATAATAATAATAATAATAATAATAATAATGCAGCTGTCACCATGACCCAGGATGTATAAGAGAGCTTCTCTGAAAACCATTAAAGGCTTTAGCTATCAGGTACATCTCTGAAATATAATCATGTACCTCAGTTTGTTAGTTAATAAACATTACAAATAAGTGGCCCTTGTTTCAAGTTGTGGCTGAAACTGAATTTGCAAATGATGTTGTTATACCTGAAAATGAATTTGCAAGTGACTTTGTATATCTGAAAATGAATTTGCAAGTGACTTTGTGCATCTGAAAAAAATTTGCAAGTGACTTTGAAAATCTGAAAATGAATTTGCAAGTGACTTTGTATATCTGAAAATTAATTTGCAAGTGACTTTGTATCACTTTGTATATCTGAAAATGAATTTGCAAGTGACTTTGTACATCTGAAAATTAATTTGCAAGTGACTTTATACATTTGAAAATGAATTTGCAAGTGACTTTGTAAATCTGAAAATGAATTTGCAAGTGACTTTGTAAAGCTGAAAATGAATTTGCAAGTTACTGTATATCTGAAAATGAATTTGCAAGTGACTTTGTATATCTGAAAATGAACTTGCAAATGACTTTGTAAATCTGAAAATGAATTTGCAAGTGACTCTATATATCCAAAAATGAATTTGCATGTGACTGTACATCTGAAAATGAATTTGCAACTGACTTTGTAAATCTGAAATTGAATTTGCAAGTGACTTTGTATATCTGAAAATGAATTTGCAAGTGACTTTGTATATCTGAAAATGAATTTGCAAGTGACTTTGTATATCTGAAAATGAATTTGCAAGTGACTTTGTTAATCTGAAAATGAACTTGAAAGTGACTTTGTGAATCTGAAAATGAATTTGCAAGTGACTTTGTCAATCTGAAAATGAATCTGCAAGTGACTTTGTGAATCTGAAAATGAATTTGCAAGTGACTCTGCATATCTGAAAATGAATATGCAATTGACAGCACCTACGACCATAACTTGCAACTGAAATCGTCTAACAAGTTTGCAAATGACAACGATAAAAAATTTCTAAATGGCACCAGTTGGTAAATGCTGAGACACCGTCGCCATCATAATCACGAGGTCACAAACCGAGATGAAAAATCTCATTTGGAAAAACTGGCGAGATCCATTCAACATCAATTACGTCCCGACTAAAATGGCTTTATGTTTTGTTTGGGACCAATTTACTCTACTCTTACAACCCCTCCGACTTGTGCAGAAATTGGGAACTGAATTTTTGCCCTCATTAACTCTCCTCGCTTACAAAAATTGCTGTCACTGGGCGGTTTCTTTCATATTTAGCGATGCAGTACAGAAGTACCGCTTCTTGACCGACCCAGCCTTCCAAAAACTACATTTCCCAAGGAATAATTTACATCATACGACAGGAAGCAATCTCTCTCTCTCTCTCTCTCTCTCTCTCTCTCTCTCTCTCTCTCTCTCTCTCTCTCTCTCATATCTACAATTACCGATTCCTAACTGTTCCATTCTTCTAAACTTTACATTTTCCAAGGAATAGCTTTCATCATACGAAAGGAAGCAATCTCCTCCTCCTCCTCCTCCTCCTCCTCCTCCTCCTCCTCCTCCTCTCTCTCTCTCTCTCTCTCTCTCTCTCTCTCTCTATCTCTATATATATATATATATATATATAAATATATATATATGTGTATATATATACACACAAGTACCGCTTTCTAACTGTTCCATTCTTCTAAACTTTGAATTTCCCAAGGAATAATTTACATCATACGAAAGGAAACAATATCTCTCTCTCTCTCTCTCTCTCTCTCTCTCTCTCTCTCTCTCTCTCTCTCTCTCATCTAGACTATTTTTTCAAGGTCAACCATGTCCGGTTCATACACGAGAAATCGAGATTAAATCCTTCTCTCTCCCTCTCTCTCTCTCTCTCTCTCTCTCTCTCTCTCTCTCTTGTCCCTGACCCCATGCTTCAAGAAACATCTTTCAGAAGAGGGAGGGAACTGAACAGGTATATTACCAAATCGTCAACGGAACAGACGAACACGGAGGGAAGAAAAACGTGTGAAGGACAGGTGACGTCATGGAAAAGAAAAAAGTTTCGTAACGACACAAAACGCCTGCTAGAGAACACGCTGAATGTTGGGGGTCAAAAACAACCCGGCAATGAAGCAACACGTTTCTAAGAAGAGGATAAAAAAAAAAGTAAAAATAAAAAAAGTAAAAAAAAAAAAAAAAAGAGGAGAGAAAAGGTCCCCCTGAGGTACACCGCCAATGGGGACGAATTCTGAAAAGGGGTCCCGTTAGACGCCGCTTTTAGAGAGAAGGTCGCGCACGCCGTGAGATACTTCCAATGATGCGACCAGCCGCAATTGTCAACTACAGTAAAACAGCCCTGGCCAAGAGAAAGCAGGGGAATTGTGGACGCAAACAGGAGTTGCTTGGCACTTAAGACGGAGAGATACGCCTGGGTACGAACGAATCACTTTTATCTTTATTCACGGGCATTAAAGCATGCCTTAACTGCCCCGTCTGACCGGATGCCGGAGAACTTTTTCTAGGAGCCGCTTGACGAAAGATCGAAAAAGAAAACGGCAGTTAAAAATGGCACTTAGGAGGCAGTCGAGCCCATAAACCTAGCAACGTATATCTAGAACCAGGTCTATCTGGTAGAGAAGATCATATTACAGCGCTGAAGTCATGACAGCCACAATCTGCTTCAAAATGTGATGCTAAACTGACTTTTACATTGTACCAAAATGAAAATATTTCTTTTTCAAATACACAAATGGGATACCAACTGAAATGCAACACCAAGATTCAACTTCATCCATCAGGAATCCATCTGGAATTCATTACATAAGCCCCTGACTCCTACCAGGTATCTTGCAAGCTCAAACCGAGGCTCAACTAACGTCCCAAAATAGCACGGTCCCTCATCTCTGAAAACAAAACTTGTTCAGCGCTGGCTGACGTTTTTTGCACCCAGAGAGAGAGAGAAGTGTAGGTTCGTCCAGGTGTCCACGCTTGTGTGCGTGTGTGTGTGTGTGTGTGTGTGTGTGTGCGTGTGCAAGCATCTAAGAGCAGCAGCTTATTGGAGAGACCTTATCTTACAGTCAACTTACTGAGCGGTTTCCTCCAGCTTAGGGTAAACTCCCGAATGATCACGTTCCAATGGATGGAGGGAGGTGGAAGAGACTGGATGCAGAGTGGGCAAAATGTCAGGGCTAGGGGAGTGTTTGTGTCCGTGGATGGAGAGTAGATGGGGGAGAAAGAGGAGGGAGACGTCTGGGAGACTGCAAGCCAAGACACAAGATGGGAATTCACTGAGGTACAGGGGGTTTGTTGTAGGTAAACCGTGCCGCTTCAGTACATGGAACCAGCCATGGGAAATATGACCATATGGCCATTTCCTAAGTGTTAAAAGCGAGCATGGTATACGAAAAACTTAAAACAAACCTGAATCCTGGTACTGAGGCAGAATGGCTAAGCCATGACACGTACTGCAAGAGGCATGCCATAGTTGCAAGACGACGACGGGAGTGGAAACCAGGAAACACAGTTCAAGACACAAGAGGTCACTGGCATACCAGCATGAGCCTGGTCTACGCTTGGAACAACTCTGTCGAGGACAGCTGAGTCAAGAACCACTTTTTTTCCCCCCCTCCAACAGATTGCTACAAGCCTACATCTCTGGCCATCAGTGGTCGATTTTTCTGGCGTCTCTCATGGGCGTAAGGACGTTATGGTGATTTTGAAGAGTAATTTGAAGCTGTCGAATATAATAGCATGTCGAATTGAACGACTAACTCGTGAGATATCACGAGTTTCATCCCAAACGTAACTATTTAGTATATAATTATTATTACTAGAAATCAATCCAATTTACTGCTCTTGACCTAAATTGTAGCAGCCCGAATATACTTCCAGTTTAGACTGGAAAAATTATAGATGAACGTTTTTGGTACACGTGGCAGACAGTGATAAAAAGCAGAGTTCATTGTTAGGACACGAAAAAATAAAAACGCAAAGAAAAACCTAAAACAATTCAAAACTAAAATGACAAGGTCAGCAGTTCACTTTCATAGAAACGTGAAATCATTCATTTCTCTGTTTCTCTAGCTTTTAGTTGACTCTCTCTCTCTCTCTCTCTCTCTCTCTCTCTCTCTCTCTCTCTCTCTCTCACACACACAAACACACAAGTGAAAAAAAATTATTTTGGGCTGGGGGGTGTTCCAGCAGAAAAGATCCGTAGAATAACTTCGAAGTGATGTAAAAAAAAAACTAAATTTAAAAACGCCACTTTTAAAAGGGCCACCTTACACTTTCTGTTTATCTAATCCAGCTACAAAGATTATCTGTTGCTCAGCATACTGATTCACCTTCCTTCATGTGGAGTCAAATGCACTGCCCCAAAATGGAAAACTGCAGTGTCTGCAAAATTTTTCGAAATTGAGATACGCCACCTACTGGGCTCGTGAAACACTGATGCACAAGTTACTGCAGTTTCAGAATGATTGTTCAATGCTTTCCACGAGTATTTAGGGGTCCCATCTGCAGTATCTGCAAAATCAGTAGTAAGTCAAGGAAAAACTGCAGCTTCTAAAAATTTTTCTCAAGTTTTGTATTTTTGCAGATACTTCAGTCTTCCATTTTAGGGTAGCACACTCTCCTCTCTCCAGCCCTTATTCAATTATCACTAGCAGTATTTCTAATGATTTTTATTCATGTTTAAGCTCCACGAAAGATCTGACATATCATTTTGTTAAGGGAAAATTCCCTTCTTGATTTGGAAAGATCATTGGACTGGCAAAACTGGAAACAAGTTTTAAACACGTATCCGCTAACAAATGTAATCTCCCGCAAGGGGTCAGCACAAAAGAACATAACGAGAGATATAACAGAATTCTGGCGTCGAGAAAATCGAGCAGTGAAGCGTAGATGATTTGGAGAGAGAAAAACACTTCCAGGCAAGACGCATTGGCTGACATTTACTGCAAATACCAAGCAAACGCTTAATCGAATCGATAAAACTTAATACAAGGAAGGACAAAATCATAATGATAATGAAAACTGATAACGAAATTAAAAAGAGATGGGGGAAACTACTAAAATAATATTCATAATATTTCGGGTTTAGGAAGAGATCGTATCACGTGACTGAAAATCAGCTAATTAATGGTGCACTTGGCCCGCTGAAACAATATCCGCAAGGACATCTAGTGAAACTTTTATCTTCTAATTTTACCTGGGAATTGAGTAGCCTCTCTCTCTCTCTCTCTCTCTCTCTCTCTCTCAACAGTCAGCATAAAAAGTTCCTAACCTCTACTGAGCTTATTTTTGCTTCATTTTTGGGTTTATTTATGACTTTTTGTAACAGAATTTTATGTGCATTTTTTCTTGTAATGTGAATTTATATTCGAAATACATTATTATTATTATTATTATTATTATTATTATTATTATTATTGGTGAAGAAATCCACGATAGTGTACACACACACACACACACACACACACACACATATATATATATATATATATATATATATATATATATATATTATATATATACTAGAAATATATCAACAAACGAAAGCTTTCGAGAACCTGCTTGATTCTCCTTCTCAATTTGAATCAGACTGAGAATTGGAAGGAGAATCAAGAAGGTTCCCGAAAGCCCTCGTTTTGTATATATGTTTGTAATATATATCTACACTTACACAACTGTGGATTTCTTCACTATTTTAGTGACTCACGCTATCATGAGATTTATTATTATTATTATTATTATAATATTATTATTATAATTATTATTATTATTATAGTTTCGACGTTAGTCTGTAATGCCAAAATCAACCAATCAGTCACTAGATCTTCAGTATTTTAGTGACTCACGCTATTATTATTATTATTATTATGATTGATTATTATTATTATTATTATTATTATTATTATTATTATTATTATTATTATTATAGTTTCGACGCTAGTCTGTAACGGTAAATCAATAATCAATCAGTCCTCAGATCTACATTAATTATTATTATTATTATTATTATTATTATTATTATTATTATTATTATAGTTTCCTTCGTGCAATTAAAGTCCTCAGATCTAAACGAAAATTTTACGACAACTGAAAACTCCATCGCCATTATAACCCCAAAAACCACACCCTCCTCTTCTAACCCACAAGGATCAAGAATCCGCTCTCTCATACTTCACCCCTGTAGGAACTCCATCAGTCCGGACGGGTGACACGCAATTAATTTCCTTGTCCGCCCTTCACACACTTCAGTAATCAAGACCCTCCCGTCAATTGACTTCCTAAGAGCACAACGCTGTTGCTAGGGCATCGCAGGGATTCCAGAGTGATAACGGAAGATGGCTATCAGTTAACAACGATGCCCCTCTCTGATTAGTTTCGATTTATCACTTGGCAAGAGCTGCGTTCTTCTTCGTCAACTTTCACGTTTGGCTTTATAAGGAATGAGTGGTCGAGAAGTTTTGTGTTTGGGATGACAGCTTCCAGTCGTAATCTCCAGGACTTTTAAATGGCGCGCTTAAACACGGGTGTAAATTCCCTTGGCAATCTCGAGATGTCAGGTAGAAAATGGAAGAATTTTGCCTAAACATTACTAAATCTTGGTAAGAGATAATCCAAGAGTCATTGTTTAAGTAAGGAACGACTCTCGGCTTGTCAATTAAAGGCTCAATTATAAACCAATGCTCTCTGATAAAAATGTACACGAAAACCAGAGAGAACTCGTTAACTAACGTAACCTAAGATTATATTTTTCGTAAAATATATATTACGAAGACAAAACATCTCTTTTCCTTTTTATGAGCCTGTGCAAAGTCAGAAAAGTGTCTGGTAAAAGTTGAAGAAATAAAAGAAACAAAAGAAATCGTTTTTATAGGGGACGAAAAATAGACCACCCAAATCATACATTCAACCGTGTCATTTTAACCACTGTCCCGAGACTGCTCGAAGGGTCTTGAGCATTGATGCGAAACTCCCTCGTCCCCATTATCAAAAACATAGGGGGTAGGGTGGAGAGCTATCAGCTACATATGAATTACAGCTCCAGCCTTGATGCTTCGAAGGGTCCCACTTTTTCTGGAATGAGACAGACGCTGATATTTCCTTCCTACCTACGAGACGAATGTTCGCCTGGTTACCTTGAGTTTCCCGGAGGACAGTCGACTGGTTGGGGTTAATTCGAATCACCTTTGCGTTCACGAAGACACCCCAGAAACGAGGGAAGAAGACCACTGAACAGAATGAAAGAAAATGACGACCGATATTATATCAAGGGCACAGAACATACGAGAATCTCAGAGAGCGATAAGATCCTATCGGCCACTCTGAATTTACGTTTGACCTTAAACCTCGTGTCAAACGCCATGATCAGGATGTGCTTGAGGCATTCAAGCGAGACAGGAGTGGATGTTTCTTTTTTTTTTTTATTTTGTTTTATTTACTCTTTGGTGCAATGCCATGTCGCTATGCTATAGTGTAGGATAAAGTGTATATATATATATATATATATATATATATATATATATATATATATATATATATATATATATATATATATATATATATATATATATATATATATATATATATATATATATATATATATATATATATATATAGAGAGAGAGAGAGAGAGAGAGAGAGAGAGAGAGAGAGAGAGAACGACTCATGTCTTTCACATTTAGATTGTTATCGCGACATCTCCCCAGTGTTCTTAATTTTGTGAGGGCCATTTTTCTCGAAAATCTGTAAGCCATTCAGAAACGATAGGTCTCTTTCCTTACGTACCCAAAAACTTAAATGTCCAGGGTATACACGTGGCATATACCATTGGCAAAAATAACTGGGCTTCCTTTACCTTGCACAAAATAATAAATTTAAGATTTGGAATATCTTTATAGGCTAAATACACATTAAATCAACGACACTACATCAAATGGCGTTCACATATTAACTATGCAATCATTGTCATCTGTGAAAAAAAAACTATGAGAAAAAATTACTCGAAAATTTTGAAGCACTTAAGATCTTTCCACTGATACCACTACATGATTAATATGAACACTATCTTGCCTGAATATTTTATAGCCGCAGAAAGCGCAATAAAAGCGAAAACAAGAATGATAAGCTGGTATGTCACGTGAAGGATAACGAGGGAACGAGTCCTTAACGATGTGAGAATAGGATAGAAAATATTCGGTATATGATGATGGTTCCAAATTAATAGGAAAAAAAACCCAGAAAAAATTAATAATGCACATATGCGTCGCAAGAATTAGGCAAATTGAATAAATTCAGAGAGAGAGAGAGAGAGAGAGAGAGAGAGAGAGAGAGAGAGAGAGAGAGAGAGAGAGAGAGAGAGAGAGAGATAATCCTCTGGTCCAAGAATTAAGCAAGTTTAATAAACTGTGTGTGTGTGTGAGAGAGAGAGAGAGAGAGAGAGAGAGAGAGAGAGAGAGAGAGAGAGAGAGAGAGAGAATCCTCTGGCTCAAGAATTGAGCAAATTTAATAAACTGAGAGAGAGAGAGAGAGAGAGAGAGAGAGAGAGAGAGAGAGAGAGAGAGAGAGAGAGAGAGAGAGAGAATCCTCTGGTCCAAGAATTAAGCAAATTTAATAAACTGCGTGTGTGAGAGAGAGAGAGAGAGAGAGAGAGAGAGAGAGAGAGAGAGATGACGAGTAGGCGGCTGGATGACAGAACCCGGAGACACTGACACTCGGAAAGCAAGCAAGACGACGGTACGGTCAGTGAGGAGGGACAACAAATCCGCCCAAAACTTGTCATCACACTGACTTCTTGAAGACCTCGCCCTTGACCAAATCGCCCAAAGCAGGAGGTTACCTGTGGTCAGGAAACAAGAAGGGACGGGTTCTCATCGACTAATAGGTTGTTCGTAGGCGAATTTTAGGGTTTAGAGTGTTAATTCTCAGAGTCATAAAATCGTCGAATTAACATATAGATGATTTGGCTAAATGTCAGCGGGCTACAAACAATTAGTTCCTTAAATATATAATTCTTTTTCGTTTTAGAGTTCGGTAACGCAAGGTTAATGATTAATATGGTTGCGTTTTGTTGATTGGGTTAAATAGGGAGTTGTCGACACGACAAAATTCAATTAACTCAGTTCCCCATGATCATGACTGAACACATGTGAGGAAAAAGTCTGAAAATATTCCTTTACACAAAGAAATATATCTGCAAGACGATGTTGACACAAGTCAGAAAATATTCCTTTACACAAAGAAATATATCTGCAAGACGATGTTGACATAGAGTTGAGACATGAATTTCAAATCCTCTATATCATTAAATCCCATTGCAAATAAGTATATTCAATGCTCCAAATGATGCAAAATAATTTTTTTAGGGCATCCTGGTAGGGAACCTCCTTGTTACGTTACTGTTAAGGATTTGCATACATTTAACGACGAGTGTTAAGAATCTCGATATACGGACGAATGCAATTTTTTGACGTTTAAGAGAGACTGTAATACCACCTTATTATATATATATATATATATATATATATATATATATATATATATATATATATATATATATATATATATATATATATATATATATATATACATATGTATGTATATATATAATATATATATACATATATATATATACAAAAAAATTTATATCTTAGTTTAACCCCGACCACCGAACTGATTAACAGCTCTCCTAGGGCTGGCCATGAGATTTATTTTATAAGAACCAACTACCTAGCATACAACTTATTGTGGAATCCGAACACATTATGACGAAATATTTCTATCACCACAAATAAATTCCTCTAATTCTTCATTGGGCCGGTCGGAGAGTCAACTATAGCCGAGAGCTCTACCACCCGACAATGAAGAACTGAATATATGTACAAATATATATATATATATATATATATATATATATATATATATATATATATATATATATATATATATATATATATATATATGATATATATATATATATATATACATATATAGACACACAGACAGATAGAAAGATATATAGATGCATGTGAATATATAACAACACAGTAGTAAATGAACACAAAAATCCTTGAAAAGTCATATATCCAGAATTAAATTTAAGCACTAATTTTGTTTTCTCTTTCTTTGCAGGTAAGTTCTCTTACTCCTTCCCAGCTGCTACAAAACGGTAAGCACTCACTAACCAGATTTATAGAGCAATGTACTCCAAAGGGGTTTCAGCAAAGCGTGCGTATTAAGTATGTGGGTGTACTACAGATTGCGATTCATGAAAGAAAAAAAAGGCAGTAAACTAGACTGCTGTTGTTGGGTACATTTCATTTTAGCAACTGAAAACCTCTGCTGAAAGAACCGGCATTGTTTTCGACACCTCCCAAAGGCATCAATTAGAAACTTTTTAGCTACGTTGCAGTCGTTAAGGTCAAACACCGAACTGCACTTATAAATCCGTTAAGCTCTTACTACGGGATTCTTAATTGCACAGGCGTATATTTTAACCTGATCATGTTGTATTATGGAAGAGATTTTTTTTCATATAATTTGATTCTTACTGTTAAGTTTTCATAAAATATATATCAGAGTATCTTATAAATGAGAGAACGAGAGAAGGAGAATTTAAGTTAAATTAGGCATTAGTGGAAAATTATAGACATTATAAAGGGACACTTGAACAAAATTAGCATCATGAATTTGAAATATCCTTTCACTATAAACATTAAATGTAAATGAAATATCGTTTCAATGCAAACATCAAATTTAAGTGAAATATCGTTTCAAAGTAAGCATTTAAATTTAAATGAAATATCTTTTCAATGTAAACATTAAATGTAAATGCAATATCCTTTCAATATAAACATTAAATGTAAATGAAACATCCTTTCAATATAAACATTAAATGCAAACGAAATATCCTTTCAATATAGACATCAAATTGAAACGAAATATCGTTTCAAAATAAGCATTAAATGTAAATGAAACACTTTTCAATATAAGCATTAAATGTAAACAAAATACTTTTCAATATAAGCATTAAATGTAAATGAAATACTTTCCAATATAAGCATTAAACCACATGAAATATCCTTCCAAAACAAACATTAAATTTAAATGAAATACCACTTCAATACAAACATTAGATTCAAATGAAACCTCCTTTCAATACCAACATGCAATTTCAATGCATAATCTAAAAGTGATCAATAAAAAAGTGATACGAAAAATCCCAGTAACTCTTAAAAAAAAAAAAAAAAAAAAAAAAAAAAAACACTCAGGGCAGATGAATCCCAAGACCTCGCTCACCTACAAGAGACTAGGCAGAGAGAAAAAAAAAATTACGAAGCAATAAAAAAAAAGCCAAACCAGTCAAGTCGGTAACAGGGTTTATCAGATGACCATAGAAAAGGCTTCGACATATGTCGTGGCGCCCTTTGGGATTGTCTGAGTGTCCGCGTCTCCTATTACTGCTACCGCAGAAGGCTCTGTTGTGAAATTAACATGTGCCTTGACCAGCAACCACTGGTAATTGAAACGATTCGACAGAGGAAACTGTGTAGGTGCTGGTCTTTGTTCATTTGTGAGGGCTTATCAGCACAGACAGTTTGGACAGTGATGATGAAATGGTAAGATGCTTCACTTTTCTGCAGGTGAGAGAGAGAGAGAGAGAGAGAGAGAGAGAGAGAGAGAGAGAGAGAGAGAGACTGTATATTAACAGTTAGTGTAGACAACATTGGTGAAATGGTAAGATGCCACACTTTTCTGCAGTTGAGAGAGAGAGAGAGAGAGAGAGAGAGAGAGAGAGAGAGAGAGAGAGAGAGAGAGAGAGAGAGAGAGAGATTAATAGTTAGTGTAGACAATATTAGTGAAATGGTAAGATGCTATACTTCACTGCAGTTTTTTTTTTTTTTTTTTTTTTTTTTTTTTTTTTTTGAGAGAGAGAGAGTTAGTGTAGACAATATTAGTGAAAATGGTAAGATGCTATACTTCACTGCAGTTTTTTTTTTTTTTTTTTTTGAGAGAGAGGTTTAGATAACTCAGAGAGAGAGAGAGAGAGAGAGAGAGAGAGAGAGAGAGAGGCTTAATAACTCACTTAGACAATGATGGTGAAGTGGTAAGATGCTATACTTCACTGCAGTCCTTTTGCGAGAGAGAGAGAGAGAGAGAGAGAGAGAGAGAGAGAGAGAGAGAGAGAGAGAGTCTACAACAGTGTAGTGAAAAGTAAAATGCTATACCCTACTGCAGTTGAGAGAGAGAGAGAGAGAGAGAGAGAGAGAGAGAGAGAGAGAGAGAAAATCATTATATGGTTGTGCAATCGCATATTCCGGAATAAAGTGCTCTGGGGCCACTTTTTTTAACCCTTAGCACCACTATCACTATTTTTTTCCCCCTTACAGCCCATATTTTACCCCTCCACATATCTTAATGATCTCTTCAACACTTGTAAAGTTGTTAATGCCTCAATACTTCTTTCGTTCTTTCAGTTTTTTATTATTGTTGCCTTTGATGGTAATACTGAAACCTTGGTCCATTTTTTTTTTGGCTAAAGAATTTGTTTTCAGTGTTAGAATGCATTCTTATCTTTATTTCCATTCATTATTTCCAATTTATTTCCATTTCCTTTAATTTCTTGTTTCTGGTAAATTGCTTTAGCTATTTTGATTTTTCAGAATCAAAAATTGTGGTACATTTGTTTCCCGTCTCAATGTTTTTCCAATTAATTTTCCGAATGTTTTTCCATTATTCCTTGAATTTCTTGTTTCTGATAAATTACTTTATTTCTGCTCAAAATATAATCAATTTCTTTCATTACCTTACATCTTTTCGTTCTTTGGATCAAAAACAATCTTAGTACAGAATTTCTTTCCAGTCTCAAAATACACTTTTATCTGTACTCCCATTCATTATTTCCAGTTTATTTTACAAATGTTTTTCCATAATTCCTCTAATTTCTAGCTTCTGATAAATTACTTTGTATCTGATCGTGAAACTTTCTTTCATTGTACTATATTTTCGTTTTCTTTGGAACAAGAAAAAAAAGCATACCCTAGGGAACGCCTCATTTGACACACATACCGGTTTTCAATTATTGCCGCTTGGGAGTTCTCGACAAAAATCATTTATATACACGAATTTAAACCCTTACCTTGCAGCGATGGTGTCGAGTTTGAATACGCAAATTTCCTCTTGTTTCGTGACTTTAGGTTAATGAGATGCGCATATATAAATAGAGGGTTGGGTCGAAATGAAGTATATTAAACATTACGGGGCTAGATGACCTCCCGTCCTCATTACGAAAAGTATTATTAATCTGAGAATGATTTAAGAAGTGCGTTTATTTACACAAGAAGCTCAAGGTAGTTCTTTGCAGGTGTCAATAATGTAAAGAAACGAAAACTTATCTGTAAGCTTTGAATAAATATTCATATTGCAACCATCTATCACTTAAATATTTTCAACAGAACAACAATAGCACCACTTCAATCTTACACTCAAAATCTATCATCCTTTATAAAATAGGATCCAGATTTAGAAGTACCTGACACCCTCCCAAAGACCCATTTCCAAACTATGCCCCCTGGAAGGAGGTCAACCATCTTTCCCCACTGTCTGTCTATAACCCTGTTCTACTTCAGAGAGACATTTACTCTATACAAACTTCACAGACCTCTCCTTCAAAGGACATTTGCACCCGTTTGCCTCTCGAAATACCAGTGGCCAAAAACGACGGTAGAAGAAATCAAGGCTTCCCTGACGGGATAGGATCTTGTCGAATTGCCTATAATCTGCAAAAGTCCTTGATTGAATGACTGACTGATTATAGCTACTAAACCTGGCGTCAGAACACCTTGGGTATTGACAACGTAATAAGTTATAAAAAAAAGAAAACTTAAAAAATAAATAACAAAAGTAAAATAACAAATATTTAAAAAATATATAAATGTAGTTTCTGATATTAGATATTTTAATACATGAAACAAAAATGTTTATCCATTTATTTTTCTTTTATCTTATTATGGCTAATAACTATATATATATCTATATATATATATATATATATATATATATATATATATATATATATATATATATATATATATATATATATATATATATATATATATATATATATATATATATATATATATATATATATATATATATATATATATATATATATATATACATATACTGTATAATCATATCTATTCACATATACTATCTATACATACACATATTGCATACGTGTAATATTTAAAATTTATTGAAGATGCACCCAGCCTCTTGCAGTGTTACGGGATCCTCTCTGCCGTGACAGAAGAAACGTCCGCGTGACGTAACCCGTTATACGCTTCAACTAACATTTGGGTTTCGATACCGAGAGATGATATAAATTGGAAATCCTAAGGCCACAACTAGAGGACAACTCCAAAATGAATTCTCGACGGGTTTTAAAAACATCTCGCCCAGGAGACGCAACGGGGCTCGAGATAAGATTAGGATAACTGCTAAGAGCCCACAAAAAAAAAGACCCATTATAAAACCAAATCCCGTTCTTCAGAATCGTACCGAAGTACAAGCACTTGTCGAGATGAGTTCCTGTCAGCCCTGAAAAGCCAGGCAATCGACTGGATAGCAGGCTGCTCGTCTTTCTCGTGTGACGAAGGCGATGAAATTTTGCCTTTTGTGATTTTCAATCTGCTGCCAGAATCTAGGCCGAGGTCGCGGGCCAGAACGAGGGGACAAAGTTCGCCTCGCAAGGGTCGCTCCGAATCATGAGAGGGATTATGTGCTGACCCGTTTCAGCTCGGGTCATTGCTATGATGGGACTGGGGGCGGGGAGGAGGGGGAGAAGCACCGTTATGTAAATGCGTACAACAACGAGAAAAGAGGAGTCATTGACAGAGAAATGAGATTGAAGGATTTTGTGCTACAATTAAAGGATTCATAGAAATGCAATGGACGATATAAGATTCAATGACAATGAAACGAACAATAAATGATTTGGTGACAAAGTAACGGAGACGAAAGCTAAAGGATTCAGTGACAGAAATATTAAAGTTGCAGGGTTCAGTGATTAAAAAATTTCAGTTAAAATATCTACTGACAACGAAATAAAATTTCCATGCCACGGTGAAAAAGAGAACTGGAAGTTACTGGCTTCAGAAACAGAGAATTTAAAGTTTAAGGATTCAGCGACCAATAAAAATAAGTCAATGGATGCAGACATAAATAAATGGATATTGAAAGGATTGAATGACAATTATGCAGAAATTAAAACATAGAGTGGTAAAAGCCTTGCTTGATAAATCTGTAATTAGTTTTAGTATCGCACTTTATGCTTGCGTTCGGCACTGCGCAAACACTAAAGTATGATTATGTAAACAAATACTGAAAGTAAAACTGAAAATAAGGGCGAGAAAAGACACATATTTATCTTTACGTCATTTTTAAATTATATTCATTCACCTGACCCACCAATGCTAATCCAAGTTATGTAAAATTTAGTCGTGTCATTTAGTATATTTTCAACTTTCTGTATTCAGTCATTCTTACTAAGTAAAACAACACCTCTACCTGCGTCTGGTTTAATAATAATAAGGTTTTCCTGTTGAACAAGTTTTTTCTTTAAGAAGAAGGACTTAGAAATTCTGAAAAATGCTTGGTAAACAGGAAAATCTTATTTTTAGTACACCGGACAAAGGCAGAAGTGTTGCTTTACTCAATAAGAATGACTACATACAGAAAGTTATATAAGATATACATGGAGAAGAGAGCACTGAGTTAAAAATTTATAAATCAGTTGTGAAAGTAAAACTGCAATATGAATGAGTTACATAAGCAATAAAAAACTCGAATGAAAATAAACTAACTTCAAAAGTCATAAATAATTAAAGTATGGAGATTAGCCTTTAGAAAATACACATGAAAATAAATAATAACTATATAAACTATACTGCAATATGAATGAGTTAGACACTAAGCGATAAAAATCTCGAATGAAAATAAACTATCTTCAAGAATCATAAACAATTAAAATATGAAGATCTGCCTTTGAACAAATACACACGAAAATACTCAACAACTTTATAAACCTTCATATTCATCGTCCTTATCATCTTCATCAGCGCAGACAAACAACTGAGCGAGTCCGAAATTTACTTCCACGTTACATAACAACCTGACTTCTTTTTCACTTGACCAGTGAAGATCAAATCCTCCCTGTTACAGTAACAACTGTTTCATGACGGATGGTGTCACGCAGTACGTGAGAGAGAGAGAGAGAGAGAGAGAGAGAGAGAGAGAGAGAGAGAGAGAGAGAGAGAGAGAGAGATTAAAGTCACGGACAGGAAATCAACATAAACAAATATATATATATATATATATATATATATATATATATATATATATACACACACATATATATATATATATATATATATATATATATATATATATATATATATATATATATATATGTATACATATGAGAGAGAGAGAGAGAGAGAGAGAGAGAGAGAGAGAGAGAGAGAGAGAGAGAGAGAGAGAGAGAGAGAGAGAATTTTTTTAAATCACAGACATGAAATCAAACAAAGAAAACACCTTTAATGTACACACACACACACACACACATACATATATATATATATATATATATATATATATATATATATATACATATATATACATACAGAGAGAGAGAGAGAGAGAGAGAGAGAGAGAGAGAGAATTTATTAAAATCATAGACATGAAATCAAACATCAAGAAAACACTTTAAAAATATATACATACATTGATAGCGAGAGAGAGAGAGAGAGAGAGAGAGAGAGAGAGAGAGAGAGAGAGAGAGAGAGAGAGAGAGAGAGAGAACGTGTTGCTGTGGACGGGGGACAGACTTATACTCCCTAAACTTATGTAAGCTGTGAAACCGGAAATCGAGACATCCGGTCCCCCTGTTAATCTAGCCTTAGCAGACAAGCCGTTTCCACTTCTTCAGATATCATTTGGGCAGCACTTTCGTAACTTGAAGCTAAACGCTTCTCTTAACAGTAATAATACTCTACAATTATTGTTTATGTTATGGCTTTTACATTAGTCAACGTCAGTCTGAAGTTTTAATCTGAATTACTTACCATAATGATTTTATCTTTTTTTTTTTTTTAACTCGGTAACTGACTTGTTGAATCGGTTGAGATACAAAATTAGAAACTTCATGTATTCTTTTTCTTTTTATCTTAATATATGACTTTGCTTGACAGTTAAATCTGTCAGGGACACGATTATAAAGCAGGTTTTCTTTCTCGTCTCCCAATTTAACTCAATATCTTAATTTCTGAAACGGTTAAGTCAGCTTGAGACAAAATTAGAGACTTAATGTTTTCTTTTTACTTTCCTCTTTTCACTCAATGTTTGGCTTTGTTAAACAGTTGAATCTGTCAGTGAGAAGATTATAAAGCACGTTTTCTTTCTCCTTTCCCATTTTAACTCAATACCTGACTTTCTGAAACGGTTAAATCAGCCCGAGACAAAATTAGAGACTTAATGTTTCCTTTTTCCTTCCCCGGTTGTGTTCAGTATTTGATTTTGTTAAAATAGTTGAATCAGAGATGATTAGACACTTATGTTTTCTTTTTCCAATTGCCTTTTAACTCAACATTTGATTTCGTCAAACGGTTAAAAATTCTGAGACAAAATTAGAAACTTTATGTTTTCAGTTTTCTTTTCCCCTTCTGACTCAGTATCTGACTTGGTTAGACGACCGAATCAGGTCGAGACAAAATGACAAACTTCAAATTTCCTTTTTCCTGAAAGTTTTCAGCAACACAAGCAAACGAGAGTGAAAGTCTCGTCGAAGTGTCTATGCTTTCAGTCCGATTCCCACCTGAAGCCAAAAAATTATGTAACAAAAAAGTCTGCTTTTTAAAATCAAGTGTCAAGACATATGTGAATGATAGTCGCCTTTCGATTCAATTCAGCAAGAAGTCCCGAGCGAGCCAAGATGTTAATGAAGCTTAATGAAGAGCCGAAAAAAAAAAAAAAAAATAATAAAAAAAAAAGTGAATGGGGAAAAGGCAAACTGAACAACTTTCGTTTCCTGGACCTTA
>NC_089788.1:72832719-72895219 GCF_040412425.1 Macrobrachium rosenbergii | reverse complement strand
AGAACAGAGATCCAATAACAGCTAGTAAAGGGAACGAGGAAGGGAAGGTAGGAGGAGAAAAAGCAAAAGTAAAAAAAAAAAAAAAAGGGGTGGTTATTTTAGAAATGTGTCGCCTATCAACGCCTGTCATCTGATCATCTGAAAGGTCTGCTGAAAGCCCCAGAGAGAGAGAGAGAGAGAGAGAGAGAGAGAGAGAGAGAGAGAGAGAGAGAGAGAGAGAGAGAGAGGGTTATATTCCGGTAGCCGATGACCGGATCACTATCGACCACCTCTCGTTTCCAAGTGAATGCTTTTTGTGCAAGGGTGAGGTGCCCAAGCCCCAACGCCCACCCGGCCAAGACCTCTTCAGCTGATTTGGGAGGTCGGGAAGGGGATGGAGGGGGGGAGGAGAGGAGGAAAAGGTGGAGGAGGAGGCTGAAACACGTTATTGAAAACGAGAATGAACAAACGAATGTTTATTTTTTTCATTATTTTCACTCCTTGTTTTTTGCTGACAACATGCCCAATACCAGCAAAAAAAACAACAATAATAATAATAATAATAATAATAATAATAATAATAATAATAATAATAATAATAATAATAACATTGTATAAGGACTCACCGGGAGGCAGAAAAACAATTACCCTCCACCACGAGGCTGTCGTGAGGTAATATTTAAAAGATCATTTGCATGTTACCTTCTTGGCGCAATGAATATTACTGATTCGAACTGACATTTACCGAAGACATAATAATATTTTTTTTCCATATCTCAACACTACAGCCAGGAATTTGAAGGTCACACGAAGAAGAATAATATGGCATAACGGCAGGCAGAAGAAAAGTAAGAAAGGCAGCCAAGTAAAAGATAAACAAACAATAAAGAAAAAATAGCATTAAGACGTCTACAGTTGAACTGCGGATACAGAGAATAGATTATGATAGTTTTCGGGTCTCGAAAATCTCTGACGTTTCTCTATCTCTATCTCACCCTCTTTCTCCTTCGTTTCTTTCCTCAGTGAGAGAACTCTCGCTCTTTCTTCTCCTTCTCTTTCTCAATAAGAGAACTCTAGCTCTTTCTCTGGCGCGTCTCTCCATCTCGTCCGGTCTATTTTTCGGGTGTTGAGTCTCTCATGTCTCTACTTAAATCTCGTACTTCTTCGTTTTTCTATTTTAGCAAAGACATGGTTTAGCTCCCTCGTCTATCTGTCTCGTCCTCCATTCCTTCTCTCTCTCTCTCTCTCTCTCTCTCTCTCTCTCTCTCTGTCAAGGGCGATTGCACAAAAAGGGTACTTTCAGGCTTCGTGATGATACAATTCAGGTCAAGTTTACTTTGCTCTAGTATGGCAGTAATGGACGGAGAGAGACAAGAATGCTACGTGTTTGGAATATCTTCAGGTACTGCACTGCATTCGTTCGTTTCTCTGTCTCCACGTGGGGGCCTCCGCCCGTGCATGACAATGCATGGTACGTGCTTGAAATTGCAACAATTTTCCTATACTCTTTCTTCAGGAGGCTCGCAATACAAAACTGATTATTATTATTATTATTATTATTATTATTATTATTATTATTATTATTATTATTCAGAAGACGAACCTATTCATAAGGAACAAGCCCACCACAGGGGCCATTGGAAGCTTGAAATTCAAGCTTCCAAAGAATATGGTGTTCATTAGAAAGAAATAAGAGGAGGTAAAGGGAAATAAATAAAGGAGAGATCTCACTTATTAAAAAACAATAAATTAACAAATTAATAAATAGATACAAATGTAATTAAAGTATTAAAATAAAAGGAGAATTGTATTAGGGTAGTAATGTTTGAGTAATCAGTTATCTACTGTTTTTCTGAAAGAGCAAAGATTCACTGACTGATTTACGGAATCTGGCGATACGAGAATATACTCTCATCGCGTCAATATACCAAGAAGTCTACGACAGAAAAAGACATCGCTTTCCAGATGACATAACAATCTCGGCCCCCTTACCTAGAACTTGGGATTCCTTCAGAGCGCAAAATCAAAAGTCACTGTTTATTTACGAAATTTCA
Source organism: Macrobrachium rosenbergii (assembly GCF_040412425.1). Lineage (NCBI taxonomy): Eukaryota > Metazoa > Arthropoda > Malacostraca > Decapoda > Palaemonidae > Macrobrachium > Macrobrachium rosenbergii. The sequence continues at coordinate 72,893,186 of NC_089788.1, read as the reverse complement.
CCATTTGCGAAATATGTCTTCAATTTGCGTCACCACCTATCGTGGCGTGATTCCTCAAGATATTACTCGCTACTTAACAATGCAGTGAAACTCATCATCGTTCATTATTCTGACGTGACGACACTTCCAGACATTGTCATGACGCCCGTGATGAAATCATCACCGCCGTCAATGCGCAGTTCCTGTTTCGTCCATAGAAGGAAGTCAAACTGCCTATTAAATTCCATCACTCTTGCGCACACACACACACCTCGTGACCTTGCTTCAACTGGGGTGAAGGCAATTACACAGCCTTTTCAGCAATTATGTTGCAAACATTGCACGGTTGTTTTGTTGTTGTTGTTGTTTTGTTTTTTTGCCTTCTGTTTGTGTTCCGCCGCTTCAATTACACCTATAGATGGTCCGCCAGTCTCTCTCTCTCTTTCTCTTTCTCTCTCTCTCTCTCTCTCTCTCACAGTCAACCTGAAAACTTTAACAAGTAATTTCCAAGACCTAAGATCCGCTGGCCTTCTGTTTGTGCATTGCGTTCCATCGCCTCAATTACAACTGTAGATGGTCCGTCAGGTTCTCTCTCTCTCTCTCTCTCTCTCTCTCTCTCTCTCTCTCTCTCTCTCATACTCTACCCAAAAACCATAACAAGTGTTTTCCAACACTCAAGATTCGCTTGGCTTCTGTTTGCGATCCACCGCCTAAATTATACCTATCGGTGGTGCGACAATCTCTCTCTCTCTCTCTCTCTCTCTCTCTCTCTCTCTCTCTCTCTCTCTCATATTCAGACCAAAAACCATAACACGTATTTTCCAAAAGCTCAAAATTCGCTTCTCCTCTAACTGGGAAATCACCAGAGAAAGGCGTTCGATAAATTAGACACGACCACTGACCACTTTTCCTTTCGCTTGCTTGGCTCGTCATGTAAACAATTCATTTCCTATTTCCCGTCTTCATAAATATTCCTAAATGCGAAGAAAGGCGCTAAATCGTGTAAAAACCTCTAAAGCTAAGATCGAGAGAGAGAGAGAGAGAGAGAGAGAGAGAGAGAGAGAAACAGCCGATTTTAGAACGCTGGAAATTTCCCTCAGTCAGGCAAGAAGTCATGGTATTGCCCAAGTAAAAATGAGGGGACGACACGTATCATTTTCTTCTCTCGTTCGAGATTTCTGATACAGACATGAAATCTGTTCTACCTGCAAGACACTACGTTATCATTATCAATAAAACTGAGAATAAAACTGTGTGGTATTTTCCTTCTGTTGCATTCAAGGCTGCTGAGCTAAAAGTGTGGTATAAATAGCTCACATACTTTCCTATACGTGTATACATTATATATATATATATATATATATATATATATATATATATATATATATATATATATATATATATATACATATATATATATAGATATAGATATTTATATATAATTTTGTGTACAGGCCTATACATACATATATATGTATATATATAAATATATATATATATATATATATATATATATATATATATATATATATATATATATATATATATACATATACACACACACACACACATATATATATATATATATATATATATATATATATACATATCTTACGCATCTGCATGTTATATTAAAGGGAATAATAACGTACTTAGTACGTCTGAAGAGCAAAATTCAAAGTGAGGGCAAATGGACATTGGGAACAAAAGCTGTCTCACACCTACGGAGAGAGAGAGAGAGAGAGAGAGAGAGAGAGAGAGAGAGAGAGAGAGAGAGAGAGAGAATCCTCGTTATGGGAATTGGTAATAAATATTAGCTGAAAAAATACATAAAACGACAGTTTATCAACAAAAGAAAAAATTGGATAAGATACTTATGTTCGTAAATGGGAACTTACCAGGGACAAAAATGAACCCCAAATACATGAAACTAGAGTCAAGACCCAACAAAGCCCAAGTGGGTATTATCCTTTTGCAAACTGACCTGAAAGATTAATTCAATCTCAAACTCTGTGCAACTGTAATCCTTCCAAATTAACATGAAGATATTAAGCATCTAAAAGGAGTTTTCTCAGTCAACTAAAACTTGGAATCGAATTTAGAATTTAGGCCAAATTCCAAGCACTGGGACCTGTGAGGTCATTCAGCGCTGAAACGAAAATTATCAGTAAAAAGGTTTTGAAAGGTGTAACAGGAGGAAAACCTCAAAGCAGTTGCACAATGAATCAATTTTTAGAAGGTGGAAAGTAAGATGGAAGAAAGAGAATATGAAAGAAGGTACAGTAAAAGGAACGAAAGGGGTTGCAGCGAGGGGCCGAAGGCACGCTGCAAAGAACCTTGAAGTAATGCCTACAGTGCACTGCAAGAGGTGCACTGACGGAAATACCCCCTCCGGGGATTAAAACAAGGAAGGTGTTTGCTTTATATTTGAATTCTCACGAAATTGGCTCATTCACAGGGAGATAAGACGCACCAAAATACTAAGAATATAATTATTATACTTTAGAGGGAAGGCGTGTTCTCACTTGACTAAAACCAAGAAGGTATATGCTTGTGACATTGAAATTCTCACGAAATTCTCTACCATTTAACTATCTACTGCTTAAATTATTCTCACTGCAATTCTTATCAAAGTCCTTCAACAACTTATGTCAGTGAAGCACACACCACGCTAGAGAAACAGTGAATAGGATGTTTTAATTTTTTTTGTGAGAGTGCAAAAGACAAAAGTAAAAACAATTCTGCCCATCCACAGGCAAATTTCTATTACGTGTGTAGTTATCATGGAATACGTATCATTAACATCACAAAAGTAATGGCAACAGTTTTGGTAATACCGGCAGTAGCGAGATTTCGCCAACCAGCACTTTTCGGACTGATGACGGAAAGATATCCAAGGCAAGGAAAAGAATAAACATAGCTCTATTCTGCCTCATCACTTCACGATCGATCCGTAATGGCAGTTCCCACACGCCCCGAACACGGTCGCACGACATTACATAACGTACTGTGTACATCAGCCGCTGGAATTACAGCCTTGGCAGAACCCCGTTATGGACGAGCCTGTAATGACCACCTGGATGTTCTCCGTGAAGCGTTCAGCCTTCTCGGGGTATGAAGGGTCGCCCTTCGAAGGAAGGTCGGAGGTCAGGACACGATCCTGACCCTGCCGATACCCATTTGTCGACGCCAGCTTGTGACAGGGTGGCATAATTCTTCTGGGAACGCTTGGCGCTGGTGTCATGCGACCCCGCGCGCGCGCACGAGAGAGAGAGAGAGAGAGAGAGAGAGAGAGAGAGAGAGAGAGAGAATCTTTCTAAAAGCTGAGCCTTGAATAGACAAATGTTGGTAAAGTAGTAATATGTACTCCGTGTAAAAAGAGAAAATAATAATGTAAGTAAAAGAGGAAATTTAAATATCAGGTTAAAAAGACCAAAATTTAGTCTTTGGAGAGAGAGAGAGAGAGAGAGAGAGAGAGAGAGAGAGAGAGAGAGAGAGAGAAAATTTAAATATCAGGTTAAAGAGACGAGAAAATTCGTCTCTGGACTTCGAGTTCCTCTCCTTCCTCCTCAGAGAGAGAGAGAGAGAGAGAGAGAGAGAGAAAGAGAGAGAGGAAATTGAAATATCAGGTTAAAGAAACCAGAAAATTAGTCTTCGAACTTTGAGTTCCTCCTCTTCCTCCTCTGAGAGAGAGAGAGAGAGAGAGAGAGAGAGAGAGAGAGAGAGAGAGAGAGAGAGAGAGAGAGAGAGAGGAATACATCTAAACAGCTTTATTATAGGAGCCCTACTCATTAGATTTACTCAGAAACAACTGTCTGAGGTAAAATTCGATAAAACATGAAGAACTTCATAGGAACAATTCAGGTAAATACATAATATATATAATATATAAACAAACATTTATCTCCTCCACCCAACAATACAATCCTAATAAGCGAACCTATCAGAGACAAAAACCTTTTCCTTATACAAAACAATTCAGAACTCCCAGAGGATAACGAGCGCTAATCGTAATTCGCCACGCATTTGCTCGGGTTTCAAAATCTCCGGAGATTATTTGCACAGCAGCGTTTCAACACTTGTTTCCCCATCGCTGGAAGTAGCAAAAGGAGCATTACCAATAAGGAGGAGGTTACGGAGCATCGCTCTACAATGCAACGAATTCAAATTGGTTTAAGTGGTTCCAACTCCCTCCCCATTTGTTCTTGGTGAATGTCGCATTGCGTAAGAGAAGAAAAAAATACAAGAAAATAAAAGCGCTGCCAATTACGGGCCAGGAAGACCCCTGTGAATAACAGTGGTTTAATCTGAGTCATTATTTTTAGACTGGATGAACTAAGCAAACGGTACAGTTTGAGGATTTTAAACGTCATGGAATTAGTTCGCTCGTTCTATTGTGTTTCACATTCGGCCAATCTGTTCTGGGAATGTTTCTTTCCTCTGTGCATGCATGGCCTTTCAGGATATGAATGCTTCTTCATTCTAAATTATACTAATAATAATGATAATAATAATAATAATAATAATAATAATAATAATAATAATAATAATAATGGTGAAGAAATCCACAGTGGTGTAGTTGTAAATATATATTTTGGCAATACATATTTCTAAAATATATATTTACACATATACACCACTGCGGATTTCTTTATCATTCTAGTGACTCTTGCTATTATGAGATTTTTATGAATAATAATAATAATAATAATAATAATAATAATAATAATAATAATAATAATAATAATAATAATAATAATAATAATAATAATAATAATAATAATAATAATAATGCCATGTCATCCAACACAAAAGGTGTCGTCTCTTCATTTTCCAGTTCCGAGACTATTAAAAGATACAACTTTTCCTTAAAATATAAAAATTTAAGTAATACTGATCTAGAATACTCAAAAAATCTCTTACAGCGATCTTCCAGGAAATAACGGAATACTCGCGCAAAATCTCACAAATGAAAATTCAGAAACAAGAATGAGAAACCGGGAAAAAAATTCTCTTTTAAGCAAAGAAAATCCATCTGGTAGAGCACCCATCACAAAGGAGAGGCAAAGAAGTGACGTAATTTGAGTACGAGAGCATAAAAACCAACCAAGGACAATTGATCAGACGATCATAGTCATTCTAAGCAGGTGCCCACTGAAAAGATGCACCCCCTCCTTCACGACTGCCAAGGTGCGATTTCATGGTCGGAATGGTTCCGAGGGCCTGGTTACCATTCCCGAATCATTCTCAAGACTGAAGGGGGGTTGGGTCTTTCCCGAAGACATCCTTACATTATCAACAGACTTAGACTGACGGTATACCGTACACTGGGCTTGCACTGTCAAAGTCATCGATGATGTAAGTGCATTTTTAAAAGGATTTATAACACGGAACAATTAGCCTCACGATTGATAGCGTACCATACACTGGGCTTCCAACTGCCAAAGCCATTGATGACGAAAATTCACTATTAAAAGGGTTCATAACATCAGGCAGCTGGCGTAAAAATCTTCTAACCTAAACAAACTCTTGGTTGAAACGGAAGCGTCGATGTGACTGAGAATCCACGAAAAAGCAGCTACAAAACATTCCGGATTTGTGTGAAGATATACGCCTTCCAAACCTTGGGAACATATTTTCCCATCACGAAGAACGAGAAATGCCGGTAGACAGATGAGTATTGTAGTTACTGCACGGAGGACGCATCTCTTAGTAATTTGAGCACGTACTGCCGAATGGTATAATTCACTGCAGGCCATCAATGCAAGGAGACAGATCGTCCTATGAAATATATGGATAATACATGATAATGCGCCGAAAATGAACCTAATATGTATGACATAATTATACATACAATTCAGTTCAGGTCCATGATGCGTGTATGTGTGTGTATGTATGTGTATGTATATATATATATATATAAATTATGTATGTACGTGTATATATATGTATATATAAGTATATATATATATATATATATATATATATATATATATATATATATATATATATATATATGTATACATACATACATACACACATCATGGACATGAATCGAATTGTATGTATAATTATGTCATGCATATATATACATAAAACCTTTCCTCGAAGGGAATAAAATGCACTTCATTAACACAACGCAACGGTTACCATGCGTGAGAAAATATCAGATACCAACCCTAATAAACTACAACAGACAGATCAGCGCACGACAAAAGTCCCATCCAAGAAGATGTGCAAAACGTGACCCTGGAACTTTAAAACCCTCAAAAAAACAAAAAAAAAAAAAAAAAAAACTTCTGGATACGTTAGACAGAAATCCTTTACAGTAGCTCCTGAGGCATACTTGTCATTACTGGTATTCCTTGAAAGGTAATGGCTCTAACAGGATGTCATGAGTATTTGGGGCGCCTGTGGGAAGGGTGGGGGTTGGGGAAGCAGTGGACTTTCCTTCTTTACATATTTTATCTTTTTAATATTCTCTCTATGTTTTCTCCATTCCTCGTTTATTTTTTCTTTTCTAATGACTAATCTCTTATTTTTCTGCGTTTCTTATTACCTTCTGTTACGTATTTCAAATGAAGCTTGAATTTCAAGTCAATGGCCCTTGGGGACTTGTTCTACATGAATAGGGTTCATCTTCTGAATAATAATAATAATAATAATAATAATAATAATAATAATAATAATAATAATAATAATAATAATAATAATAATAATAATAATATATTTTCTGGAAGCTTGGATTTCGAGTCAATGGCCTCTTTTGTGGACTTGTTTCTATATGAATAGGGTTCATCTTCTGAATAATAATAATAATAATAATAATAATAATAATAATAATAATAATAATAATAATAATCAATCATAATATATTTTCTGTTGATTTCTGAGTCAATGGTTCTTTTGTGTTTGTTCCATATGAATAGGGTTCATCTTCTGAATAATAATAATAATAATAATAATAATAATAATAATAATAATAATAATAATAATAATAATAATATCATATTTTCTGGAAGCTTGGATTTCGAGTCAATGGCCTCCTTTGTGGACTTGTTCTATATGAATAAGGTTCATCTTCTGAATAATAATATAATAATAATAAATAATAATAATAATAATAATAATAATAATAATAATAATAATAATAATAATAATAATAATAATAATCATTAGGAAGATCCGTGCGCTGCCAGTCCCCAGAAAGACTGACATAACATACTGGTTAAAATACATAAGATTAAATAAAGCAATAAACACAATCAGATAAGAAATAAAAAAAATAAGCACACCTTCTCTTCCATCTGAAGTTAACACAAAATCCAACGAAAATGGAATGTCTTTATTTTCGCACACTCGTAACTTGAGAATGTAGAATATTATGAAAGTGAGACAAACCTTTGTTTTGATGGGTGTTCCCCAAAGCAATAACGTACCAAATTACTTTCCATAACACTAACTGGGAAATATTAAGCTCTAAGCCACGCCCAAATGAGCAGTCTCATTCACGTCTTTCGTAAAAGCAAAATCCAAAAAAAAAAAGTCTTTCCATTTCTAAAGCAATGATTACACTTCCCACGTTAAAAATACAATCATCTTTCTAAACAAAAACAGCTCTTGCAATGTAATGATCGATTTCACCTTAAAAATATAATGATCTTTCTAACATTTCTTGCACTGTAACAATCGATTTCACCTTAAATACATAATAATCTTTCTAACATTTCTTGCATTGTAATAATCGACTTCACCTTAAAAATATAATAATCATTACAAACGAAAGATGTCTTGCAATGCAATAATCGATTTCACCTTAAAATACAATAACCTTTCTAAGGAAAACATTTCTTGCATTGTGATAATCGATTTCACCTTAAAAATATAATAATCGTTTACAATTTGTAATAATCGATTTCACTGTAAAAATATAACAATCATTACAAACAAAACATTTATAGCAAAGTAACAATCGATTTCACTATAAGAATATAATAATTATTACAGACAAAACATTCCTTGCAATGTAATAATCGATTTCACCTTAAAAATACAACAATCTCTCTAACCGAAAAAAATTTGTTGCAATGTAATGATCGAACCGAAGCTCACTTCACTTTCAAACACTTTTTAGAGAAACCCCTCTAATATTACAACCCCGGTTCCTTTCTACCAAACACAATCCCTCCCACTGGATACCGATTCTAGTTTGGTAAATGGCGGATGAGTCAACACGTTTCATATTTTTTTTGTTTTTTCAGTAACAGAAGTTGGACGGACACCAACGACCTTAACCTCATAATATCAGGAAGAAAGGTACCTAAGATTAGGAGACATGCATACATAAAGGCAACTTCTTTTTCACTCCTTTTCAGTGACATTCAGTTTGCTGAAATATAAGATTTCAAACTGGTGAGAGGATAATGATATTTAAAACGGGATGCGTCCCGGACAAGTCGTGTAAAGTTCATAGGGAAATCTTATTTTCTTTCACAACCTCAAGTCCTTGTTATACATACCAATAAAAACCTTTGATTACTAAACGGAGGCACACCCACATTTACTTCAGAAATCTAAAAAATAATTCTGGCAACATTATTCTCTGAAGATTGAGATAAAGGTCATAAATTTAGGCCATAAATTGGCCCTGACCCCCCTTTGACGGCTGAAAAATTTCATAAACGACATAAATCAACAAGGGAAAAAATGGTCCTTGAGTGTGTCTTCATTCAGCCCCAGAGTTTGTACTCTCTCTCTCTCTCTCTCTCTCCCAAAGGCCAACCAAACACCTCGGGTGCCTCTGAATGACAAACCAAAGGGCGACTGAAAGTTGACGCCTGCGCAAACACTCCACTCTGTGAGGATAAGTGACAGTCCAGAAAGAACTGGGACGGAGGGTAAACTTGCTGACACCATTACATAATCGTTATGCCGATATCTGGAAGGGACAAGGTAACTTTCATCAGGTGGCGATGAGTCGACGAGGAAAACACTCATGCATTCCGAAAGGAACAAATCGAGAACTACGACGGGTGCCTTTATCTTGCCAATATATCATGAAGGGTCTGAAAACATTCGATACATCACCAAAGAGAATTTCTTTTTCCTCAGCTACAACATAATTATAAGAAACTCTTTATTTTCTTTTATCTGTTGTTTATACACGAAAGCCTATTAAAGCATATGTATATATATATATATATATTATATATATACATAAATATATATATATAAAAATATACATATATATATATTATATATATATATAAATATATATATATATATAAATATATATATATATACATATATATATATATATATATATATATATATATATATATATATATATATATATATATATATATATATATATATATATATATATATATATATATATATATATATATATATATATATATATATATATATATTTATATTTATAAAATTCTCCTTCAAAGAAAGACACTACAAAATTTGCCAGTAGAAATGGTTCAAATGTAAGAACAATAAAAGTTCTTAAACTCGTGGTTTTATGCCCCTTGAACAAAGTGTATCTCAACGCTATAAGGACATTTAAATGAATATAAGGGCAGAGCGTGGAAAAAAAATGCATTCACGATTCCACCACTGGGAAATGGTCACAGCCTTTACAGCTGAGGTCATCTTATGCTAATGTTAACTGTTGCACTATCAAATTACACGATGGAACTAATGGGAATCTGATAGCAAGAATTATAATCCTTTTCTCTCTCTCTCTCTCTCTCTCTCTCTCTCTCTCTCTCTCTCTCTCTCTCTCTCTCTCTCTATATATATATATATATATATATATATATATATATATATATATATATATTATAAATGTATAAATATTTATATACAGTACATATTCATATTTATATATATACATATACATATACATATACATACACACACATATATAATATACATATATGACTACCTATGCTTAGAGAATTTGTGATTAGTCTTACTGTTTGTTCACACATATACATACATCTGTGTGTGTGTGTGTGCTTGCGTGCGTGCGTGCTTGCGCGCTTGCATGCATGCGTTCGCGAATACGTAATCCTCTCTCTCTCTCTTTTCTGCATACGAAAGGTCTCCAGTTCATAAGCAAGACAAAATGCACAGTGTGGTATTGTTACAGTTCCTTGCACAAGACTACTAATTTGTGATAAAAGAACAAGACAGGTTGATTAGATAGTTTACCAGTCCTTCTCGTTGGACTTTCTCTAATCAGTATAAGAGAAAGTTATATATATTAGAAAGGACAACTTTACTTTTAATCCCTACACACGCACTTATACACGAACTTGCACACACACACACACACACATATATATCAAATATATATAAGGAGCCCATAAAAACGCCAAAATGTAGAAAGTAAATGCTATATTTCAGAGACCAACTGTCCCTCTCTTCAGGCAAGTAATGAATGTGTGTGTGTGTGTGTGTGTGTATATGTATATATATATATATATATATATATATATATATATATATATATATATATATATATATATATATATATATATATATATATATATAGTGTGTGTTTGTTTGTGTATTAGTGATATTAATTTCCTATTGGATCTGAAACTGTACCGTGATCCAAGCGACTTTGGAATCGTACTAATAGCTCACAATTCTTTTCAAACTACGGGTCACTAATACAATGTCCCTAATTACAAATGTAGCATTTTAACGTTGTCTCTATTCCGGTTCTCCGACGAATGTCCTGTTAAAAAAAAAAAAAAAAAACTCTAAATATAGTATTTATCCTAATGAAAGGCTGCACCTCCCATTCTTAATAGCATTCAAATATTTGGAGTAGTGGACTACAAGCGGAACACCGAGCTTGCGAAATGACTTGTCGAATATAAATTTGAAGTACACGTCCTGGCCGAAGAACAAAGCGACTAGTCATGGCCATCAAACTAACACAATGTCCTTATGATCAAATTAAAAAATAAGATACAGGAAATGAATTAATGTTCTGTACAGCAAACGCACGTACGCGAACGTACGCGATCTAAAACAACAACAACAACGATAATAATAATAATAATAATAATAATAATAATAATAATAATAATAATAATAATAATAATAATAATAGTAATAATAATAATAATACTCATGTAGCATGAGTCTTAAAATGGAGAAACAAATCCACAGTTTTGCATATGTACATATATTTAAAGACAAAATACATGTACATATACATAACTATGGATTTGTTTCTCCAATAATAATAATAATAATAATAATAATAATAATAATAATAATAATAATAATAATAATAATAATAATAATAATAATAATAACAGACCACTCAGATACGTGCAAATGGTTGCATGCACATGAATGGTAATATGAGGAGGAAAACTAGTGAGATAAGCGAGAAAATATAAAAAAATATGAAATATACAATAAAAACCAAACATTACATACACATACAACAGTAGTATCTATTGATTCAGAAACCAGTATTTTGTAAGCTCCAACGAAGAGCATAAAAAAAATTGAGGTTTGCTTTTACCTGACATTTTTAGACACCGCGATCAACAAAAAAGAAAAATGCTTTCAGAGTTTATAGCTGGAAATGGCGAACATTATTACTGTTGCTTTTCACAACCACAGTGACTTAAACACTCGGCGTTTCCTGTCAGACGAAGCTGGGCACTGTGCCAACAGAGGCTACTTACTTACTCGTCCGGGCACCCCGTAATCTTATCAACACACAGCTCGCGCGCGCGCGTGCGCACATGCTCATACATTAACAGCAAAGCAACGGAGGCCCCATTCCCACACAGACTGTTGACACATCTCATGAACTTGAGCATCCACCGATGCAGGTGGATGGCACTCATCATTCCACTGGCAACGGGGATTCTTCCAGGGCAGGATGCAGGAGTTGATTGCAATCGAAAGTCATTGCAGGATTTAAACACCGTGGAAAAATGCAGAGACGGTTGCAACGCTGCTACACCACACACACACACACACATACACATGCAGATATGTATGCCTTGTATGGGCCTGATCCATTCCTTCGCCACTATAAATAAGGAGGTTTGTTCAGGAGATTCTCCTGTATGTGCTGAAGCAAATGGGGAAGTAATACAAAACAATGACGTTAATTACAAATAAATAACAAAATCCGAGAAAACAAAGAAGTAACTAAGGAATTAAGGAGCTTTGTTCAGATTTTCCTCTATGTCCTAAGGCAAATTAAGAAAGTAATACAAAACAATGACGTTTAATTACAAATAAATAACAAAATCCGAGAAAACATAAAAAATAAGGAATTAAGGAGCTTTGTACAGATTTGCCTCTATGTCCTAAGGCAACTGGGGAAAGTAGTAAAAAACAATGACGTTTGATTACAAATAAATAACAAAATCCGAGAAAACAAAGAAACAACTAAGGAATAAATCGCACGGCGAGAGAACATGTCCTAAAGCAACTCGAGAAAATCACATAAAACAATGACTTCTACTTACAAACACATCAAGAGGAATCCCAAAGAGCAGAGGAGAGCTTTGAAACCACTGAGGAATACATCAAAGAGCAAGAGGTCCTTTCATCGTCATCATGCAAAAGTCTTCAGTTTAAACAAGTTCCATAAAATTGTTATTACCTTCTTTACTATTATCTCTATCATTATTAGAATTTTTCAACGTGCGCTCACGTTCCGTTGGAACAAGCCAAACCGGGCATTAACTTGTTCCGCAGGCTTCTAAATAGCAGAACTCCCATATAAGGAAAAAGTAAAATTCACAACTAAGGTGCATTAAAAAAAAAGGGAAAATTGAAAAAGAAAAAAAAAACTGCACTCGTAGAGCCAGCAATTGAGTAAGGTCAGAAAAGTTAAGGCAATGGGGCCATGAAGCTTTATAGCATCATTAAAACCTCTCTTTAAAATAGCTTCATTCATTCTTTTTAGCAACTCGGAGTCTGTATGACATTAAGTATTTATTCTCGGTTAAGACCCTCACTAACAATTTGAGAAGGCAAAAAGTAATTACACACATGGAGACATTAACAAGTATAGCAGATTAACAAGTTAATCTGCTAACAGATTAACGCCTAGGCAAGCTTATATTTTAACACTGTTTTCTTTTTACTTAACCGGTATTAAAACTGGAGCTTTGCTGCTTTGTATACTAACCATAAATATAAATTTTATATATACAAACAGATACACATGCATACAACTTATATGTATATATGTGCATATATATAAATGTTTATACAGTATATATATATACATATTGCACACATGCACACACACAATTATATTCGTATATATACACAATATATATATATATATATATATATATATATATATATATATATATATATATATATATATATATATTATATTATATTATTAGCAAAACCTAAACAAGCAATACGTAAAGCGTCGCATTGAGGGTTACCCTCTGCAGGCCACCTGAGAGTACAAAGAGCCATTAAAAAGTGAATCGCACCCACTGAGTTTCAAAAGGATGCCTAGAAATGAGTCCTTGACGGGGAATCCTTGGAAGCTGACCTACAATGACCCGTCTGAGAGATAGCAGGTAATATGGGGAATAATAATAAGCGGCTTGTATGCACCTTTTTTTTTCTTAGGAATTGCTGAATACATTCATCATATAATTCAAGAGTCTTTTGTGGAATTCAAATTAAGATTAATGCAAGATATCAGGAGAGGATTTGTTAAGAAAATAAACATTTATTTTGTAAGTGTTACTATAGCTAAAGGGATTTAAGATTTCCGATTATTACCTTCCTATAAATTGTATATAATCTATAATTACCTAATATACACACACACACACACACACACATATATATATATATATATATATATATATATATATATATAATATATATATAATATTATATAATGTATATATAATTTATATAATGTTTATGTTTATTATATATATACATACATATACATACATACACATATGTATGTATGTATGTATGTATATATATACATATATATACATACATACATATATATGTGAATATATCTAAATATACACAAAACAACTTCAAGCAAAAGTATTAGACCACTTATCATCTAACCATTAATTTGAAGAATACTCTTTCACGTGATTTCATACGTCATGCAATCCCCTGCAATCCAATCAACATAACAGCAGGGATGGAAAAAGATTATCCAAATAATCACAACATAGAAAATGGAAAGAATACCGAAAGAAAATGGGATGTGTCGAGGATTGATATGCCAACGGCGTCCTGCTGAATACAAACGTGACGACAATAACATTCTTTTTCCATTCACTCAGACCACAGTCAGCCACTCACGGTGTTGCTGGGTGACTGGTGGTAGACTGGCAGTGGCTGTTATCAGTAGAGCAACGAAGGTCATGCTAGCCATGAACGGGCAATGCTACACGTACTTGTACTTAAGAAGCAATTACCTTCACTCAAGGAGAATGCAAGTGGTTCTTTTTAATGCTTATTTTTCTCGTTTTCATTTCACGCGTATTTTTATTGCGTTCTGCTGATGTGTGCAAGCCTTTTAGTTGTTAAAATTTACTGCTACTACTACTACTACTACTACTACTACTACTACTACTACTACTACTACTACTAATAATAATAATAATAATAATAATAATAATAATAATAATACAGACTGCTATGTAGGCAAGACTTTTACTTGTTCCATTTTTAATAATAATAATAATAATAATAATAATAATAATAATAATAATAATAATAATAATAATAATAATATAGTCTGCTGATGTTTGCAAGACTTTTACTTGTTCCATTTTCAATAATAATAATAATAATAATAATAATAATAATAATAATAATAATAATAATAATAATAATAACAAACGTCATGAAAAAGAATGGCCGTATGGTTGCCACTGAGTTTATAATCTTTACTACAAAGGAACTCATTCGAGAGATTGATAAAATGCATTACAAACTCAATGGCATCCAGACGGCCAATCTTACGAAATAATAATAATAATAATAATAATAATAATAATAATAATAATAATAATAATAATAATAATAATAATAATAATAATAACATGCATTAACCGGTCCCTCTTTCACTTTCCGTAAGGAAATCCGATGCGTGGGAGACTCGTTTCAGAAATAAACAAATATGCGTTGAAGTTTCTTCGGCGCAATCGAGTTTTCTGTACAGCTGCTACAGCGTGTAATCAAGGCCGCCGAAATTAGATCTATCTTTCGGTGGTCTCGGTATAATGCTGTATGAGCCGCGTTCCATGAAACTCTAACCACGGCCCGGTGGTGGCCTATCCTATGTCGCTGCCAGAAGCACGATTATGGCTAACTTTAACCTTAAACAAAATAAAAACTACTGAGGCTAGAGGGCTGCAATTTGGTAAGTTTGATGACTGGAGGATGGTTGAACCGCATACCAATTTGCAGCCCTCTAGCCTCAGTAGTTTTTAAGATCCGAGGGCGGACAGAAAAAGTGCGGACGGACAGACAATAGTTTTCTTTTACAGAAATAAAAATACGAGAAACAGTGTGACATCATAAATACACTTCGACGGGCACTCTAGGTGAACGTGGACACCCCCCCAAACTCACCCACTGGCCCCCTTTCTACTGACGAAGGGATTCATGATCATGACCCACATACAAAAGGTCCGTCGTGACTGGTTTTGAGAAGGCTATTGACGTCGTTAATGTCATCGAAGACTATGACCTCAGCGTACGTTACCCACATTCATTGTACTCTTGGGGCAGGTTTCTTTTGTCTTGTAGCTCTGTCTCTTGCGGCTGCCATCTTCAAGATGGCTGAACCTTTTCGTGACCATCTCCCGAAAGCTGAATAATGATTTTTTTTTTTGCTCAAGACTGCACGTCAGTTGCGAGAAAATTTACAGCTAATTCGGGACAAATTTTTAATAAAGCTTAAAACAACGCATTTGGGAGGGTGAGGCATACGTGAAAGGACAGTGAAGTTCAGTTTAGAATTTCATGGCGAGAAAAATTAATGGTTAAACTACAAATGTGTAAGACGATAAAAAATACCACTAAGATAGTGAGATAGGTTACCTCCTGCATAAAAGAATACGTGTAAAAACTAATTATAAAATGCATAAGAAATAGGGTAATGTTAGAGACGCGAGATATTCTATAAGATCACTTTCTCGGAGGCGTTGAAATTCCCTTGTTTCCACCTTTAACTTTAAATACAAAGGAACTGATTAACAAAATCCAGAACATAAAACTACTCTTCCAGATTCCAAAACGGAAGCTTCCGAAGGGCATTGGGATACAATTGTATCGCTTTCAGAAAAAAAAAACAATTTATAAATTAGAAACACTGCGTATAAGCAAATAAATAAATGCATAAGAAATACAATAATATTCGAGAAGGGTTTTCTACAAGATCACTTTCTCGGGTGCGTTGAAATTCCCCCGAGAAAGTGATCTGATAGAATATCCTTCCAAAATGGAAGCTAGCGAAAGGAATTGGGATACAACTGTATCGCTATAGAAAATATAAATAAAAATTATCACGGATAAAGTAAATGAATGAATACCTGTTCACTTTTGCCCACTGGAATATGCAATTCATACGTTTAAAAATTTTCCTTTCCTGTCAATAGTGACGCGATCGCCGATACAAAAAAGATTAACTTGTCAAACCAAACTCCCCCCTAAACAAAAATCTGAAAACAGGTTTAATCGAACCTGTTAGGGTTGATAATATATCAAGAATGTGTATATTATGAAACACATGGCGCGTGAAACCTCATGAATATACAAAAATGTAAATATATTTCTCAATTCATTACACACCCGCACGTTGCCCTACAAAACTGGAAAGGAAGAAAAAGAATATTTCTTATACTTTCATATCTGAACATATATATCATTTATTTACTGCATGCTTATGTGCGTAATGGGTGCTATTACAAGGCATATGTGTTGTTTTGCATTTATACATACATAGACACAAACACACAAAACACAAAACACATATATACACACACACACATATATATATATTATATATATATTATTATATATAAATATATATTTATATATACAAAATTAGTATAAAAATCGGAAAAGAACAATGGAATGGAGAAATTTTCCCAGATTTTCTGAGGGTTGAATCCGAAATATCAACCAAAACAAGCTCAGAGTTGATAACTAGTAATTAAAATCCCCCTCAAAAAACTAAAAGTTGATAACTAGCAATTAAAATACCTCAAATAGGTTTAAAGACATTACATTTTCTGATAAGTTATCGTAGGACAAAAAAAAAAAAAACAGTGGCCAACTCTCCCCACCCCTCCCCAAAGCCCCCAACCCCAACCCCGACATGCATCGTATGTCTTATCCCAGTTCCCTTAATTTAGCGTTCATTGCATTATAAGTTCCCATCGAGGACTCTAAAGGAGCTTGTAAGTCTGACAAGGCGATCTCAGATCGCATATTTGTATCTTAATCCGCGAATTTATATGTTAATACGAACGATAAGCCTAATTTTAAACAAGCTCTTTCTCTGCAGCCTGGACGCCAGAGCCTTTTGCGAAATGTTACGACCGAGCTGGAGAGAGAGAGAGAGAGAGAGAGAGAGAGAGAGAGAGAGCCCTTATTCGCTTTTGATGGGGATAAATACAGTCATTTCAGTTTCACGCCTTCCTCCTCAAAAATATATTAACCAAATAATGTATTAATCAAATCAATTCATATTACCTCACTCATAATATCATGTCTATGTCATAAGTGAGTGGATCGGGTAAAACTGTTCCAGGTGTGAGTAAATAGAATCAATCACTGCATCAATTGTGAAATCAATTGACGAAATATACTCAATGAGGAAATGTATTACAATCAAGGACCTTAAAAGTCTAATTATCCTCCAGTTCTTCCAATTATCGACGAACAATTTCTTGGGGTGAACTCTCTCGGCTGAGACGCCAACTAATTTCCATGATTTGATTTCTGTCATTGGCGCAAAAGGCCAATCATATCAATTACTCATTTAGTGGACAAGAAGAAGCCTCGATCTCTGCGGGGTTCCCTTCTGGCGGTTCCAAATAAGATCTCTTCACAGGATCGTATTAGGAATTTGGGACTCTTGAGGACGGAACTTCATCAAACTCGTTGGACTGATCATCATTTAATGACTTTTACGCGCACAATGCGTGTAAAGATAATTTTATTGGATTCGATGACTTAACTTACAAAAAAAAAAAAAAAAAAACCAGAGACGAGATCTAGATCAGTGAAAGGAAGATCAAGAGTAAGGAGAAAGAGCAGCTGTAACCACAACAAGTATAAAATGTCCCAAAGTTTCTTCGGCGCAATCGAGTTTTCTGTAAAGTCGCTACCGCGTATAACCAAGGTCACCGAAAATAGATCTAGCTTTCGGTGGTCTCGGTAAAATGATGTATGAGCCGCGGCCCCTGAAACTTGAACCGCGGCCCGGTGGTGGCCTATCCTGCCAGATACACGATTATGGCTAACTTTAACCTTAAATAAAATAAAAACTACTGAGGCTTTGACAGCATCTTTAATTTGCACAGAGGACTGACATTTTTAACAAATGTGAAAGTAAAGGTAAAAGTAGCTAAGTCGGAAAATTAAAGAGATCTAGCAGAGTATGTAAGTGAAAGTAAAATCAAGTAAACAGGAGAAATTAATTAAATACATTTGGCACAGGTCCATAGCTAGGTACCGAAGACTACCTTATTGAGCATGGCGACATAAAACCCTATTTAACGTACGTACATCAAAGAAGAATTTTCAAAACTGGAAGCACGACAAATTTATAGGCTGTAGCCATAACAACAACATTCTCACGGTTATTTCTGTACCTGGCGAAACACCCTTGGGTGAAATGAATGCCTGCAAAATTCACACGAAAAATGATCAACGATCCAGCATATAATTACGGTCGTGGCAAAGTCCTGCTACTCCGAAAGGCTTCCGACACAAACACAGCAATCAACAGATTGACTCCGGCATCAGATAAAGGTGATTTGATCCTCGAACATTTCGAGAATGAAACATTTCTTTTCCCGTTTGAGGAGTTTCATGCGTTGCCATTCCTATCCAACCACACCCTATCGTCACGCCGAAAAGGTGTGATTGCAAAGGAAAAGGTGCTTCCCCTTTAACTTGTAATTCCTCGAAACTGAAGACATTTGGTGTTCCCAGGAAGGTATAGACTATGGAATTGGCATGAAGAGAATTACGATTCTGTGCCCTAACACCCGTTGCCAAAGATAGTACATATGACGAGCAGCTTCTCTACAAATATCATCTCCATTCATACATATTCTCTCGAAAGTAAATATTCTAAATATTTGTATATTTTTTTTTCCCACACTGACCTTTAAGAAATTCAAGATTGTCAACCCACAGAAGTCCCACGGAAGAAGTCTCCAAATAGATACAGCGTGAGAAACATTATAGATCCACTCGAAAAAAAAAAAACTAGCAAAATGATAGTCGACGGGGAATTAAGCTGAAACGTCAGATCTCCTGAAGCTTGTCGAGCCTATTTTTTTTCTGGCTAAACTACATCCAAGCTGCGCAGTTCTTAGCAAGTTTAGCGTCTCTCTATAATGGAAGCTTTAAGGTCAAGGAGACACTAGCATGTTGCACTACGCCATAAAGAAACTGACGTCCATCTGAGAGATTATTAACCCGGATGTGCGACAGAAAGGGACCAGCTTGACCAGGGAAAAACAAAACAACGAATGCTATTATTGTTCGAACAAGGCCGGGATCTCTCGACTTCCAAATATACCCACTTCTTCCTTATGACACCTTCCTATTTGGGCATACTTTCTTGGGCGGGCAATACCGACTCCCAAGCGTCTCCGATCTTTTGTTTAAGAAAAATTCTGAGCTTTTGAAGTTAAGTATCACCCAGCTGGGAGGATAACAGTGATCGCCCAAATAGCCTGCAATCAACTGGCATTTGCAACCTATGATTGATATAAAATACGTTCGTCTTGAATGTGTTTACCTGAGCTTTACGAAACTTCGGAGAGTTTAAGTTGCGATTCGACTTACTTTTTGTCACTATAAATTCACTGTGTGCTTATTCTTAAAGGCAATACGTTGTTTCCTCAACAAGCAACGATCCTTGGCTCACCTCAAAGATGAATGTTGTGACATGTTAACAGTGCATCGGTAAATCGTTATATGAGGTAAAACTTGAAACGAATAAATGAATACTGAACATAAAATCTGTAACGGAATAAAACTCACTATTACAATAATGCCTCTAATATCAATGGTGCTTATGTGAATAATAATACACAAAGCGGTAAATTTACTAACAATAAAAACAAAGTGACAACATTGCTGCACCATTTACCTTCTGGGACATTCATTATCATTGGCTTCTTTTTGCTTTATTTACTCAGATATACAGTTTTCTTTTACAGTGTAAGTTTTACTTACATAAACAAACACACACACACATGTACACACAAACACATACATAGATACACACACATATATCTATATATACATTCAGTACATATACATATATATATATATATATATATATATATATATATATATATATATATATATATATATATATATATATATATTTACTATCAAGACTAAATCCCTCAAAAAGATGTCTAATCAAAATCCTTCAATACCTATTAAGCAAAACAGTCTGACAGCCGATCCAAACAAAATTAACCAACATCACATCGGTTTAATACATAGAACGAACAGGCCTTCCTGTCTCAACATAAGTCCCAGGAACTGGTTTCGTCAGTCACTAATTGGACTGACATTAAGAATCAAAAGAGCAGGCGATGGGAAAGAGGGGTGGGCGGGGGGGGCAGTGACATAATAATGTTCACTGGCATCCATCCTAATTCTAAAGGCAGGAGCATTGAGTGACAAGCACTTGTTCAAAGACAGACTGGTGCTTGATTAATGCACGAGCTCATGCAAGTGCAAGGAGCTTGCATTTTCATATTCAGGCCTGTGCATTAATTTTTAAAAATGTATCAAGTTATCTGTCGGTGCCATCACTCGGGTTCGCCTCTGCAAATAACAATATTCATTAATTGTACGTTGCGTTCTGTTCAGTTTCCCTGAAAGTGATGGTTGAAGTTGCAGCGCCCAAATGGATATCTAGACTGCGCAACTTAAACACACCCCCCAAGGGGTGGCCTCCCCTTCCACCCCCCCCCAAAAAAAACAGAAAAACAAACAAACAACCGCAGTCATAAGGACAACAACTGAACAATGACGTCAAAATTGAACGCAGATTAGCAGGGTTGAGGAAAATGGATCTGGATGAGAATTTCACAAGCTTTTTGGATGGCCTGCTATAAATAGCCAACGAATCGACTCCACAAGGTCTTTGTGCTGAAGATAAAAAGCCCAAAGAAGGTAGAAGACTTTAAATCTAAATATATATATAAATATGTATATGTATATATATATAGTATATACAAATAAAGGCAATGCCATTGCCTTTATATATATATCACGTTCCATATTTTCGTGATTCAGTTGTACATATAGATACATATATATGTATATATATATATATATATATATATATATATATATATATATATATATATATATATAAATATATATATATATATATATATATATAAATATATATATTCTTGATTGATATATATATATATATATATATATATATAATATATATATATATATATATATATATATATATATATATATATATATATAGTTTATATATATATATATATATATATATATATATATATATATATATATATATATATATATATATATATATATAAAATACTCTGCTTCTTGAGTTGAGACAGTTTGCAGGATTCAGAGGAGACTGAAGAGGCCCAGGATGGTGTTTTTGCACATACGGGAATTTAACTTTCCATTCCACGAATATAGCACAACCCGCACCTATACAATAAAATCTCTATCACCACTGCACACTTATAGAGAAACATTCAGTTTTTTTTCTCTCTCCTTTTATAGTTTTAAACAAAGGCCAGCATTCAGAATCGCTCCGCTGGCCTTTGCTGTACTTGAAAACTCCCAAAACTGGAACTGACAGAATCTATCATGTGCGAAAAAAAAAAAAACCGAGCCTCCACTGAAGGTAAAATATAACTTTCTTCGTCTCTCTGGCAGGCAACCACCGTCGGGCGAGTGTGCCTTTGATTCTTGTTGTAATATCTCACTCATTAAACTTCCAACAACTAGGACTGTGCTTCCATAATCAGCAACAATGCATCCGTGCGTTGTCATGCTGATAAGAACACACGAGGCTGCTTGCATTGCAACCCCGTGGCTTTGCATTACTTTTCGTCCGTTTGCAAAAATAGTTCTGGGAATTCACGTCTTATGACTTGTTAAGTGAGCACTGAAGCCCAGACAATATTTTCTGGGATGGAGAAATCTAGAATGCGGCCCTCCGATTCAGCTGTACTAGAATAATCTAACTCTCAAGACCGCCTCTTAACTAACTCGAGTCTAAACAGAGAGGAATAATAAGAAATAAAAGAAATATCAAATGCCACTGAAGACCAGGTGCCACATAAAACCCACCTTATCACAGCTTCTCATTCCTGGTATATTCTGTCCCAATTCAGACAAAGACTACAATTATCTTCGCAATGCACGAAGGCATGCGATCTAACGAGCGCTAACCCTCATTAAAGTCACTACGAACGACCCATTAAATTACAAGCTCATCGGCTGCTTGGTTAAACCAATTACGAACATGGGAGGGGCTATCATATATCATCTCTCAAGATCACTGTAGTGTGTCGCATTTATCAATGACCAGTTCTGAAGGCGTAAAATACAAACGCTCCCGTTTCTGATCATCGTGAGAACATATCATTTACGAACACCTTCAGTGTATAATGTGCGATTATGTAATTCAAGAAGACTGAAGGAAAACACAATAAGAGGTGATTAGAAGGTAGCAGAAAATGTAGCGTTTACTTAAAACTCTGCATTCAGTTCTTGAACAGAGTTCACTGAAATCACAGAATCATGTAAATCCACGGATGGATGTGTTGTATTTAATGCTGAGACATTTGGTTCCCTTACATTTGCATATCATGAGAATTTACTATAATTGATAAAAGTAACGCGTACACCTCTGGAAGTGTAATTCCATTCGGACATGTGTCCTACAAAACATTTGCAAACAGCTTAAGTTAAATTAACATTATTACTCTTGATGTTTTTTTCTACTCGTTCTTTTCTTTTCTTGTTTTTCGTGAAAGGCACCAAAGTTCCATTAGAAGGCCCAGATTTATGACTTCCACAGAAATAGAAAGTGGTTCATAAGAGTACACAACGAATCGATGTGCCAAAGTACCTATACATATAGTTTACTATCGTATGTTGTAATCTGAAACAATGGCTCACTCAAATACGAGATCTTAGCTTTCCTGAGAATCCAAAATTGTTCATCCGAATATGGAGATACATATCAAAGACGAAGGCAAAGCATTTAGTAGTCTTACAGCTTATAACAAGGAATGCTTGACCATAAATCTTACCGGAAGGGAAGGTGGTGCATATATTTATAAATATCTGACAAAACACTTAACTAGTAAAAAGTGGGCCTAAGTCTCTTAGGCTCAATCGAGTTTTCTGTACAGCCGCTACAGCGTATAATCAAGGCCACCGAAAATCCAGTAGATTGATCTTTCGGTGGTCTCGGTATTGTGCTGTATGAGCCGCGGCCCATGAAACTTTAACCACAGCCCTGTGGTGGCCTATCCTATATCGTTGCCAGAAGCATGATTATGGATAATTTTAACCTTAAATAAAATAAAAACTACTGAGGTCAGAGGGCTGCAATTTGATATGTTTGATGATTGGACGGTGGATAATCAACTTACTAATTTTCAGCCCTCTAGCCTTAGTAGTTTTTAAGATCTGAGGGCGGACAGAAAAAGTGCGGACATAAAAAAGTGCGGACAGAATAAAGTGCGGACTGAAAGACAAAGCCGGCACAATAGTTTTCTTTTACAGAAAACTAAAAGGGTAAAATTCTCCTTTACAATTATTTATACGGCGAGGTATAGTATTAACAGATCTCACTTCTAAAGCACGGAATAATGCTACTTATACTAAGCCAGGTATATTCCTACCTTACACCTAATCTGGCAGGAAAATATCAGTGCTATAGTGATGAAATAGCCTGGTTGTTCTAATGTAAGGTACAAGGCAATAGGGAACCTTGCCCTTCAGATGTTGTATCAAGTACTTACTATACTTTGCCCTTCAAGTAAGGTATCAAATAGTTGTATAATTACCTGTCAGATTAGGTGTAAGGTAGGAGGATACCTAATTTAGTATAAGTAGTATTACCATACCTTTAAGGAGACATATACTGCTAGCGTATCGTATCTGGAGGGCACGGCATACTACTGAGGGTAGAGGGATCCGGTCTCCCTATGGCAATTTACCACACGAATTCTCCGCAATTACGAGACCCGTAGGACCCCAAAGAAACTACTGGGTGGTGGAGGAGGTTGGCCATGGACGTGGTGATGCAGACAGGAGGAGGAGGAGGGAGGAGGAGGAAGGAGGATTGGAGGGATCCAGGAGGAGGAACATTGGTCAAAGCAACAGGTGTGTGAAAGGAGTTTGTTTCCTTCCTGGTCCCAGAGAAGGGGTGCAATGGTTGTTGACATTTCTGCGGTTGGTGGGTTGGACTGATCTGACATGTCGGTCTGGTTTTAGACAAAAATGGATCCCTACCTTTCTTTCTTCTACTTATTTACTTTTTTTTCTTTTTTTTGCAAATCTAGATGATGTCATATGATGACCATACCTGGATGATAACATTTCACACTAAAAATGGATTGTATTTATGGCTTCTATTGAATTAATATCTAATTAAATTTAGGTTGAAAGTGCAAGGGCCAATAAGTCAACTACATCATCAAAACGTTTAACAATTAACACTACATATCCGGTATGGGACCATGATGATAAAACAAAGTCTTAATATCTATTGTACACATTCATTAACCCTTAGCTTTCTGCGTAACTGATACGTGCCTCAATAATAGAGTAATTTAAATTTCTTATTCAAAGTTCAATCAAAACTACTTTAGAATTTTTTTTTTTTTTTTTGCAACTTGGAATTCTCAATTTTCGATTTGGGCAATCAACTTTTTGTTTTACAATTTTTCTTATTCAAAGTTCAGTCAAAATCAGTTTAAAATTTTCGTATCCTTGCATAATTTATCTTTCGATTTCGGCAATCCACTTTCTGTTTTACAATTTTTCTTACTCAACGTTCAGTCAAAATCAGTTTAAAATTTTCGTATCCTTGCATACTTTATCTTTCGATTTTGGCAATTCACTTTCTGTTTTGCCAAACTGGAATAAGATATTCTACCCTAGACCTTTAGTCGTGAGTTTCAGTGACGTGTTGGAAGATGCCATAGCTCTTTGGCTTTCACAGACGTCTTCGCAGAGCAGTGCCCAACAGAGCTAGTTTGGAGGGATTTACATATCATCACTGAACTTGTATCGCCTTCCATTCTTCCTCTCACTTCTGCAGAGCCTTCGTTGCATTTTCTGCAACCTTTGACATTCTATGACTGTGATTAATATTACTGCTTTCTTTATCCTCATTATGAGAGCCGTCATTTCATGGCCTCCCTGAATCCCAGACAGTGACTCACATCCCTCTGATGAAGTCTGTTGTTTTTTGTGGGGGGGAGGGGGGAGGGTCACAGGATGCGACGGAATGACTGTCCCAATAGACTGGTACATGATTATGATGGCTGAGTGGTCGCGTGTCTCCCCTCCCTCCGCCTCCCTTCCTCCTACTTCTATCACCTCCTCCTCCTCCTCCTCCTCTTTCGTCTCTCCATGCAAATGACCAAGCACTTGAGCACAGAAGCAGGAACAGGATATGCACACTTTGTCTGACCTGAGCATGACACAATCTATGGTCGGTTAGGGTGTCTGTCTGACCTTAGCAAGCTCACGTCTGTCCTTCAAATGCCCCAGACTACAGTCTGGGCGTTCGTGACCCCACTGATTCAAGCCACTTGACATAGTGAGTCTGGTAAGGGGGTCACCGACGTGGTGGAATAGTGATGTATCCAAGTCACAGGATGCTGGTGTTGTTTCAGTACAGTTTATAGCTAATACCTAACTTCAAAGTAATTCACTAAATCATCATTCTTAGACAAATTCCTGCAGCATCATGCAACAAAAATTATCCTCTGCCATAAAACATAACGGTAGATTAACGATCGCGCCCACACCAATCAACTTGGTCTTCCTCATGCATAAATCAAATTCAGGATCTGGTTACAATGATTTACATATCTGATTTCCATAAAGCGACAAAGAAACTGAACGGCCAAATCTCTTGGCAGCAAGCGGATTTCGTAGCCGTGTGATCAATCACGTGGGGATGAAATAGTAACAAAGTGAACAGGTCTTATTCGGGGCATCCGATTACAAACGGTGTTTTGAAGTCAACAAGAATAAGACTGGAAATCTCTCCCATTGGACGGAAATATATACATACAATTTTACAGGGAATTAATAAGAGGTTGATAAAGCAATTTTACAGGGAGTTAATAAGAGGTTGATAAAGCAATTTTACAGGGAGTTAATAAGAGGTTGATAAAGCAATTTTACAGGGAATTAATAAGAGGCTGATAAAGACATTTTTTAACAAGAGGTTGATAAAATAATTTTACAGGAGTTAATAAGAGGTTGATAAAGCAATTTTACAGGGAGTTAACAAGAGGTTGATAAAACAATTTTACAGGAATTAATAAGACGCTTAATAAGTTAATAAGGCTAAAGACAGGGAGTTAATAAGAGCAATTTTACAGGGAATTAATAAGAGGTTGATAAAGCAATTTTACAGGAAATTAGTAAGAGGTTGATAAAGCAGTTTTACAGGGAATTAATAAGAGGCTGATAAAGAAATTTTACAGGGAATTAATAAGAAGTTGATAAAGCAATTTTACAAGGAATTAACAAGAGGCTGTTAAAGCAATTTTACAGGGAATTAATAAAAGAGGCTGATAAACTGATAAATATTGAAAGCTAAGGCAATGATGTCCATTTACGTGTTTCGCAGAGGCAAAACAATTCAAAGACAATCAAACTGGGAAAAACGTTTAATTACTAATTTAAATCTTTGGAAAGTAAACTAAATTTCTTGCTCTCTTTCCAATAAAACATAGATATAACATCCCCACAAAAGAAAACATCACAAGAAAAAGATTATCGTTTTTCTGGTCTTGCCAATTAAGCAATAAGCATACGTCAAGCTTATTCGAAAACTTCTATATTTACCCACAAAAGTAGGAAGAAAAAACACTGCGAGAGAGAGAGAGAGAGAGAGAGAGAGAGAGAGAGAGAGAGAGAGAGAGAGAGAGAGAGAGAGATTATAAAAATTGTGAAAGAAAAGTAAAAGATAAAAATACTTATGAATACATTCGCATAGCGTACATTTATGAATATTTTGAGAGAGAGAGAGAGAGAGAGAGAGAGAGAGAGAGAGAGAGAGAGAGAGAGAGAGAGAGAGAGAGAGAGGCTTCTTTCATTCAGAACTTACTTCACCAGATCCCCAAATCACACCTCATTAAAACTGGCTAAAATCTGCACATGATATCCACTTCTCCCCCCCCCAAAAAAAAACTCTCTGAAAAACCGAACAAAAATGAAACCATACTAAACGATTGGAAATCTTGTGATAAAAAAATAGAGAGTTCCCATTAGTGCAGCAAACATCAGTCTCATTAAAAGAACGTTCAAAACATACCTTTATCATAATTGCCAAGAGTAGGATGATAAATGAACTACGGCTGTATATTAGATGCAGTCATAAATCAAAAAGCAGCCACGTCGCTAAAAAACAAACGAAGAAAGAAGCCTTGCTTGTCGTTCTGAGTTGGATATTGTCAAATGCACAGTCTTGTACAGGAAAGTAGTATGCTTATATATACAGCTATATATATATATATATATATATATATATATATATATATATATATATATATATATATATATTATATAAAGTAAATGCTATATTTCAGAGACCAAACTGTCTCTCTCCTCAGGCAAATAGTATTATACACACATATATATATGTAATACTCACACACACACATATATATACTATATATATACATATATATATATATATATATATATATATATATATATATATATATATATATATATTTATATACATATTATAAAAGTAAATGCTATATTTCAGAGACCAAACTGTCTCTCTCCTCATCTCCTCAAGCAAATAGTATTATACACACACATATATATATATGTATTATACGCACACACATATGTATATATATACATATTTATGTGTATATATATAATTATACATATACTGTATATACATAAAATATACACTGCAGGTCATGAATACTGTCAGCAAAATCTTTAAAAATTCCAACAAAATAATGAACCTGGTTTTATATAATTCTATTAGATCCGAGACCAAACATTGCTTCTCTATACCGTTTTCCTTAATCTATACTTCATCTTGAATCCAAGCTCTCTAAAGCTTTTTTCTTCTCTTTATACCACCTCCTCCGCTCTACGTGATGACCACAGAAAAGTGAGAGTAGAAGCAGAGAGAAGGGACCACCTTTTTTTTTTTTCATTCATTGTTATTCAAGATGAGAGAAGGATTTGAATACAACCGGAGCTTCTTATAGAGAACCAATGAATATGCTCAGGAGCTTCCAGTTTAACGTAAACAATCAAAGGCAAGATAAAGCAAAGAGAGAGAGATAAGAGATAAGAGAGAGAGAGAGAGAGAGAGAGAGAGAGTAGACAATGAGAGAAAAGATAAAGATAAAACACTAATAAATGCACGCTCGTAAGTATATTAAGAGAGAGAGAGAGAGAGAGAGAGAGAGAGTTTAACGTATACAATGAAAGAAAAGATAAAGATAAAAACACTAATAAATGCACGCTCGTAAGTATATTAAGAGAGAGAGAGAGAGAGAGAGAGAGAGAGAGAGAGAGAGAGAGAGAGAGAGATAAATAAAACGCAAGATGAATACTAAGCTGTTCGTTTATCTTAAGGGGTTCCGCCTTTACGAATATGAGTCCTGTCGACAAATGGTATGTATCTCTCTCTCTCTCTCTCTCTCTCTCTCTCTCTCTCTCTCTCTCTCTCTCTCTCTCTACACGTAACTCGATTAAATTCAGACCATTGGAAACTGTTTTAACCTTTTGCTCAATAACCTTTAAGTGAAAGGAGGAAGCATAAATTAGCCTGAGATATACCACACAAGAATTTTTTTCCCAATAAAAATAACAAAAAAAAAAAAAAAAAACACAGGTGAAAGCGTCTCTTCTAAGACGGATACTTAGAGGACTCAAAAGACATAACACGACCATGTTTGAAGATGCTTAAACTCATAGTAGGATGCAAAACAACATTCTACCGGAAGGTAAAAGACTGTCTTAAATTTCTTCTCAAACAACACACCTACATGAAGAGATGCCATTGCAAAAAAATAACACTCAAAACGGACAGGTTTTTAAAAACTTTTTTTTTTAAAGCGATCCAGTCTCCCAAGGGGGTGATAAAAGTTGAATTACACCTGGCCAATTTGCATATCTTTTCCCCAGCACCCCCTTTTTGTGTTCCTTTTTACAGGAAGCACCGACGTGCTTAGAAATATAAGCATTATCGCTCTCTCTAACTCGGCGTCTTGTAAACCGGACAAGATCTGGAGTTTTGATGGACTAAATAGTAAGTTATCTTACGTTTGGCAGTGAGGAACTGTAGATCTGTCCAGTCATATCAATTAATTATCCGCGGTGCAAAAGACACTCTAGCAAAACAACAAACATACAAATGAAAGGCGAGGTATACGACGTTGGTGCAGGAGAGGCTTAATGAACTGGAGAGAAGCAATACATAGAAAAATATGAGCGTATATAACTACACACTCATATGTATTTATAAACAATTACAGGTACATATGTACCATATATACATTTATATATATATATATATATATATACATACACATACATATTCATACATATTTATATGTATATATATATACTGTATATAAATATTCATATTTATATGTATATACATACATTATCTTTATATATATACATATATATATATATATATACATATATATATATATATATATATATATATATATATATATATATATATATATATATATATATATATATAGTGAGTGTGTGTGTGTGTGTGTGTGTGTGTGTGTAGGCAGATACACGAAACACTACTGAATGGAAAAGCAACTGCATATCTAGAAAAGCACAAAAGCAAGTCAGTTGAACACAAGTAGTCTTCAAGGCCAATTACGAAGAATTACTCAATTAGGAGCGTGGGAGTTTCCTGTCAGGAGACCCATCCACCAGCGCACACACACACACTGCATCACAAAAACAAACAATCAGGCAACGTCATGCATGTATGATATTCACGAGGGGTCAACAGCTTACATGACAGACTTTAGCACCATTCGGCGAAAAAGTCGAATGTAACTGAGATTTTAGCATAATTCGCCAAAAAGGTCAAATATAACTCACAGATCGATTAATTCGTGAGATAGCCGTATTAACGGTGGTTAAGTAAAACGTCACAAAGAGTTCTCTTTTTATTTTACTTACGTTTTATCAGTTTATTTCGTGATTTGTTATTTTATTTGTTCTTTTCTAATTACTGGTCACTTCGTTCTGTTTCCTTATGCAACTGTGAGCTTGTTCATATTATTATTATTATTATTATTATTACTCAGAAGATGGACCCTATTCATATGAAACAAGCCCACGCGTGCCACTGACTTGAAATTCAAGTTTCCATGAACGTGGCGTTCATTAGAAAGAAGTAACAAAAGGTAATTGGAAATAAAAAAAATAAAAAAAATGTCACTCATTAAAAAAGAAAAAATATGTTAACAAATTAGTAATCATGAATACGGCTCATCTTCTGAATAATAATAATAATAATAATAATAATAATAATAATAATAATAATAATAATAATAATAATAATAATAATAATAATAATAATAATAACCAAACCTTGATTCCCGTTACACCAATGTTTGTCTTCCACGAGCACCAGTTCACCTGGCTGCTCTCGCCGGTCTGACCTTACCTGACCTAGACACCAATGAAGCCGGTTCCAGACACTTTACGAGCGGGGAAACGAAAATAAAAAATAAGGAAAGGGTGAAAATGTAAATAAGAAGTCTCAGAACAGAGAGAGAGAGAGAGAGAGAGAGAGAGAGAGAGAGAGAGAGAGAGAGAGAGAGACTAGGTCAATGTAAAACCAGTAAGAAAAAATGAATAGGTTGTTAATTGCAGTGACCTGATTCACATGATTTACAAATGAATACAGTGTTAATTGCAATGACCTGATTCACAAAATTATTCATTCTGAATGAATAACGAATGAATGAGGTGTTAATTGCAATGACCTGACTCAGATGATTATTCATTCTGAATCAATAACAAATGAATACAGTGTTAATTGCAATGACCTGATTCACATAATTATTAATTCTGAATGAATGACGAATGAATGTTGTGTTAATTGCAATGACCTGACTCACGATTATTCACTTTGAATGAATAACGAATGAATACGGTGTTAATTGCAATGACCTGATTCACACAATTATTCATTTTGAATGAATAACAAATGAATACTATGTTATTGCAATGACCTGACTCACGTGATTATTCATTTAAAATCAATAATGAATGAATATGGTGTTAACTGCAGTGACCTGACTCACATGATTATTCATTCTGAATCAATAATAAAATGAATACAGTATTAATTGCAATGACCTGATTCACATAATCATTCATTCTGAATGAACATGGTGTTAAATGCAATGCCCTGACTCACATGATTATTCAACCCGAATCAATAAAAAAATGAATACGGTGTCGATTGCAATGACCTGACTGGCATAATGATTAATTTTCTGAAAGAAAATAAAAGTTTTGCTTACCTGAACTTCCCAAGTGCTGTACCTAAACGAATGAGAGGTGACACTTCTTAACTGAGAGAGAGAGAGAGAGAGAGAGAGAGAGAGAGAGAGAGAGAGAGAGTACAGACGCCCCCAAAACATTTCCGAGCCGAGGCCTCATCACGGCGAACTTGTAACGAGATAAAGAGTCAAATGAAGACGATAACACATAATGCGGACACGTCGAGAAGCCGGTGCCATTTTCAGATTTAATCTTAAACGACGTGTTTTGGTCACAGGTACCACGGGGTTCCTTTAAAACGTTTGTCGGTGCCTATTACTTTCTATGTGTCTCGAAGGTGAGCCAGTGAAAGTGCTATGGCACTGTAACGTGTGCGGATCATATTGTTATAAGCCTATGACAATGGAGATATAATTAAAACTGGTGACAATGAGTGAGTCGAAACTTGTACAAGAGTGATGCAATATCTTGATAGGAGATCAACACACATGAGACGCATAAGGCTTCAGTGATAACTTATCTTCATACACAATGAATAAGATATATTTCTGCAGGTCATATGCCACTCTCTTTTCTTTAAGCACAGTAAATATATATATATATATATATATATATATATATATATATATATATATATATATATATATATATATAATATACATACATATACAGTATATATATATATATATATATATATATATATATATATATATATATAAATATATATATATATATATATATATATATATATATATATATATACATATAGTATATATATATACTAATATATATAACAATTGTGTGTGTGTGTGTGTATACTAATGCACACAATTGTGTATGTATAAAGTTAATATATATAT
This sequence comes from Macrobrachium rosenbergii, assembly GCF_040412425.1. Classification (NCBI taxonomy): domain Eukaryota; kingdom Metazoa; phylum Arthropoda; class Malacostraca; order Decapoda; family Palaemonidae; genus Macrobrachium; species Macrobrachium rosenbergii. The sequence continues at coordinate 72,860,283 of NC_089788.1, read as the reverse complement.
ATCTATATATGTATATATAATTTCCTGTTATCTCAAAATATCAACAATAAGATGACTAAAGAATGTTCTTTCTTCATATTTAGTTAGTTGCACCTCTGATAATCAACTTCCATCTTTCAGTCAATTTTAATGTATCCATCCACGTGTATTGAAAATATTAATTCCTGTTGTGTTTTTTAGCTAAGCCTGTCAAAGTTTTGTCTATATTAACAAATAAGACCTGATCAACAAATCTCGTACAAGTATGAAACAGAGGTGATTTCTGCCAATAAAAATATTATGACACCCCGACAGTTCAAGTACCTTATCAATCCTCTTGATTACCTCAATGACTGAGGATAATAATAAAACGAATTTCTACAATTATGATGAAGTCAGTTGTCGATAATAATAAAAGTAATTTCTACAATTATGATGAAGACAATAATCGATAATAATAAAAGTCATTTTTACAATGATGGTGAAGACAATAATCGATAGTATTAAAGTAATTTCTACAATTATGATGAAGACAAAAATCACAAAAACGACACAAATAAATTGGAGTAATAAATTCAAGTGGATTCCTGAAGCAGTTGACGGCAATAAAGAGACGATCATATTTTAGTTACAATAATGATAATAATAATCTTTAGTTATGAAATTTAATATAATATTTGGATAAGAATGATTAAATGACTGAAGTCCTGTAACTCACTTGACAGGAGTAATGTTAACAACAAGTATTTATTGGCGAGAGAGAGAGAGAGAGAGAGAGAGAGAGAGAGAGAGAGAGAGAGAGAGAGAGAGAGAGAGAGAGAGAGAGAGAAACCTCAAATTAACCCACATCAGCTTGTTTTATCAAATTAAAAGCCCCTTCTTGCTGGGATTGATGAAACGCCCGAGAGAGAGAGAGAGAGAGAGAGAGAGAGAGAGAGAGAGAGAGAGAGAGAGAGAGAGAGAGAGAGAGAGAGAGAGAGAGAATACCAAAACCTCCAAATTAAAAGCGCCGTTTTATCAAACCCTTTTTGAACCCAAATCATCTCGCGGGGATTAATGAAACGTCCGAGATAGCCCACCTCCTAATTGTATGGGATTATGGCGAGGTGCAAACTCCGGCATCCGAATGAACCCTTATGAGAGATGCTATCAAGGCGCCCCAACCAGTCTAGCGGCTTGATTGCATACCTTCTCGAGGCAATCTGAAGTCCTGATGTCGAAGTGACATCAATCATACAGAGCGGCGGCGGCGGCGGCGGCGGTGGTAGACAGTTGTAAATGAGGACATTCAGAAACAGGTGTGCTTGAAATCTGGAGAGTATCGAGGAAGGGAACATGGCTAAAAATATATTGAATGGGGGTCTGATTTTTTTAGATGAATCAAACATTAAATTGATCATTTGCATATTAACATGGGTTACCCTGTCTTCAAAATATTAGATCTTATCATCTATTTGTAATCCAGTTATAGATTTATCTCATTCGTTTCTTGCGCTGAACAGTTCGTCATAATCATACGAATAATACATTTTGATTAGAATTCATTTACATAATAATATGCTTATTTTCATCAGAATTTACTTATACAGATACCAATTTCCATCAGAATTTACTGACATAAATGCCACCTAAGTTCAGATAATCCCTTTGATCTTGACAATGATATCGTAAAAAGTTCTGACATATAATATACCTATCATCCCTACTCATAATTCATGTACTTTCTTAACGCACTTTCTTATTATCCAAATGTACAATTGAACTACATCAAAGAATATTAGCATAAATACACGTTAAGGAGATAAGCCCTTCAAGAAGATTACCTAACCATTGCATCATTCCTTATCACATCATCAGTCGAGTTCCATTATGAAACGGCAGCAAAACCGAACAGGAATCACGATTCCAAACCAGGAACGTGTAAGTAAACACCGCGAAACCATTCCTAGATATTCTAGCAAACTCAAGACAACTCTACCCTGACCAGTCTCCCGGTAAACCATCAAGAGAATGATTTCTTTCATGATAACATGAATATATCTTTAATAGAAGAGCGCAGGAATGCAAGCAATGCTGCCCATAATTTCTGACTGGGAGTTGCATTTCCAACCCTTTGCTTGGCTCTGTCGGCATAAATTCCCGTGTGACCTTGTCATTCCCAAGCGGCTGACCCTTAAGCTGATTTGCTCACTGGTCGCTGTTCCGGAGTGGGAATCTTGACCTTAAATATTTCTTATTCCGGGACCGTAAGTCTTGGTTTGTTAGTGTTAAGAGGGACTGTGTTCCTGCTTGTAGAATATGCGGTTGTTACTATTGGCAATGTTATTGTTGTAGGACATTAGCGGTGGTGTAATAATCTTAAAAATACGTCATCTGCTACGGTTTCAACCTCGACAATAATAAATAATAATAATAATAATAATAATAATAATAATAATAATAATAATAATAATAATAATAATAATAATAACAACAACAATAATAATAATAACAATAATAATAATAATAATAATAATAATAATAATAATCTAATTCAGTTGACTTTGAAAAGGATATATTCATGTCTGACAAAACTAGAGTTTCCGAATATGCGCAAAAGCCAAATGACAAATACATTTAAAGAGGAAATTCCGATAAAATCTTATTGTTTATCTTGAGTCTGTCACTAAAACGAACTATTAATCTCTTGATATGTATATACACACAAAAAATTTGGACGTGGCTCAGAATGCCACGCAACATTTAATGATGCCAATATATATTTATTATTTCTTTCCCTCGTAATTTAATTTTTCCTTTTACATTTCTATAACAAAACGGTTAAACATAATCAAACAAGTAATAAATGCGGCGAAGTTTCTCCGGCGCAGTCGAGTTTTCTGTACATCGTATGTTCAAGGCCACCGAAAATAGGTCTATCTTTCGGCGGTATGAGCCGCGGCCCGTGAAACTTTAACCACGGCCCAGTGGTGGCCTATCCCATATCGTTGCCAGAAGCACGATTATGGTTAACTTTAAACTTAAAATAAAATAAAAACTACTGAGACTAGAAGGCTGCAATTTGGTTGTTTGGTGATTGGAGGGGTGGATGATCAACATACCAATTTACAGCCCTCTAGCCTCAGAAGTTTTTAAGATTTGAGGGTGGACAGAAAAAGTGCGGACAAAAATAGATAAAGCCGACACAATAGTTTTCTTTTAAGAAAATCAATATAGAAAAAATTCAGTCACACCGTTCGTGCATATAAATACAACCTCGTACACTGAGCTTAAAAAATTCATACTTCTCATATCTAATATCTAATAAATACAAGCTAACCTCACATAATGGGACTAAAAAAATGATAAACACAAATGTGTACGTGCCGGATATCGTACTGCCTAATTAACCCATTTACATTTCAACATCGTCCTAAAATCCGGGAACGCCCTTCCTCAAGTGATCTACTTAAGGGATAACCTATATTCCTCCAGCTTATCAACTACCGGCTCCTACTTAGAGTCCTGATTCATTTCTGCGTTCCGGAAACGACACTTCCTCCTCAGAATTCATTATCGTTGATTCTAATGAATTCGGACCCTCTTCCTTCAGCGCCGTCAGATGACTGACGTTACGCTTCACGAATTTCTGGCAAGGACTGGAGTTTGCAAACGTCAGATGGAGTGGAATGGAATATAAAAAAATTTAGGTCAAAGGCCAGGCGCTGGAACCTATGAGGTCCTTCTGCGGTGAATGGGGACACTGAGAGCGAAAAGGTTTGAAAGGTGTAACAGGAGGAAAACCTGGAAGTTGCGCTATGACACAATTGTTACGAGAGGGTGGATAGTAGAATGGAAGAAAGAGAATATGAATGGAGGTACAGTCAAAAGAATGAAAGGGGTTGCAGTTGGGGTCCGAAGGCACGCTGCAAAGAACCTTAAGTAATGCCTACAGTGCAATGCGTGAGGTGCAATGATGGCACTAACCCCCGCCCCTACGGGAAACGTCAAATGAAAGTCGTTCATGCTCCTTTAGTATTCCTGCAACAAACATGGAACTCCCTAAATTATCAGATGGTCTACAAGCTGAAACTCCTTAAAAAAACGTGCTTCATACAACCATCTTAGGAAGGTCAAGGGATAAGTTATCAACCTCACACCTCGACAACACTTTCTAGGTACACACATATGTGACCCTATCTTATGGATAGCGACAGACAACTGCATACAAACACACATACAAACACATATATACATACATTTAGAGGACTGGGAAGTCACATGGGAGGGCTGCATAAATACAACTTGCTGGCACTGCGTTAAATGAATCAGTTCAGAGACAGGTTTATGCCTCTCTCGATCGGACTGAACTCTTCTCGTTATTGAAGAAAGGGCGTGTTTACTGTCATTATTTTTAAAGTAGTTTTACCAGACCATTGAGCTGATTATCAGCTCAGAGGGATGGCCCAAAGGATTTGTGTTTCCTTATATTTATTTTTGTTTACATTTTGTCAATTAAATTGTAACTTTTCAAAAACTTTATCATTTGTTTACTGACACCGGTGCCACATGTGTATAATCCTTCCTTGGAAGCAAAGAAAAAAAAGGTAAATGAAGAGGAAAAAAATGACAACTGGTAAAAGAAAATAAGAAGCATCATAACAAAATATAACGCAGCTGAAAGGTTTTCTTAAACAGCATTTTGGGGAAAATGACTTCGCGTTAGAATTATACAAATACCTAAATACAAATCACGAAAACCTTTAAAATGTCATGTATATCTTTCTCGGTAATGTCCACAAGTTAATCCTTGACCTTTTGATTTTCAATTTATTTTTCAGGTACTGTGTTTCTTGCCCCACTGTAACTATTACAAAGAATGACGTAGGAAATGAAACTAAGAAACATACAGTAGAAAAAAGTTACCGGAAGCACGACTATGGTGCAAAAAATTCCTCAACACCAAACTTCAAACTGCGCAGGACAACGCTTGAGGTCCTACGCTAATGACAGGAAGAGAGAGAGAGAGAGAGAGAGAGAGAGAGAGAGAGAGAGAGAGAGAGAGAGAGAGAGAGAAATAAACTCGGTGAAACAGAAGTGTAAAATGGTCTATTTTTTCCGCCATAATTATTCTCATGTTGCTAGCCACTCTTCGCAACTTCTCAATATTCATAGCTTATTTTATCTGGCGCTTTCGAGGCCCCTTCTAGATACGGGAAACAATATTAAATATACATCACTAATACCATTTACCGTTTTTGCATATTTAATATCTGTCTCTGTGTATTACGTCATGAGTCTGAGCCTACGCTAAGGTTAGGAAAACTCTAACGATGATTCGGTTACTTGTTTTTGTTCGTCTTTTTTTTTCCAGGAAATAATTAAGAAAGATTCAATCTTTTCCCTTGCGGTTTTTTTTCTTTTACATTTCTGCTTTTCCACGAAATTCGAAGTTTGGCTAAAGTTAAACAACCCACGTCAATAAACAAAAGAAATGAAAATAAATGATAAAATATAAAACTAAACCAAAACACGCATAAACAAACAAAGAAACAAGCAAACGGAAAAATAAAATAAAAGCAGAAAATCAACACAATATAAGTAGCACCAGCGCTTTCCAAACATACCTTGACATGAGATGAATATTGACGAGGGAGGCAGGGTGGAGGGGGAGGGGGAGGGGGAGGGAAGGAGGTATTGTTCCATTCTCGAGAATTTCCTTTATTCGGTGTTTATCACGGGATCGACCTTGGGAAGGGAGCAGAGTTCCTGTTCCAAGATCGTCTCTGAAGGGAGGAGAGAAAGATGATAATCGAGGCGGTGGTGCGCCTCGAGTCTACCTCTGATTATGTGGGAGGTAGGCGAAAAAGAGGTACCTCTGAGGAGGTAGGTGGAGAGGTACCTCTGAGGAGGTAAGAGAAATGATCGTGAAGGTGTCCCCTCTGAGGAGGTAGGTGAAGGGGTATCTCTGAGGAGGAAGGTTGGTACCTCTGAGGAGGTAAGAGAATGATCACGGTGCACTCTGAGGTAGGTGGACCTCTGATCATGGAGATGTACCTCCGAGGAGGTAGTTGAAGGAGGAGGTACCTCTGGTCACTAAGGCGTGACTGAAGAGGTACCTCTGATCATAGCTACAATGGCTGATGGAAGAGGTACCTCTGATCATAGCTACAATGGGTGATGGAAGAGGTACCTCTGATCATGGAAGGAGAGGGGACGGAAGAGGTACCTCTGATCAAGGAAGGAGTGTAGGATACAAGAGGTACCTCTGATCAGATTGAAGAAGTCCCTCCGACCACGGAACAGACATGTGAATAAAACACGACGGAATTAGATGAGAGGAGATTTACCTCTGAGAATGAAGATAATGCTCTAAGAGGTACCTCCGTGATGTAAAAGACCCCTCCAACCACACAAAAAAAAAGAATAAAGAAAGAAAGAAAGAGGTAAAGAGAATAGGTTAATATTGCCGGATGTCGTGTCAATGAAATGGCCGCCTTCGCGGAATATGCCAAGCCTCTCTCATTCCTAACTGTATTGCGAAGATGAGAGTAAAAACCTAGCCACCAAATGCATGCCTGCAAGCAGTGCGTGTAACACAGAATAACCAGGAAAGACAAGAAGAATTTAGAGGTAAAGTAAAGAATTTATATATAATAAATTGAGAAGATTGTTGAACACTGAGGTGAAATAATAAAGGGGAAATTATTGTTTGAACAAAAAACAATAATCTGTTTAGAAACTATTAAAAGTAATAAAGGCATGGGGAAAATATAACGAAATACAAAGAACTGAATGGATATTATAATAATAATAATTATTATTAATAATAATTATTATTATTACTCAGAAGATGAAAAATTACACACACACACACACACACATATATATATATATATATATATATATATATATATATATATATATATATATATATATATATATATATATATATAATGTTAAAAAAACAAACACAAAGAACTGAATGAAGAACACAGAATAAATACAAAGAAATGAATGCTAAACATATATGAACAAAGTTTGTCGAAAAACAAAACGCACAATTGCAAACTAGCGGACCATTATCGAATCACCACATACATCATCCACTTGAGTAAACCAATCTGACCTACCTTTCTCAATGATCTTAAACAATTTTTTCCCCTTCCTGAAATTTAGACATCTAATCTTCCGGGTACACTTAGAACAATGCAATATAGATTTACCCGGACTGGAAACCTGCTGGGGGCAGTCGCTGTCATGTTTTTGTCATTGTAGAGACACAGAGGGCGAAAAGTCTGCCCAGTGCTTGGAAACAAAACAAAGAAGAAGAAGAAGAAGAAGAAGAAGAAGAAGAAGAAGAAGAAGACTGCTTCCTGCTGGCTTTGAATGTTAGAAAAACATTTCTCAAAGTTCTAGTAACAATGGTGAAATTCTTGCGATTGCCTGTATAACAGAGAGAGAGAGAGAGAGAGAGAGAGAGAGAGAGAGAGAGAGAGAGAGATACTACTTCATCTCTGGATCATCTGAGAGAGAGAGAGAGAGAGAGAGAGAGAGAGAGAGAGAGAGAGAGAGAGAGAAATCAAATATCACCCGGATAATACTTCATCTTCATATTCTCCTCATACATTCATTCATGGTTGAAGTCAAGAGAGAGAGAGAGAGAGAGAGAGAGAGAGAGAGAGAGAGAGAGAGAGAGAGAGAGAGAAGTAAATAAAACACCACCCGGATAATACTACATCTCCGCATCAGCTCCAACATTCATTCACGATTAAAGTCAACCATCTCTCAACCCTCTTTGATAAACAATCCAGGCAAACACGAACTATGACTCTGTGATTTATGAGTCACGAGCGCCGTTATATCCTTCCTTGTTTATTTTTCGTATTTCTGAATTTAGACGCCAAATTAATCAGTGCCTGAAATGTTTGCTTTCGTGAATTAGCACTATTTTTTTTTTTTACCTGGGTACCTGTGAAGGTTCCTCGATTATGCAAACAGTTTTGCATAAACATGCCGAGGTGTTGGTATTTATTTAGGCTTTGTGTTTATATATATGTATTTTTTACACTGACAATTATGAAAGCTAAAATACTCAACAATACAACACACTGTTTATTTATATATATATATATATATATATATATATATATATATATATATATATATATATATATATATATATATATATATATATATATATATATATATATATATATATATATATATATTATATATATCCATCGATCTAATATTCTATGTAAACAAAAATTTGCATAAATCTATTAATCATTTTTTTATGATCTACCCAGATATATCTTGTAGAATGTATAAGTTGTTCAGAGTAAATAACTACGCATTTATAGAGATCTGAAGTGTTCAGTCAAGGGACAACTCCTTACTGAAATAAAAAATAAATGAACAATATAATATACACATTTATATATATGAGTAATCTGTTTCAATATATATATATATATATATATATATATATATATATATATATATATATATATATATATATATCTATCTATCTATCTATCTATCTATCTATCTATCTATATATATATGTATGTGTGTGTGTGTGTGTACGTTTCAAAAAACAAGTCACGACGAAACTCGTCCCAAAATGAGTTAATCATTAGTTGACACTTCTTCGAACGGGGTCCGAGAAAGACTTAAGAATTCCCGACAAGTGCTATGAGAACAACGGCAATAGAATGATAACGGTTCGTACCTATAATGTGTCATTACGCTGCGTGTTATGATGTCATACGTTCCTGGAATGCTTTTTCTTCCGAGTCAGCAGGTGACGGTCGTGACAGGCGGAAATTCGGCTGTTGTTTCTGGTATTTGTGCTATTAATGCTATTACTACAACTCGATGGAAATCGTGATGCAAGGAAATTCTACTATTACTTTTTTTTTATGCTATTACTGCTATTACTAGAACTAACAGTCATATTGAAAAAGTAAAAAATGCGCCGAATTTTCTTCGGCGCAATCGAGTTTTCTGTACAGCCGCTACAGCGTATAATCAAGGTCACCGAAAACAGATCTATCTTTCGGTGGTCTCGGTATAATGCTGCATGAGCCGCGGCCCATGAAACTTTAACCACGGGCCTGTGGTGGCCTATCCTTTATCGTTGTCAGAAACACGATTATGGCTAACTTTAACCTTAAATAAAATAAAAACTACTGAGGCTAGAGGGCTGCAATTTGGTATGTTTGATGATTGGAGGGTGGATGATCAACATACCAGTTTGCAGCCATCTAGCCTCAGAATCTTTTAAGATCTGAGGACGGACAGGTAAAGTGCGGACAGAAAAAAGTGCGGACGGACAGACAAAGCCGGCACAATAGTTTTCTTTTACAGAAAACTAAAAGAGGAATAAGAAGAAAAAATGAGCAATTACAAATTAATAATCATTATGGACTTCAATTTTCAAGGACAAAAAATAAACAAAAAACGAATCATGGCAATTTATGTTCCTACTCCAGCCGGAAGTATAAATATTAAGGGCTACATAAGTTTCTTAACAGCCTCATTTGCATACACAACTTTAAAGGCGCTTTCGCCACTTCCTAATATGAGAGTCTCAAAGAACGCAGGATTCCTACTCTACTACTCTAGGATTCCTGTCATTCCAGGGTGTTACCTCTCCATAAGTGCCAGTGACTGCAACGCCAGATATCTTCCATTCACTTCATCAGTCAACAAATTTTATTGTAAAAATGGGTAGAATGATCGAATAAGTAAACACGAATTTTAAATGTCACATAAATGATTTCAGCTGATAAATCATAAATGCAGAATGATTTAGATCCATAAAATCGTCCACTACGAGTTCTTGGTATCATAAATGACAGTCAAGTTTTGATAATATTCGAGCAATGATTACTGAACTCCACATTCTGAATACTTAATAACTAATTAAATATACTTGTTTCTTGAATGATAACATACGAATCGTTTTAAATCAAGTTTATGATACCAAATGATGTAAATGTTGAAATATGAAGTGGTGTAGCACAAAATACATATTATTACTGGTTCAATTGAAAGAAAAATTATTTCCAGTGAATTAGCATGATCTCGGTGTATAATTAATTTTCGTATCTTCTTCAGAGAAACAATAAGTACGTTATTTGTTTCTAAATTATCTGAACACAGGCCCGGAGAGAAGAGAAAGAAAAAATAGAGCAAAGGAAATCCTAAAAGTATTTAATCCTTAAAAGAAAGTTTTAGAAACCGCCGGAATTTAAATGGCAAGACTGAGTAGGGTTTTTACCAGATCCGACCATGCAAGCATTACAAACACCACTGCTTTCATTGCCTACACAAAGAAAAGCAGAGCAACAACTTGTGCGTAAGGCATCTGCTAATTAATATGATTCAGTATGACCTTCGGAATACTTGCTCTCGAGCGCAGTGATGTTACGTAGCACCTTCTCTGAAAAGGCAGGGTCTTCTCTCGGACCCTTAGTTTCTGAGACAAGTATCAGCTGGCTACCAGCTTCTACTAAAACGAACTCAGAATAGAATAGAATGTACAGAATTTAAGCCAAAAGCCAAGCGCTGGGATCTATAAGATCTTCCAGCGCTGAAAGGGAAATTGACAGTAAGAAGGTTTGAAAGATGTAACAGGAGGAAAACCTCGCAGTTGCACCAGGAAACAATTGTTAGAGAGGGTGGAAAGTCGGATGGAAGAAAGAGAATATGAACGGAGGCACAGTATAAGAAATGAGAGAGGGTGCAGCTAGGGGCCGAAGGGACGCTGCAAAGACCCTTAAGTAATGCCTACAGTTCACCACGTGAGGTGTACTGACGGCACTACCCAACTACTGGGACTAAAACGAACTTGGTCAATTAAGTAAGACTTTTAAGACTCACTTCATTTCCATAAGTAAAGCAAGTGTAGCATTTGACTGGCTTGAATCGTGAGGACGCTAAGATATCTGTACAGTAATTACTTCTGTATTGCTCATCATAACAAAGTAACTTAATCAATAGTCATTTCTAGTAAAATCTATGAATGTAAGAGAACAGCTGTTTCAGTAGTTGGCCTTCAAGTAGCTGAGTAGCAACAGTGAAATGGGACGAATATAACGATATCCTCTTATAGACGGATAATCCTAAATTCCAGTCGGGTACATATCTGAGATTAATAAAAACAAGTCTCCTTCTACAACTGAGAGAGAGAGAGAGAGAGAGAGAGAGAGAGAGAGAGAGAGAGAGAGAGAGAGAGAGAGAGAGAGAGAGAAATCTGAAATGATTCAGCAGCCTGTCGTAAGATATTGCAATAACTAAGAAAATCATCTCACTAAATCAAATTTTGATAGAATAAATATAAAAAGATGAAAATCAGAATGTTTACTAATTTAATTAAGATGCCTTTCGTTCAGAGGCCATGACTACTAGTAATGTCAATGTTTAATTTTATTAAGCTAGTAACTAAGAAAAAAAATAAGATTTGAAAAAAAGTGCAACAACTTAAAAGACAAAAAAAAAAAAAAAAAGTCCCCTTACACGACTTCAAAAAAAAAAACCAACAACAAAAAACAGTCTCCTAACACGGACTATAATTCATACTCCATCTACAAAGAAAATATAATTTAGAGCCACAACAATAAAACGTACCAAGGAGCATAAAAAAACCCAGCAGTTGCTTCCTCTGTTTTTTAGCCTGATCTGTAGGAGATGCTCACCTTGCCCAGGAATTTATAGCAAATCATATTTTACCGACAAACTTCATCATTTCACCCTTACCTGCACCAACACCAGCGGGCTTCGCATTAAACGGGCCACTTCCTCGTTGTTCACGCTGCTAATTGGAATATTTTCCCACCGGGGGACTAGCACAGATATCTCTCCAGGAGGTCGAGATTAAGAACCTTGGATTCCTAAGGCCACTGTTAACGACACTTCTCTTAGGACAGGGCGACATCTAAAAAGTCTTCCTTATTTTAACGAAAGATGGATTAAAAAAAAACTGTTGCAGTTTCTCTAAGGTTATCTTATTAAAGGAAATTTTAAAAATGGGGCAGGAAGAGAATTAGATTGAATGCATTAAGAGGGTAGAATGTAAAACAACCATACAAGGTGTTCTTGTACAGCTAACGTACTTGTCTTTAAATCGAACGTTAGATCAGTTGATTCCTCCGAGAGTACATACAAACACACACACACAAACGCGCGTGCGCAAAGAAATTACGAAAAAAAAATCAGCAATGACAAAAAATTTATAGTCAAAATATTACCATACCATTTTTATATTTCAACTTCAGAATACTCCAGTTAATCTCGACTTCTTTCTTTAGGAAAAATCACTTAATCTCTTCTAACTTTTCTTGAAGATTCAGTTCTTAGAAACCTATAAAAGATAATCTTTCTTCTTTTGTAAAACTCCAGCCAACCTATCTTCTCTCTTTGGAAATCTCCAAAATCTAATCATTCCTTAGAAAGCCTTCAGCTAATACTTCCTCCCTCATCTGGAAGACTTCAACTAGTAACCAATCTCACCTTTCCATCATCTCCTTCTCAGGTGAGCCATGGACCCTCCTCATCCCCAAAAACTCCGGCCTCCCGAAGAGGGGGGGCTTCCTGGAGGACAAGGACACCACCAAGAAAATCCTCCTGAACCACGTCGTCCTGGGACAAGTGATCGATGCCAACAGCCCGCCGCAGAGACCCGCGCCCTCTACTATGGCAGGCACGCCCCTCATCTTCACAAAGGACGCGAGTAAGTCTCCAGGGCTCGTTTTATTAAGGTTGAATCAGACGGGGATGTATGAGGTTTACTTATTTATATTGGTATAGAATCAAATGGGGAGATATGAATTTTACTTATTCATATTTTGGGAGAGAATCAAATGGGGATATATGAGCTTTGCTTATTTATATATTAGGATAGAATTAAATGGGGATATATGAGCTTTACTTATTTATATTGGGATAGAATCAAATGGGGATATATGAAGTTTACTTATTCATATTTTGGGAGAGAATCAAATGGGGATATATGAGCTTTACTTATTTATAGCAAGATAGAATCAAATGTGGATATATGAGCTCTACTTATTTATATTTTGGGAGAGAATCAAATGGGGATATAAGAGCTTTACTTATTTATATTGGTATAGAATCAAATGGGGAGATATGAAGTTTACTTATTTATATTTTGGGAGAGAATCAAATGGGGACATAAGAGCTTTACTTATTCATATTGGGATAGAATCAAATGAGGAGATATGTTTACTTATTTATATTTTGGGAGAGAATCAAATGGGGATATATAGCTTTACTTATTTATATTGGGATAGACTCAAATGAGATATGATTTTACTTATTTATATTTTGGGAGAGAATCAAATGGGGATATATTTACTTATTTATATTGGGATTCAAATGGGGATATATGAGCATTACTTATTTATATTAGGACAGAATCAAATGGGGATATTTGAGCATTACTTATTTATATTAGGACAGAATTTATAAGCTCTGCTTATTTCTAAAATCAAATGGAGATATATGAGCTTTACTTATTTATATTAGGATAGAATCAAACGGGGATATATGAGCTTTATTTAGTTTCAACTGATTCGAACGTTGGTCTTTTTCAATGAGGTTACTCGAGGGATGTAAAGAATCAAATACTATTATTTTAATAAGTGAAATGATGACTGATTATAAGAGCTATTATTTATTAATCGATTTTGAGGTTATGAAGAGCACAGATCTGCTAGTGATGATAGCTATCTGAAGTTCATTTAAATTTCTCCTAAAAACATTTGGGATGTATCTTACATGAAAATAATAATAATAATAATAATAATAATAATAATAATATTAATAATAATAATAATAATAATAACAAATTATATTATTATTATTATTATTATTATTATTATTATCTGTTTGGAAGTATTTATAATAATAATAATAATAATAATAATAATAATAATAATAATATTATTATTATTTATTATTATCATAAACACTCCCGCACAAAACTAAAAAAAACTAGAAGGCATCAAAACAGCCAATGCAAAGCTCCCAATGAATCCCACCTACCTGTAACAGGATACTCGTACAACTCCTGAACGCTTCTAAAAAGAGAACCGCCTTCCCCAGGACCCTAATAATATTGATAACATTGTCCACGTCGATTGAAGTTTCGGAACACAACACGTCGGTAGAGGAAATCTTCATCCATTTTAACGGCCCTTATCCACCAACAATTTAGGGCAGGACCGGGTAACGGGGTCCCGCTATCCCCCAAATTTCGCTGAAGAGGAGTAAACATCTTCTTGATTGTCAATCGGTCACTTTTATCTGCGCTGCCAAAACTCAGGCTGAATCCCTGATTAGTCTATGGGTGGGGGACTTCCAGGCAACGTACCTATGTTGCAGAGGGTGGATCTTCAGAAAGACATAAATTATATAAATATATATATATATATATATTTATATATATATTATATATATATATATATGTATATATATATAATATATATATATATATATATATATATATATATATATATATATATATATATATATATATATATATATATATATATATATATATACATATATATCACACATTACCACAAGGCGAAAAATAAGAGACAGGGTGTAGGTCCTGACCGGTTTCGACTTTATTTATAAGCCATGACGATAATAATCATACTATATATATATATATATATATATATATATATATATATATATACAGTATACACAGAGGAAAGAAAAAAACAATGGAGTGCTGCAAGGCCTTTCGACTTGTCCTTTACTTTATTTATATATTCATCACGTTCCATATTTTCGTGATTCAGTTATACACACACACACACACACACACACACACACACACACACACATATATATATATATATATATATATATATATATATATATATATATATATATATATAAAAATTAAGCTACAAATATTATTTAACATCCAATTCGCTCTACCTCGGAAATCATACTGAAGGAGAATTATGAGACAGTTTAGTGGTAGGGCACTCGCCACTGAAGTCAGAGACAGTTACAGTTGGTGGTTCGAGTCCATCAGATGACTATCACTTGTCAATTATAATTCCCCTCCGGTATAATTTTCGAGGTGGAGCAAACTCGATATTAAATGACATTTGTAGCTTGATGTTTGTGTGCAAAAAATGCATCAGTGATGTGATAAAATTACACACATACAGTATATATATATATATATATATATATATATATATATATATATATATATATATATATATATATATATATATATATACATATATATATATATATGTATATATATATACATATACATATATATAGCCTACATAAATACATACATACATACATACATACATACATACATACATACATATTTATCCAGGCACATTACGAGTAGGTCAGGAGAAATTATCACGAAGGACGCTAATCTTATTACCTTCCTAAATTAAAAAATTCAAACACCACTTAAACCAAGGCAAGGTAGAGGCCGAGATATAAAAAAAAAAACACACACACACAAAAAAGAAAACACCCAGTAAAAGTCATGGAAACTACGCCAAAAAAAAAAAGCAACCCAGCACCCTTCTCAAAGAAGAGTGACGGCGGCATCCAGGATTTACGGCAACACAGGTATGCAGTTGTAATTAACCACCCATGCAGGTAAGGCCAGGAACGGGCAAATATGTTTTGTCCGCCTCTCGCCGCTGGAGTCTACCTTGATTATGAGGTAAGCAGGCTGCCCACAAGAGCTTGTTATGGGGTCTGGCCCTGTCGATGAACGCCGGAGATTAATGCAGACTGGATTTCGAATGGCATTATGGCTCTCGATTCCCATACCTCAGCTCCCGAAGACAGATACGATTGCTGAGGCATTTCGGAATTGGTTCTCTATGGAGAATGCCCGCGGATGCCTGAGTCCTCTTAAGCGAAGAGGGAACTGGATCCTTATGATGTTGACCAAGCGTCAGTCCAGTAAATATCGATCTTCTTGATGTGTACTCAGTTTTGATGAGGACTTATCAATTTCTGACATTTTTCCAAGCTGAAATTAAATTTTCGTAAGCTGACCAGAAGAATAAAGAAGTTCTCTGAAGAAATAAATAAAAACAAACTCAATTTTAGCTGCCTGACCAATATAATAAAGAAGTCTGAAGATATCAATAAAAACAAACAGAATAAAAAACACACTTGGTTTACCTTGGAACCACTCAAACACTGACATACACTTACAGTCAAGAGCACAATAAAAAAAACAACGTCTCACACTGAAATCACATAAGGGTCTATTTGGTTAAAAACTGCCATTTCAGTCTGAGAATCAAGGTTAAGGAGCAATGTCTAAAACCACAATCACTGTTATGAAACAGCTTTTGGATGACTATGGAATAAGCACGGAAATAAAGCATTCAAAGAAATGCAGTATCATGTAAAACCTCGATGACCTCCTGAGAGGTGAGGAGAGGAGAGGGGAGGAGAGGGGAGGGGTGGGGAGAGGAGGGAAGGGGAGGGAGTATGGATACTCCCGAATTGGTAGAAGACATGGTGCTCTCGTGCTTCTAGCATAATATAAAACATTGAAGTCATACAGGTGGATTCACTCTGTTACCTGTTATGCACAAAAGCACCCATCAATAATAATCCGCTGATGTGAAGTAATTATGAAAAATGACATAAAAATGATTGTTGGTCACTTCCAAGCTGTCGCGGAGGTACCGCAATAATATAAACAAAAAAAGTAATATTCTTCGTATATAAGATTCATGAACAAATATATGATATATTACGAGTACAGGGAAATCTCAAATCACTTCCCGCTTTCCTTGTGGGAGATTGCATCTAAAGCGGCATTTATATTAAATGAAATAAAATAGAAATGAAAAAGTTAAATTATCGAAAAAAATATTTTCCTGCAAGGTTTTTTCCCAGTGAAAAAAAAAAAAAAAAAATTCTCACCCTCCGTATTATCCGCACAAAAAGATGACACGTCTTGAAGCACTTTAGATTATACCCTCCAATTCTGAAAACTCCAAAACTGAGGTTTTACCGCAAAGGCGTTTTCTCTGTAACCATAATTTGGGTTCGACATTGTGCCCAGCTGTGGGCATACTGCCAATTTCCATGAAACCCCTAAAAACTGGTCTTTCGGGTCCAAGGGACTTAGAACCATGTTAACACGAATAGCGACTTCTATATAAAAAAAGCGAGGTTGTATTTCTTTGTAAAAGGACAATGAACTGAATTTATGGAGGAATGTAAAGGAAAAAGAAAACAAACAACTCCCATCGGGAATTCCACCGTACGGGATTTCCGTAAAAAACAAGGAAAGAATGCGCCGAGCTTTCTTCGGCGCAATCGAGTTATCTGTACAGCCGCTACTGCAGCGTATAATCAAAGCCACCGAAAACAGATCTATCTTTCGGTAGTCTCTGTATAATGCTGTATGAGCCGCGGCCCATGAAATCTTAACCACGGCCCGTTGGTGGTCTATCCTATATCGCTGCCAGGAGCACGATTATGGCTAACTTGAAACTTAAATAAAATAAAAACTACTGAGTCTAGAGGGCTGCAATTTGGTACGTTTGATGATTGGAGGGTGGATGATCGACATACCAATTGACAGCCCTCTAGCCTCAGTAGTTTTTAAGATCTGAAGTTTTTAAGATCTGACGGCAGACAGAAAAAAGTGCGGACGGACAGACAAGGCCGGCACAACAGTCTTATTTTACAGATAAAAAAATGGATTTTAGGCAACAATTATAGAGCAGTCTACAATGTCTGAACAAAGTACTGAACATACCTCTGTCAGGGAACACGATTTCATTCTCCTTCTCGGAAGGTGTTTCATTATAATGGCCACCTGGAAAGATAAGAAATAGCATAATAAATTATAAGCCTTAGTAACTGAAGTGTACATCAATAACAAGTAAAAAATTCGCCGAAGTTTCTTCGGCGCAATCGAGTTTTCTGTACAGCGTATAATGCTGTATGAGCCGCGCCCACGAAGTTTTCAGCCACGGCCAGGTGATGGCCTGTCCTATAACGCTGCCAGACGCACGATTATGGCTAACTTTAACTTTAAATAAAATAAAAACCACTGAGGCTAGAGGGCTGCAATTTGGTATGTTTGATGATTGGAGGGTGGATGATCAACGTACCAATTTGCAGCCCTCTAGCCTCAGTAGTTTTTAAGATCTGAGGGCGGACAGAAGAAGTGCGGACGGACAGACAAAGCCACCACAATATTTTTCCTTTACAGAAAACTGAAAAGGTTTCGTCAAGATAATAAGGAAACGATACGATATGTTTGTGCATCACTTTGATGAATTTCCTAAAACAAGATAATATATCTGAACCCTTTCGCTGAAAAGGGGAACATATGATGCACGCATACCGTACATTACTTGAGAATGTCTTCCTAGTCATTATTTACTTTTGTATTTACAAAAAAGTATAATGAAGTCAACCAAACAACTGCATTATATCACGATATGACAGAAGCGGCACTCTGTTTAGTTTCACCGATTGCCCTTCGAACGCTGATATTTCTTGCAAAAAAAGAATATAATTTACAAGTGAACTATTTTCGACCATGCGTCCAAAAACACGTGATTCAAATACAATCAAATATATCCGCTGAACAAAGAGGAATAGAAAAGAAACAATGACAGCGAAACCGCAAGAAACCAGCAAGAGACTATTTAAAAAAAAAAGGAGAGAGCTGTCATAAAATGAATTCTCTTGAAAAAACCAAAATCCTTGAGCACTTTTCACCAAGATGCAATTTCAAAGGCGTTTATGATTTTGTTGGTTAAAAATATGCATTGGAGGAAAGTAGGAAAATAATCTACAGTTTTGAAGCAAACTTCAATTAAGTGACAGCAGACCCACATCCATCCCTACAGAAAGGGGCAATTATGCCCATCCCTTAAAAACTCCTATCTCCACCATTAAAAAGGCAAAAAAATAATACAAATGCAAGCGACAGCAGAGATGATGTCATATTCTAGCCCAGAGAGAGATAATGTCACCGTGGTGTCTGAAGCCGTAGAACCATTAGTCTTCAACCATCGCGATAGGTTGCATGGTGTCATGTCCTCACGTACCTGCCTGACGGGATGAGTGGATGGGGCCTTTCTGATTAAGATCCTTAATGGTGGTTTTGGCAGTTGATGAACGGCGACGAGTGTGCGAACTGAAAACTCTACGGCACCGACACGCCACATTTCGCGGCTTTGATGAAGATTACCAACATCTATCTTATTATTATTATTATTATTATTATTATTATTATTATTATTATTATTATTATTATTCAGAAGATGAAACCTATTCATACGGAACAAGCCCATCACAGGGCCCACTGACTTGAAATTCAATCTTACAAAGAATATGGCGTTCATTAGGAATACAGAAAGAAGAGCCTACTTTTAAACAAGAAAAAATAACAAATTAATAAATTAACAAATAGATAAAAATGTATTAAAATGCAAGGAAAATAAAGAGACTAATAAAAATTCTATTGCTTCCTCGTTTTGTATTTTAGAAGTTTGAGATTAAAATAAGCGCGGAATCCTAACCGAGTTTAATACTGTACTCACCCACGAAATAATATATATTCTCGAATCCTAACCGAGTTTAATACTGTCCGCACCGACGAAATAATATATATTCTCCAAGACCATGCACCCAGGCCGTATACATAATATTTGATCTTTATCAAAATTATAAATATGCTTTGCAACATAATCCTAAATATATTGCATACACGAGCCTGTTCCCATTATCCTCTAATATCTAAGGTAATAAATTGATGATAAATACGACAGGCAAATCTTTCAAAATTAGTTTTTATTCTAAACACACAATTTACATTTTCTAATCCTTATGCTTCGTGTCACTCCTGAACGTCATACTTACGAAGAAAACACGTTTCATTAAATGGATATAAATTCTTGCTGGGTCACTTAATTATTAATTCAAGAAAATTTCCCGTTTGGCAAGAATTTGCATAGCAATAAAATGAGTGATACAGTGCACACCTAGAGTATAATATATATATATATATATATATATATATATATATATATATATATATATATATATATGTGTGTGTATTATAATGTGTGTGTGTGTGTGTGTATAAAATATTAGCTGCAATCTAATACACTATCCTTCTTTCCAGACGGCCCTATGGTAAACGGAGTCCGCTTCACTGGAGAGGAACACAAGCTGTCAGAGGGCGTGGTATACATCCTCGAGAGCTCCATTCCCATCCTGGACCTGGGCGGCGGCAGCAGCAGCAGCAGTGCCCCAACGAGAGCCCCAAGCACGGCGACACCTCCCACCTCCTCCTCCCCCACCAGCATCCCTCCCCTGACACACCGCTTCGCCACCTTCAAGCCCCGGCGTGACGGCCCACTCGGTCTCACCAGCAACAACCTGAAGCCCGAAGCCCAAATTGGCGTGATCCCCGAGAACATCGAGCCGGTCTTCGAAGACCTGGACGCCCACCCGGACGAAATCGGCGTCTTCGAGGAGGACTTGGGCAGCGGTTCCGTCTCGGATTTCTCGATCCCCAACAGGCGGAGACCTTCCTCTGCCTCCGGTCCCTCAGGCCCTTCAAACAGCAACAGCAGCAACGACAACAAGCCTTCAGGAGGGTTCTCCGAGTTCTCCGGGTCGGAGATCGAGCCTGCCAAGGAGAAGACCTTCCTCGCTTCCTTCTTGGACTCTCTGAGGACGACCAGAGCTCACACTGGCGCCGAGTTCCTACACCATCTCTTGGCGTCCAACATTACGGACAAGTTCAGGGATGGTAAGTTGATCTTTTTTCAACCACTTAGTTGCTTCCAGTTCCCTCGGGATATTTAGCTTTTAAGGTCATTTGATTTTATGTGGATGCAGTTGTTATTAAACTTTACCGCACCTGAGACAGTTTAAGAGTCACGCAACAATCCTGCGACGTAAATCTTTCTGAAATGTGTAAGTGCGTGTTAAGAGGGGTTAATTTAAACATTAAACAGATACAAGTCAGAATATTAAAGAAGCTTCTTCTGAATAGAAGACATCTGAAGGAGAAAGAGAGAAGAAGAAGAGAGAAGAGAGAAGAAGAAGAAGAAGATACATCTGAAGAAGAAGAGAGAGAGAGAGAGAGAGAGAGAGAGAGAGAGAGAGAGAGAGAGAGAGAGAGAGAGAGAGAATATTAAAGAAGTTTCTAGTATACATCTGAAGAAGAAGAAGAAGAAGAAGACAGAGAGAGAGAGAGAGAGAGAGAGAGAGAGAGAGAGAGAGAGAGAGAACTGCTCCCCCTTTTCTTCTTCTTCTTTTTTTTACAGATCACAGTAATCCTTAAGAACTGCGAATCAAACAACCAGCCCTCCAGTGCCACTAACCAGTGTTTTATTGTCCATTGCAGCTGGTCGGTACACAGCCCTGGTGCCGTATGACTCAGCATTCTACCAGTATTATCCCATTGACTGGGGCTTCAACCCCTTCCTGGTGGCGAACTTCACCAGGGACGTCGTCCTCAACCACTTCATAAGGGGCAACGTCGCCCTCGAGGACCTTCCCAGCTTGGCTGAGCTGACGACCCTCGGAGGGAGAGTCATCAAATTCATCAGGAAGGGAAGTGAGTACCTTTTTTCTTTTTTATGTGTTGATACAAGGACATAGATGATATTTCAAACTAGTTCCTCGTTGGACGGGGCTGTAGAGTTCTCGGCTAGCACCCTGCTGGGCCCGCGTTCGAGTCTCCGACCGGCCAATGAAGAATTAGAGGAATTTATTTGTGGTGGTAGAAATTCATTTCTCGGTATAATGTGGTTCGGATTCCACAATAAGTTGTAGGTCCCGTTGCTAGGTAACCAACTGGTTCTTAGGCACGTGAAATAAGTCTAATCCTTCGGGTCAGCCCTGGGAGAGCTGTTAATCAGCTCAGTGGTCTGGTTAAACTAGGACAACCTTAACTTTTCCTCCTGGAAACTGAGAGGACATTGATCGACAGGGTAACAGGGGGAAGGAAGGCTTTTCATGTGTAAAGTTACTAATCAGCTTTGAATCTTAATATTAAAATAAAGTTAATAATCAGCTTTGAATCTTAATATTAAAAGTGTAATTTGACAAACAGTACATTTAATCCTTAGGAGCCATGACATTTTCAAAGCTGTTATACACTACTCCTTTCAAATGAACTCCATATTCTTTGGAAGCTTGAATTTCAGGTTGATGACCCCAATGGGCTTGTTCCATATGAATAGGGTTCATCTGAATAATAATAATAATAATAATAATAATAATAATAATAATAATAATAATAATAATAATAATAATAATAATAACTGCATACTTAACACACCAGTACAACCTTCCAGTACAGAAAAACATCAATACAATTCGACTGCAATTGTCGAATCTTCCCTTTGGCGACTTGCACCAGCTCATTTGCTGTAATAAAAGTATAAATGAGAATAAACAGAAAAGAAGTATTCTGGGAAAACTCAAAGGAAGTATTCTGAGAAAACTCAAGGGGAGACATTAACATGTAAATTACAGTAATCTTTAAGAAGACGAGACTATAATCTCCTGGAAAATTTTGCGAGATTACTTGATCAGTTATATTCTCGGAGAAAATTGGTTTTACATTCGTATAAAATTTACCGGTGAATTCACCAAGAAACCGGTTGCATAATTATGCACACACGTATCTATCTATCTGTCTAATGATACACAGAAATAACTATCTCTGTAATCATACATACACAAAATATGTGCACGACTGTGTCTATGTTACATATCTCTCTCTCTCTCTCTCTCTCTCTCTCTCTCTCTCTCTCTCTCTCTATATATATATATATATATATATATATATATATATATATATATATATATATATATAATACATATTTATACACACATATACTTATGTATATATACATATATATGTGTATGTTAGATCTCTCTCTCTCTCTATATATATACTGTATATATATATATATATATATATATATATATATATATATATATATATATATATGCATGTATACACACATACATATATATACACACACATATATATATATATATATATATATATATATATATATATATATATATATATAGACTGCGTGTATGTACATACGTATGATGCGTACGCCATATGTACACACGTGAGAGCCATTGTCATAAACAAGCCTATGCACGCTACCCCGAAAACCTCGACGCTGGCGGCTGGTGGCGGCCATAAAATAACACGCGGAGCAATTTACCGCTGGCAGCAGCAGTTTTCTTGACAATCGGCCCCTGGTCCCTGTCCTTTTCACATTTTTAGAACCGCCTTGCAGTTTGCCTTGGCCTTCTGTCCCTGAAGTTAATTCCTGGTGCTGACCCTGGGGCATCCCCCCCCAAAAAAAAACTCATCAATCTCCGACAGAAGCGTCCTCGTCATCCATCCCTTCCGCGACGCCAAACCAGTCACGATGTCAATCGATAACTATGGCCCTAGGGTGGGAGAAAAAAAAAAAATGTTCGTAAATGGGAACGCAGCAGCGTGCCCATGCGAGATCGGCCCGGGCATTATAACGGAATGACGTGATGAGAGAGAGAGAGAGAGAGAGAGAGAGAGAGAGAGAGAGAGAGAGAGAGAGAGAGAGAGAATCAGCTGCTCGTCGTCGTACTGGCCATCCCTCTGCAATGATCCGTTTCCTCTGTGTTGTCATCCGCTCTGGTGTCATCACTTAATCGTGTGTACCCTCTCTCTCTCTCTCTCTTCTCTCTCTCTCTCTTTCGTTTACTCTATGCTATATGCACCACATAATTAGGAGAGATTTTCGGAAAAAGAAGTATGAAATGGCCTTATCACCTACGAATTGGCGTTTTTCTTTTAAACAGAAATATTACCGTATAAATCATTCTGTATAGGTCGTATGTATACATAAATTTATACATACATATATACGTATATGTATATAACATACATACATATATATGTATACAACATATATAAATATAATAATTTTTTTGCACTCCACTTCCCCTAGGAGTGGCTCTGGATAAAAGCAACACAACAGTCACTGTCGCTTGTCTGAGACAAGCAAATCTAACACACACACACACACACACACACACACATATATATATATATATATATATATATATATATATATATATTTAAATATGTATATATATGTGTACATACATACATATATATATATATATATATATATATATATATATATATATATATATATATATATATATATATATATATACAGTATATATATATATATATATATATATATATATATATATATATATATATATATATATATATATATATATATATATATATATATATATATATATATATATATATATATACGACCTTCCCTCAACCAAACAAAACTACTGCAAAATTCAAAAGAACCTCAATGTCGTAACAAACGAACTAAAACGAGAAAAACCCAACGCAAGCATTAAAAAAAAAAAGCTTTAGCAACCAGACAAGGAAGCCAACAAATAACTAAGTGTCGTATCACCTTGGTGCTGTTTCCAGGAAATTAATTTCCTCGCTGACCCGAAGTACAGATCACTTCCTTGTTGCCAGCGTATTAGCACGCGGAAAAGAGCTCGCAATTGGTTTCCGCGGCAATTGCCTTCGCGACCTTTCAAATGTCAATCTCTTCGGGTCGAAGAAAAGTCATTCTTTTGACATTTGAGTTTTCCGTAGAAGAAAACTGTGGTGCCGGCTTTGTCTGTCCGTCCGCACTTCTTGCTGTCCGCCCTCAGATCTTGAAAACTACTGAGGCTAGAGGGCTGCAAATTGGTGTGTTGATCATCCACCCTCCAGTCATCAAACATACCGAATTGCAGCCCTCTAGCCTCAGTAGGTTTTGTTCTAATTAAGGTTAAAGTTAGCCATAATCGTGCTTCTGGCAACGATGTAGGATAGGCCACCACTGGGTCGTGGTTAAAGTTTCATGGGCCGCGGCTTATGCAGCATTATACCGAGACCACCGGAAGATAGATCTATTTTCGGTGGCCTTGACTATGCGCTTTACAGAAAACTCGATTGCGTCGAAGAAACTTCGGCGCATTTGCTGTTTCAATCAGCTGATGGATTTTTTTTACTTAGAAAACGGTAAAGAACGGACGTGTAAAAACTGTTCTGAACAGTTTTCTTTATTTAAGTTTTGGGATCATGTCACTTCAATTTGTTAAGGATAATATATTTTTATATTTATTCACCTTTCTATATATACAGTATATACTATACATATATATATATATATATATATATATATATATATATATATATATATATATATATATACATATATACATATATATATATATATATGTATCTATATATATATATATATACATACATACACACACATATATCTACATATTATTTATATATATATATATACACACACACACACATATATATATATATATATATATATATATATATATATATATATATATATATATATATATATATATATATATATATGCCTATGATCACATAAGGCGGTTTCTCTTAAGGAAAAAATCACTGGTTTATTATCCATTAAATTCTGAATCAGTGAACAGCATCCAGTTAAAAAATCTTCCATCTCTCACAGCACAGTGATTGTGTGTATACATATATATACATACATATATGATAGGAATATACTGTATATTTGTATGCTAACTAAATATATTCCGATACATACCTATATACTAATCTATATATATAAAAAAATTATTTCACACGGACACACTAACAACATATACAAATTTTTCTTTTTACAGCATACATTCAAACACTTCTCTATTTATACACGAATCCCAGATACCATAAGCGATACCATTGGCTAATATCTTGCATCTGACTTCGATACTCAATAATAGGTTAATATATACAGTTCGCAATCATTCTAAAAAAAAAAAGAATTAATGACACAACTCAGTAAAATCAAAAACAGAATGATGACCTCCAGTTCACTCCCATTACCCAGGAGGGGGCCTTCATCCACCATCAATCCTCACAGCAGGACGAACGAGAAGGGAATATTATCAGTTGCAATAATTGACTGCAAGACATTTTCTCTGGATGTCGGCAACGGACTTCAAAGACACATTCTGGTATTTCGGGAGACGCTGACTTCAGGCCAATGAAGCAAAGGACTGGAGATAATTATACCGATTTGTTTTTTGCTCCTATACTTCAAATTGTTCTAAAAAAAAAGGCAGCCTCTTTTAGACACACAGAGCAGGCTCGATGAACCGTGAAACCACAGTGACAATTTTAATGCCCACACATTTCCTGGAGGCAATATTTAGGATTTATTGCTCATTTTTATTTCTTTTTATATTCTTTGACTGTTCTCTTTTCTTCTCGTTTCCCATTTTGTAAGAGATGAGCAGTCTGTTCTGAGGAATGTTGCCGTGCGAGGTCATAGGTTACTTGGGCGCTCATGACGAAAAACAATCATGACGATAGTTTAAAATTTTCAGCATTCCGTGACGTAATCACAGATTACGTAACGCCTGCTCAGCCATAAAAAGTGCGTTTGTTTTACTGCCTTCCGTCTCGAACGCAAAGACAGCCACAGTTTCCTTGTCAAAAAAGAAAAAAGATAAAAAACTTGGAGAGTAAAAGACTGAAATGCCAAGGTGCCCAACTCTGTAATTAAAATGACAATGACGGAAGAAATACATTCAGAACCATTTCTGTCGAAATAAAAATCGCAATAAAAATGAATAGTTATTATTATTATTATTATGATTATTATTATTATTATTATTATTATTATTCAGAAGATGAACCCTATTCATATGGAACAAGGCCACCAAAGGGTCAACTTGAATTCAAGCTTCCAAAGAATATTATTATTATTATTATTATTATTATTATTATTATTATTATTATTATTATTATTATTATTATTATTCAGAAGATGAACCCTATTCATATGGAACAAGGCCACCAAAGGGGTCACTGACTTGAAATTCAAGCTTCCAAAGAATATTATTATTATTATTATTATTATTATTATTATTATTATTATTATTATTATTATTCAGAAGATCAACCCTATCCATATGGAACAAGCCCACCAAAGGGGCCACTGACTTGAAATCCAAGCTTCCTAAGAAATCGGTGCTCATTCGAAAGAAGTTAAAAGAGGGCAATGGGAAACACTGAAAGAAGAGATTAGTGATCAGAAAAACAGACAAATTACCAAATAAATAAATAAATAAGTAAAAATGTAAGTAAGTTATTAAAATACAAGGAGAAAAGCCTGATTTACAAGGTCAAAAACTCTGGAATGGTGTAAATAATATTAACATCTTATTATTTAGTTACAAATTCTAAAAAAGAAAGCAAGATCTTATACGAGAACTCTGAAGTGGCCTAAACACCCCCCCAACAAAAAAAAAAAGAAAAGAAAAAAAGATACTTTATTGAACCTCATTCACCATGAATTTGAATGAAAATAAATTTCTCGAAGACTTAAAGGAAACGACGTAATACAATTTCGAAATATGAAAAGTAGGCCGAAATTTCCGGTATAAATAAGGACGCCCGAGAGA
>NC_089788.1:72802719-72827719 GCF_040412425.1 Macrobrachium rosenbergii | reverse complement strand
CTTGGAAATTAAGCATTAATCATTCCACCTAAATAGTTATTATATTGTTATTGCAATAGGTAATGACTTTGATATGTGTAAATATACATTTCTCTAGCAAATGCTTGCACATAATCCTTTCCAGCAGATCTTTCAAGGCAAACATCCATATGTTTACGCGAGATATTCATTTCACAAACTAAAACCTAATTCAAGGCTACTCGAGGATTATGGGAGCCGGGAATTAAATATTCCTCAAATCATTCATTTTCAAATGATGACTCTTTCTTAGACTTCTGTTTACAGTGGCGAGCAAAACTCGGTTCTTCATTCATCATAGAAAATTACAAGTCATCATCAGTTTATGCACCGACGAAAAATTCATAGCCGTTTCTTCACCAACTTTTGTATTCCACTGAGGTTTATTTGTTTTTCCAGATTTCTCTCTTTTAAATTGTTAACACCTCATTCGTTTCCCTACGTCATCTCTCTAATAACTTCTGATGAGCCAATGCTCGTAAAAATAATAACTGCTGCAATAAAGATTTTTATCAAAATCACCTTTTATTTTTTTCTGCCTTGCTTAAATGAGCGATTTTTTTTTCTGTCGGGCCGTGTAACTCTCTCTCTCTCTCTCTCTCTGACTCATAACTTACACAAATCAGAACTCTTTTTAGTTTCAATTACAACACGATACCAAAAAAATCGACATAAAAAAAAAATATTTCAAACGCAATAATGTCTGTTATTATTCCTATGTACACAATGAAAGCCCAATATAAATAAAAAATAGTATCATAAACCATAAACAAGGCCGAAAAGGAAACTATTTATTTAAAAGAAAAACAATCAAGACATGAAACCCGACAATTTAAACCCGGCAATTGTGAGGACTAATCAAAGGCTTGCGGGCGACCATTATCATGTCAGTTTTGAGGACCGTTCCACGCGTTAATTTGGCGGCCGATGCTGGAATCAGTAACAATATACAACAGTAAACAAGTAAACAGGTCTTCTAAGAAGCGGAGCTGTCATGCCGAAATTGCTAGGCTGGCTCTCTTCAAGGGAGAAACCTCGACCGTTGAAATTCGAAAACTTTTGCTGTTTTGCAAAGGATTCGTCTCGCGCGTCGTAAAAATTGTAGTTTGCCATTTCGTTTCGTTTTTGTTTGTAGTTTAAAAAGGTGTAGCCTGCCTTTTCACTTCGTTTTTGTTTGTAGTTTATGAAAACCTGTAGCCTGCCTTTTCACTTCGTTTTTATATCTGGTTGACGGGGCCGTGAAGACTGTGTTTTGCGATACATTACTCATTAGTGTTTGTTCATGACCCACTAACATTGCTCTGCTACTGAGGGAATTATTAATATTATTATTATTATGCGGGCAGAGTGAAGGACACGCGCTCTTTTTTTTTGTGGTTCCTTCGTAACAGCTGTTGCTATGCTTCATGTTGTTTGTTTTTATATATTTTTGAGCAATGATTGAATATTGTAATCATTAGCGTAACCTGTAGTTATGCCTACTCTTTTCCTCGAGCCACTTATTAACACATTCATATATATATATAAATATATATATATATATATATATATATATATATATATATATATATATATATATATATATATATATATATATATATACAATCATGCTACAAATGTCGTTTAATATCAAATTCTGCTACCTCAGTATCTCCGATGGAGAATTATCACAAAAAGGGAATTTATATAAGTGATAAATGAATAAGTACCACGGGGACGCCAACCCTTGACATGGACCCATTCAACGACTCCAGTAGACGTTACCACCGCGCCATCTGACATGGACCCATTCAACGACTCCAGTAGACGTTACCACCGCGCCATCTGACATGGACCCATTCAACGACTCCAGTGGACGTTACCACCGCGCCATCAAGATGGCGCGGTGGTAACGTCCACTGGAGTCGTTGAATGGGTCCATATCATTCGCGTCCCCGTGGTACTTATTCATTTATCACTTATATAAATTCCCTTCGGTGATAATTCTCCATCGGAGATACTCGAGGTAAATAATTTGATATTAAACAACATTTGTAGCTTCATGATTGTATATAAATCACGGTGTGATAAAAATTTCATATATATATATATATATATATATATATATATATATATATATATATAAATATGTGTGTGTGTTGTGTGAATATATATGTATATATAAATATACATATATACACACACACACATACATATATATATATATATATATATATATATATATATATATATATATATATATATATATATATAGAGAGAGAGAGAGAGAAAGAGAGAGAGAGAGAGAGAGAGAGAGACCAGAGAAGCAAATACCACATGTAATGCTATATTCATACAACTATGTCAAACAAACACTGATCATAATTATGTGTACTCAACGCGGCGCCTGATACAATCTAAAATATCTACTTTCTCCGCGATCGAGTGTGTCAATATGCTAAAATATACAAGTCATCGGTGCGATTGCTTATAAATAAATATTCCTTGAAAGCCATGAATTTTTAAGGTTAAAAGTCCACCAATTCCCTCTGTTTTGTGGAAAAAAAATTATTATTATCATTATTATTATTATTATTATTATTATTATTATTATTATTATTATTATTATTATTATTCACAAAATGAAACCTATTCATATGGGACAAGCCCACTACAGGGCCACTGACTTGAAATTCAAGCTTCCAAAGAATATTATGGTGTTCATTAGCAAGAAGTAAGAGGAGGCAAAGAGAAATACAGAAAAAAAAAAAGAGATCCCACTTATTAAAGAGAAAAAGAAAAAAGAAAAAATGTAAGAACAACATTTGACAAAAGAAATGACAGAAGCTGAAAATATGATTATAAATGATTTACAAAATACATTTTATATCTGTATATGTGAATAAGTTCAATAAAAAATCTTCAACATTTTACTGACTAAATAAATAACAATATGACAGCTTCAAGATATTTTTGTAAAATTTCAATCTGAAAGAAGAGCGCGGTATTTAACAAGGTCATTGGAAGCCATAAGACATTGGTATATAGCGTCTCATTTCTAAATTCAGAATTTAGGCCAAAGGCCAAGCACTGGGACCTATGAGGTCATTCAGCGCTGAAACGGAAATTGACAGTAAAAGGTTTGAAAGGTGTAACAGGAGGAAAACCTCGCAGTTACACTATGAATCAATCGTTAGGAGGGGTTGAGGAAAGTAAGATGGAAGAAAGAGAATATGAAAGGAGGTACAGTAAAGGAACGAAAGTGGTTGCAGCCAGGGGCCGGAAAAATTTGTTAAATAGTGAATCAACGTTAATAATGAATAATATGACGCCAGAAACGAAAAAAACATCACCTCAAGGCAATTCTAATAACGAATGAGAGTTAAAGACAATTTCCTTTTAATCATTTGCATAGTTAATGAGGAAGGAGTAAAATGATGTCCATTACAAAAAAAAAAAAAAATCTGAAGATTGACATAATTCCTGAAGGTCTTATTTGCATGAAACTTCAGTAAGGCCACAGCAATTCGAAGTCCCTTATGCTTAATGAATATACTTTTCCCATAGATTTAATGAACGTAACAATAAAGGAATATTGATGCACAATGCAATCCAAGATATTCTTTCAGCGATGAGCTAGAATGAAAAAATAGATATCAAATGTAATTCAATTATTATTATTATTATTATTATTATTATTATTATTATTATTATTATTATTATTATTATTATTATTATTATTTCAGTAGATGAAACCTATTCACAAGGAACAAGCACACAGGGACTATTGACTTGAAATTCAAACTTAAGAATGTGGGTTTCAATCTCCCACCGCAGACCCCACACTGTACCAATAACTAATCACGAATGATACAGAGCCAGTGATTTTTCCTCGCCCAGGGGGAGACGCGAACCCGCGACGTCTGAGTGGTATGCCACGACACTAACCACTATACCACCGGGACACCAAAACCCTGATATCCTAGTGATATCACCATTTACTTCCACCCACAATCTGAGAAAAAAAAATTCGTATGTTACCAGCACTAAAAAAAACTATAAAATGGCAAACCAGTACAACCAATTCCTTGTCTGATAAGAAAAAATTGTTGCAATAGCCGTGAAATACATAGGGTTCTTCAATAACCGAAACTAGAAAAAGATTTGAGTGACATTTAAAAAAAAAAAACCTTCTGAACTCCTGTAAAGCTTTTATCAAATCTGTTGTCTTACATCAAGTGACAAAATTCATCATCACTCACACATGCAGACTACCATTTCCGTTATTTATTTATTAATTAATTTAACTGATCTATCTATTTATATTTTCTGAAACTCAAGTCAAATCTACGATACAAAATTCATCATTACCCACGGATGGAAACCACCATTGAATTAATTAATTTATTTATAAATTTATTTATTTCTCCTGAAACACAAGTCAAATCTAAGATACAACCAGCGTGATAAATTACAGGAAATATAAAAACGCCAAATTCCATTCGCAAGAGGACAGACCACCATTTCAGTCATTCATTAATTAATCAATTTATTTAATGACCTATTTGTTTATTCTCCTGAAACTCAAGTCAAACCTAGACAATAACCAGCGTGATAAATTACAGGAAACATGAGAACGATAAATTCAGTTCACAAGACAAACCGCCATTTTAGTAACTTATTTACAAATCAATTCATTTATTTATCTATTTGTTTATTTTCCTGAAACTCAAGTCAAATGTAAATAATAACCAGCGTGATAAATTACAGGAAATATGAGAGCGTTAAATTCAACACGCCTCCGTCCAGACTTTCCATTTTCCAAAGCACACGGCTCCAGAACCCAAAAATACAGGGTTATTCTCCATATATGCACAATACACCGGATAATTATCTCGATAATTGTTCACGATATTCAGACAACATCAAGGCAATGAAGAATCGACCTATTAGGCACTGGTTCAAGAACACCGAAGTCAGTAATCGTTAATCACATGTCTGGAGTATGATTTGGTAGGCAGAGAGAGAGAGAGAGAGAGAGAGAGAGAGAGAGAGAGAGAGAGAGAGAGAGAGAGAGAGAGAGTCGGCTTTATTCAGTATCTGATATATAAATGTAAGATTATTTTGTTCCTAAAATCATAGGTGTACGTTTTGATTTGGCCTGTATAGAGAGAGAGAGAGAGAGAGAGAGAGAGAGAGAGAGAGAGAGAGAGAGAGAAAGAGAGAGAGAGAGAGTCTTTATTCAATATATGATATATAAATGTAAGATTATTTTTGTTCCCAAAATCATAGGTGTACGTTTTGATTTGGCCTGGAGAGAGAGAGAGAGAGAGAGAGAGAGAGAGAGAGAGAGAGAGAGAGAGAGAGAGAGAGAGAGTTGTATTATTCAATATATGATATATAAATGTAAGATTATTTTGTTCCCAAAATCAAGAACGTTTTGATTTGGCCTGGAGAGAGAGAGAGAGAGAGAGAGAGAGAGAGAGAGAGAGAGAGAGAGAGAGAGAGAGAGAGAGAGAGAGAGTTGGTTGTATTCAATATCTGATATATAAATACAAGATTATTTTTGTTCCTAAGAACGTTAATGTTCGAATATATCGTTAAATACAGGTATAAGTTTATTTATGAATCAATAAAATTGTGCGCTACGTCCCCGATTAAATATTTCCACTTTGCAAAGCGGGAACAGAATCTCAACACAAACAAAATTAAAACAAATAAATAAAAACTGACCTGAAGATTAAATATACCTCAACAATGAAAACAGTAGCAACAACCTATTTAATTTATAGCAACTGACAAACCTCATTCTTCCAATTAACTTATATGAAACTCTTCCACAGTATGCTTTTCCAGCAAGCAATCTTACTCTCACTTTTACAAATACACAGGCATAACGACAAGGCAAATTTCAATTCAATTCACGAACATCTAGTAATTGTGTATGGGTATCTCATGTTTTGTTAGAATGCTCAACTGAGACATTCGATAACAATCCGGGCGAAGAGATTAGAAATTACGATTTCCCCCACTCATTTTGTGTATATCCGAAATGCAATATTTTCCGAGAAAATAAAAGATAGCAGAATACAACAAGGGAAAATATGAAAATAATTAATATCTTTTAAAAGCAAAAAAAAAAAAAAAAAAATTATATATATTTACAGAAAAAAGAAAACGCTAGTATCTTTTTGGCATTCCAAACTCAAAACGACCTTACTAACGAGAAATTGAATTAAAAAAATAAAATGAAACAGAATATTAGCTCAGCATGGATCCACATCCAGGTCAAAAATCTTCATAAACTTAAGAACCAAACTTAAAAATAAAAATAAAAAAATTAAGTAGGTTTGTTTGGCTAGCTCAATCATACACATACCACCTGTTACCTTAACCTTAACAAGATGTGATTGGGCAATGCTTGTAACCAACCGATGCCTCGCGTGATAATGACCTCTTCTGACCTCAGGTCGGGTCCCGGGGGAAAAAGCCATACAATGTAAACACATTTCAATGGTATTCGTCACACACGAATAACTCTTACAATCTATCCAGGAAGATAAAGGAATTACTTAACATTATATTCTGATTTTACTGCATATTTACCATACGTAAATCCGTTAGTATATGAGTATACATACACATATACTACATACTACATATGCAGGTACATACATACACACTACGTACGTATATACAAAACATACGGAGACATATGGAAAAGTGAAACCAGATATGATTCAGACTGGCGCCGTCTAATAAAACAGTTTCCACACGCCTGGTCCGTATGTACTGCGCTTTTACGTTATCATATTACATAATGTACATTTCGTCTACTATTTATAAAATAAGTGCTTTGGAAAATTCCTTGAAAGACGGAACAGGTCGAGACAATATCCCTCTTTCCTATTTCCTTTTGACTATTTTGCATTTTAACAAGGGTGTAGCATTCCAGTCCTCGAGATGAGGTCACTAATCCCATGCCCTTTTTCTTGACCCCAGTTCATACTGATATCCATTCACAGCTGGGTCGACTGGCGGGCAGCATTTACATACATACGACTGTTTCCCCTCTGGAGGGGGTGGCACCAGAATGACCTCTCTGTTGCCAGCCACATGTCCTTCTTTTGAACTAGCAAACGTGAGCCAAGTGTTACACCTTGAGTACATCATTTTACCTAACTCATTTGATTATACACAATATATATATATATATATATATATATATATATATATATATATATATATATATATATATATATATATATATATATATATATATATATATATATATATATATATATATATATATATATATATATATATATATATATATATATATATATATATATATATATATATATATGTATATATATATGTAATATATATATATATATATATATATATAAAACAATGATTTTTCTTTATATATAAATTTAAAATCTTTTCAATGATCTTCACTGCACTTTTCAACTGATATGTTTTATGCATTATTCTTAAAACTCATAGTAATGGATTTTTAGTTATATATATATATATATATATATATATATATATATATATATATATATATATATATATATATATATATATATATAACTAAAAATCCATTACTAAGTGTCTTAAAATAATACAGAAAAAACATCAAATTCATTGCGATAACGATCACTAAAGGAATTTAAATTTGTGTAGTTTTATTATAGATATATACTGTATATACATTCTATATATTACTAAAACAAAATATATATATATACATATTAATAAAACAAAATTTACTAAGTGGCTTAAAAATAATGAAGAAATAATATCAAATTCATTGCGATAACGATCACTAAAAGATTTCAACTTACGCAAAGCAAAATCACTCTTGTGGTAAAGACTGAAGGACGTATCTGATAACCTTTGCTAAAGCAGTATATATATCTAAGTTTTACATGACATTTCATGGACAAGCAAATTTCTTGAAAGATAGGGATACTTAATCTTTTCTGCGTCGATGTTTTTTCACATTTTTAAAATAAATTTGCGATGTTTTTGGCACAAGAAAATTTTCAAATTTTTAAAATAAATTTGTGATGTTTTTGGCACAAAAATATTTTCAAATTTTAAATAAATTTGTGATGTTTTTGGCACAAAAAAATTCAAATTTTTAAAATAAATTTAATTTTTTGGCAAAAAAAAAAAAAAATTCAAATTTTTAAACTAAATCTGTAATGTTTTTGGCACAAAAAATGTCTAATTTTTAAAAATAAATTTGCGATGTTTTTGGCACAAAACTGCAAATTTTAAAAATAAAATTGCGATGTCTTTTGGCATTAAAAATTGCACATTTTTATAATAAATCTGCAATGTTTTTTGGCACAAAAAAACCAATTTTTAAAATAAATATGGAATCTTTAAAATAAATTTGTATTTTTCATAGGATACAAAAAACAAATTCAATCTACTCTTTCATAAGGAAATTTCCATTTATGAAAGCGTAGGTTTGTATTTCCGTCGAAACAAATTACAAATTTTACTGAAATTTGTGTTTTTCTAGGATTCAAATATACGCTTTTATAAACAAAAATTCATTTATGAAAGCGTACGTTCATACTCTCGTCGGAACAAATTACAATATTATACAGTGCTTTGTATTTTTCTAGGATACAAACCTACGCTTTCATAAGTGGAAATTAATTTATGAAAGCTTAGGTTTGTATTCCAGTCGGAAAAAATTGAAAATATAACGAATCATTTCCCTATGCTCGGACTATCCAGCACATACTTAATTTTTAAATATAATAAAAGGAAATACTGTTGATCTCACATTATTATTATTATTATTATTATTATTATTATTATTATTATTATTATTATTATTATTATTATTATTATTATTCAGAAGCTGAACCCAATTCATATGGAACAAGTAAAGGGAAATACAGAAAGAAGCGACCTCACTTATTAAAACGAAAAAATAAATAAATTAATTAATAAATAGATAAGCCACTAAATCATTCTTGGACACTCCCCAAGACGTCTCATCTCCCTTCCCTCGCTGCCTGACACAGCTCAAATTCAATGGGCACCCATCAACAGAAAGGTTTGGCACAGGTGAACCTCTCTCTCTCTCTCTCTCTCTCTGTCACACACACACACACACACACACAAACACATACACAGGTTCCGCGGAACTTTCAATCTACGGTTGTGGGAACGAGGTTCCATCCTTGAACTCAAAAGTGTCTTTCTCCTTCACCCGTTATGAGAATGGAAAGGGAGGGGTGCGGGAGTTATGTATGAATCTTGCCTTGAATGTTAAGCCTTAATCTCCTCCTGCTATAGCTTCTGGCCCTCCTCCTGCATTCAACTCGGAGAGATTTAGGAGGCAATGACACAACAACACGCTGTCCTTGCGACCAAAACGGCTCTTGGACCACAATGCAACTTGACTGCTTGAACGTCTAGTGTATGGCAAAGAGGTTAGAGTAAAAGGCGAGTGTTTATGTAAGTAAAAGGAGACATGGCTACTTCTTTGTCAGCCATAATCCTCCCCTATCTCCTGAAAGACTTACACGCATTTCGAAATCTTAAGAAGACATATCTAATACACTCAGGAAAGGAAAGCAGCTTTATGTTATATAAACTGCTGCACCCTGGATTTAACAAACGTGTGCTTGGGAGCAAAAGGAATAAAAAAGGAGTCTGTTTAGCTACATGTTCATTAAGCCTTTCAAGAAGCTTGACGAACAAATATACTAAAAGTAGTTTTGTGCAGGAGAAGTGAAACATGAAAAGAGAACGTTGTTCATACACGAGTAATTATCATGCAAATTAGACTGTAGATCTGAACAAGCTTTTTTCATATTTGAAGAAATCGATGGAAGTATAGAAAGTGGAAATGTACTTACATTAAAAAATTGTTTTATTAAAGTCACTTGGAATTAACTTTGTCATATCTGAAGAAAACGCTGGAAATATAGAAACTGGAAATGTACTTACATTAAAAGATTGTCTTTCATTAAACAGTCACTTGGAATTAACTTTGTCATGATTGAAGAAAACGCTGGAAACACAGAAACTGGAAATGTACTTCCATAAAAAAATTGTTTTCATTAAAGTCACTTGGAATCAAACTTGTCATATTTGATGAAAACGCTGGAAATATAGAAACTACAAATGTACTAACCTAAAAACAACTGTTTCATTACACTGTCACTTGAATTTCAGCGCTACAGAATGTAGCAAGCAGATTAACAAGCCAGAAGAAGTGGGTTTCACGACCGACCCAAGGTCCCGGACCAACGGAGATGAAATTCAGCAGCCTAATATTTCTTAGCATCCATTTCTCTCTGGGGGCTCCAGTTTCAGCCCGATGGGGCCCTGAGTTCACAAGGTGAACGAGTGACGCATTGACGTTAAAACATATCTTCTTTTACTTATTTTTTTTTTCCTCATCAGTAGTGGTAGACCGTTCGACCTAGACTGTTCGACCTTCCCAATCCTTCCTCTCTCTCTCTCTCTCCTTCCTTCTCACTTCTCGTACGCAATAGACCTTGCGGATGTTTCACTCTCTTCTTCTTTCCCAATGTCTCTCTTTCGTCTCGGCTTCGTAAGATGAGGACCTGAAAGGCTCGCCCTTCCGCTGGCGCTACAAAACATGGCACTCAATCGCACTGTGTCATCTCACGGAAAGTGTTTGGGGACCCTCCTCTTCGTTAGGAGTGACAGGGCGTTTTCCTCCGGGTCGTGACCCGTGACGGAATAGAGAGAATAGAACAGAATAGAATACAGAATTTAGGTCGAAGGGCCAAGCCGGGACCGAAGATAAGGTCATTCAGCGCTGAATTGGAGATTGACAGTGACAAGGTCTGTAATGTGTAACAGGAGGAAAACCTCGCAGTTGCACTATGAATCAATTGTTAAGAGAGGGTAGAAAGCAAGATGAAAGAAAGAGAATATGAACGGAGGTACAGTAAAAGGAATGGAAGGGGTGAATAGAATACAGAATTTAGGTCGAAGGGCCAAGCGCTGGGACCTAAGATAAGGCCATCCAGCGCTGAAAGGGAAATTAACAGTGACAAGGTCTGAAAGGTGTAACAGGAGGAAAACCTCGCAGTTGCACTATGAATCAATTGTTAAGAGAGGGTAGAAAGCAAGACGGAAGAAAAAGAATACGAACGGAGGTGCAGTAAGAGGAATGAAAGGGGTCGCAGCTAGGGGCCGAAGGGACGCTGCAAAGAACCTCAAGTAATGCCTACAGAGGAACAGAGAGAGAAAAGGATGAGAATAATGAGAAAGAGAGGAAAACCAGGGAATAAATGGGCATTTTTTCATTGCGGATCGTCTTTCCTTGACAGCCCAAAGCAGTCCTAACTTTCGTTTCTTTTTTGTGGAGGCGTTGTCGAAAGATGAGCAGGAACGTACTGCTTAATTCTTTGTAGCCATAGGTTCGCCTCGCTCTGAACTTTGGTCTGGTTTCACAAAGGTTTTCTTGTAACCGTCCAAAAAGTCTAAGATCTTGGGATTCTCTCTGTGGGACTCATCAGCTGATCGTCCAAATTCATTTCAAAATACTGAAACCACGCGTTCTGTCGGGTTTCCTAAATCTGGTGATATATGTTTGCCTTGCTGGGACGTTTTATTTTATTACAAAGCCCATTGGCTTAATTGTATTTAATTATTTATTCTTCTATTTTTTTTTTTTTGTGGAACAGGTATACTTGGGTTGCCCGATCCGGTAAGCTCTACATTAAATTAAAAATTAAATACAAAATACTATGCGAGCATACAGTGATCTGTGTGTGCTTGTGATTAAGACACATCCATATGTATATATACACATATATGCATAACCATACATATATATATATATATATATATATATATATATATATATATATATATATATATATATATATATATATATATATATACAGTATATGCATATACAGTATATATATTATATATATATATATATATATATATATATATATATATATATAAACATACATACATATACCTATATACATATCTACTGTGTATGTGTAAGAATATATATATTACATATATAATATATATACATATAATATATATATATACATATACATATGCAAGCTTATATATATTAAATTTTCCAAAGATATTTCCTAATTCCACGTTGCAAATCCACCTTGCATCAAGGATACAATGCCATTCAAAGGATCAATTGTTCCAAGTGTTCATTCATACATTTCTGCAACGTCACCCATTCGCAGAAAAAGTGACGGAGAAATGACAGCGGCAGATCCGATTCAAATAATTATGAATGGAAGGTCATTCTCTTATTCTTTTCTTTTTGGAGAAGAAATCACCAAGGAATTTACTCGTGTATACAATTATAAATCAATTTATCAGTGCACTCCCGATTCGTTCTTTGTTTCGCTGATAAAAAAGCCTACCTTAGTTTATCCAGACCACTGAGCTGGTTAACAGCTCTCCTAGGGCTGGCCCGAAGGATTAGATTTATTTGCAGGCATTTTTTGCCTGTCCAAGCGAAGATGCAGTGCGTTGCCACCCTAATGCTTTTGTCCTTGGATTTTAATACGTTTTTATCTATCTATTAATTTATTGTTTCTTTTTAATAAGTGTCATCTTCTTCCTAATGCACACAATATTCTTTGGAAGCTTGAATTTCAAGTCGATGGCCCCCGTGGGCTTGTTCCATATGAATAGGTTTCATCTGTTGAATAATAATAATAATAATAATAATAATAATAATAACAATCTTAAAATAATAATAATAATAATAATAATAATAATAATAATAATAAAATAATAATAAAACATTTTAACTTTTATATATTTAAAGGCGTCTTCTTTTGCTCTCCGTTTGTTGTGAGTTTTAAATGAAATACGCTGGTATTTTTATGATTATAGAAATGTTGTATATATCATATATGGTTATGAGGTTTAAATGGAACATAACCACCGCTTTACAGAACTGAAAAGGCATCTTTGGAATCGGAGTATAGAAATTTAGGCCAAAAGCTAAGCGCTGGAACCTAAGTGATCATTCGACTCTGAAAGAGAAATTGACAATAGGAGGAGGTCTGAAAGGTGTAACAGGAGGAAAATCTCGCAGTTGCACTCTGAAACAACTATCGCAAGAGGGTGGGATGTAAGATGGCAGAAAGAGAATATGAACGGAGGTGCAGTTAAAGTAATGAAAGGGGTTGCAAAGAACCTTCAGTAACGCCTACAGTTTACCACGTGATGTGCAATGACGGCACTGCCTCCCGGTGGGGCAAAAGTCATCTGGCGACTTTACAAAGATTTATGATGTCCCCAGAATTGTACTTTAACTTCAGAAGTCAGAGCAAAATTACTTGAGGAATTTTGCTTTAACGAACTGCTTACATAATTATTGCCTCCGTCAAGGATGTCATGTCTCAGCTCTGGTTCGTCTGCC
Organism: Macrobrachium rosenbergii; assembly: GCF_040412425.1. NCBI lineage: Eukaryota > Metazoa > Arthropoda > Malacostraca > Decapoda > Palaemonidae > Macrobrachium > Macrobrachium rosenbergii. The sequence goes on along the minus strand of NC_089788.1, from coordinate 72,814,287 downwards.
AGTGTAATTAGCAAGATTACGCATAAATTTATGTCTGGAATTTTAAGACAACTGTACCCAGGATGCAGTTTGCGAGTGGTAACAAGTTTCAGAGTAATGTAACTTCAAAGAAAATGTAAAAATTTTTTTGGGGGGAGGGGTGGGTTGGGTTGGACCGATCAACCTTATTTCAAATGTTCCAGGGTTAAGAAACCAAAGCTATACGCGGCATTATCGTAGATTTTGGAACCCAAGTTTAATCATTATTTCCGCAGAAAAGGTTGATTAGTTAGGTATTACATTAAAATATCTTTGTCCTTTAACTTAACGTCTCACAAAACCTTCCTGGTGTGAGAGCTTTAATTGGTTTTATAATCTGAGTGATAAATTGGAGATCCATGTTTGTACAGATTTATAACTATCCCTTTTATAATGTACGTACTGGCCATTTTAAGTCGAATATGTGAATTCGGTGATTTTGATGACTAGAAGTCCTATCTCTACCACCAAACCTTGGCCTCCTCACAGAAATAATCCCTTATATCCTAGCTCGCTACTCTAACGATTATTAAAAAGAAAAAATAAAAGTGGCACTAAATTCAACCGTTTTTCTCAAACAAGCCTTGTATACAAAAATAAATCGTGGCGATGGTGTGGGACAACAAACTGATCCTTTAGCTAAGAAGAACACTCGTCTTTTCCCTTGAAGCAAAAAAAAAACTAAAAAACTCGGGACCCTGATCTCCAATTACATCACACACACACAAAAACAAGAATCATCATTAATTCATCCGTACCGTAACACGGGTCTTATCTCTCCTCTGCAGTAACACCCGGCAATCTGCAGAATGGTAGTGTTGCCTTCAAATCATATTATTCAACTCGAGTATTTCATATCTCTTCCAAGGTCAGGTATTTAAGGCCTTTTTTCCTCGTCGTTTAAACCATACCTATTGGAGATTTCATAGTCTTATGTTAGTATTTAACAGGACTGAAAAATCCTAAAAAACACAAAGAAAATACAGGTACTAGTGTCAAAAACAAAATGAAAATTGAGGTACCAGTGTCAACAAACAAATGAAAATACAGTTAACAGTGTCAAAAAACAAATGAAAATACAGGTACTAGTGTCAAAAACAAAATGAAAATAAAGGTACTAGTGTCAAAAACAAAATGAAAACAAGAGGTACCAGTGTCAAAAACAAAATGAAAACGGGGTACCAGTGTAAAAAACGAGGTACCAGTGTCAAAAACCAAACAAAAATAAAGGCGCTTCTGTCACAAATCAATGCTTTATATCCAACCATACGGAAAGACAATAGACCGTAAATATTAGACGGGGTCCTTCAAACCTCAAATCCCGTTATACTCTGAGACACCTTCGGAATACACCGCCCTTGTCTCCTTATGACGCCCCTACGTACTCTACGACAGCGGCAATTACGCAACCACGACGCCCCTACAGAAAAATTTCACGCCCGACTTGGCCAGGGACCAGTTATCCTCCACAGGATAAGGAAGGAGTTCCTGGCATCACGACCAAATTCTGGACCTTACGTAACAAGGATGGACCTTTCAACTCGCTATGACAGGGAGGGGGAGGGGGTTTGGCAACGGTACCTGCCTTCAACTACCTGATTGGGTGCGTCGAAATGAGACTTTGTTGCTCGTTGTTTGTTTCTTCGAAAAGGGATTCATGCTATCGAGAAATAATTATGAAAAGAATGAAGCTATACACAGAAAAATGCCCTTAACTTCGCGTCATTAAGGCAACGCTTAATGCCACTTGTAAACAGATTGAATGCATGACTAGAAATGGCTTCATGCTATCGAGAAATAATTAAGGAAATAAAAAAGCTATTAATACGAAAAAATGCCTGTAACTCTGCGCCATTCAAAACACTTAACGACCCTTGTAAACATATCGAATGATTGAACTAAAAATAAAAACAATTTCAATATTTGTCTTTGTCTGAAGGGAATCACAAGTGCTACACTGTCATGCTATTAAGAAATAAGAAAAAGCAAAAGCTATAAATACAAAAATGACGTTAGCTTTGCGCCATTCAAAACCCTTAATGACACGTAAACATTTCGAATGCATGAACCAGAAACTAAAAATTTCAAAAACTGTCTTAACCTGAAGGTCATTGTAAGGGCTACAGGGAGTCATACTATTACGAAACAATTAGGGAAAATCAAAAGCTATTAATACAAAAAATGTCTTCAACTTCGCGTCCTTAGAGAAACAACGACACACGTCAATACACTGTATGCTGGAACCAGGAACCAAAGATAATGTTCAGTTTAAGCAAAATAATCGTATTCCAGTTTAAATTTTAACAACCGTCTTTGTTTGGGGGACACTATAAGAGCACTGAGATAATTTTACTTACGAAAAACAAGAAATAGCACATGATGGCCTTACTTTTAATAATCATGTTAAAGCTTCAATTATCATATCTCCAGTGAAACAAGCATTCACATCAACTTTCTGCCCAGTCGTACGAGATATATAAAAGCAAAATCATAAAAAGTTGTCTATAATCGCTTCTGCATAAATGTATCAGATGGATTATCTCCAGACTTTAGACAGGAGGAAATTCATTTCCTGTCCAACTTGATATAACAGAAAGTTCGTCGATATATTAAATAATTGCTTCCCCTTAAACGAATCGTGTGGATTAACTCTGGGCTTCAGATAGACGGAAATTAAGTTTCTATCCAGCTTAATATAAGGAGAGTTTTTTTTATATATATTTTACTTGACAAATCTCACAAACACATCACAAGAGCTGGATGTATATGAGACAGGATTTTATTACAACCACCAACAATCTATATAACAATGAAGACTGATTTCCAATGACATATTAGGCCTAAGCCACGTTTCCAAAAGACTCCTACGTGCAATCATCGTCCAGTCCATAGAAAGTTGATTTGTATCAAACCTAATCAAAGGGAGCATGGGACGGTTGCTTCAGTGATGATTAGGGAAGATTAGCTCTTCTTCCCTTGCGACGCTAACCCTAACGTGTATCTCCTCCTCATTAACATTCAATCTCCTACCACGGCTTCATTCTTCCCAGATGATTAGGCTTCTTGTCCAAATGGAAATCCTTTTTATTTTTTACACAGTGGTGACGTTAAAGAGTTTCCTACCGCTCATTCCGTATGCATGACAATGCGTGACTTCGTGCTTGATAAAGCGCACACGTATGCTCGACCTAATATATGCAGCATCATACAAGGGAGTTTATTGAAAAGGTCACTGATAACATAGATACAAATCATGGATGCGCTGAAGTGCAACGCAATGTCGTCAATTGTCTTTGTGTACTCCATAAAATCTTTGTCACTTCATTATAGACATACATACATAAATATATATTTATATACATGCATAAACACACACACACACATATATATATATTATATATATAATTAGGTTCTATATTAGGCAGATACACGCATGCACACACACACATATATGGTGAAAACTAGAATAACAACAGTCGTTTTTATAGCAACCCTTTCAAAACTTGCATTATGTTAACCTGCTTGCATTACTTGTAAAAGAGAGAGAGAGAGAGAGAGAGAGAGAGAGAGAGAGAGAGAGAGAGAGAGAGAGAGAGAGAGAGCCTGCTTCAACGTCATGTTTCTGTTAACATACAAAATAGCATTTGTAACATCTTACTAACATCACTGAAAGTTACGCGTCCATTCTCCGAAGAAAAGAACATCACTAAACAGCGTAGAAACTCATAACTCACAATCATAGCAGCTCACGCACTCAGTACCTCACGACCTGGGTAAAAAGACCAGATACAGGTCTTAGGCCCCTGATACAGGTCTTGAACACCTCAACCCCCTCCCCCTCCCACAAACGCATTCAGAATCACGGAATACACCACCGAAGAGTTTCAAGCCAGGGGACCAGCAGCCGCCCCTGTGAGAGAGCGTTACACATCTCGCATTTAAAAAAGATCACGTGACCTTCCCGACGCGAGCGTTATGATTGCAAACCTGTTCCACAGTGCGTGTAAGAGCGACGGTGGCGCCCTCTAAGCCTCTAGACCTACATTGCTGCTGACCTGCTTTTACCTTTTAGTTTGTGGTGCGTGTTATGCTTCTTTCTTCACAAAAGGTCGTTGTAATACTAAGGTTATCAGCTTCCATCTGATCTTACCAAAGAGAGAGAGAGAGTTAGGGAGGGAGGAACGGCCGTTTCCTAAAAAATTCCCTGTGCCTCTGCTGACATATGCTATGAATTTGTACTTGGTGGCCATTCGACTGTAGCTGGTTGCACCCAGGATTAATGTACTCTATTAATCCTGGTTGCACCTTGGGTGGAGTACATGCTGTTAGCAGTCATATCCAAAATGAAACTTGAGCAAGCTATCACTCTAGAGAAAAAGATGGTGCAAGTTTAGGAATTCTTTAAAGCTAACAAGTTCCATTATTATGACAGACCATTTATCATCTTCAAGTCAGAGAAAACCATTCAGCAAATATTGTGGCTTCCTTTGCAGTCTACAGATTGACTAAGATGAATTGGTGTGTCACAATACCTGTAGAATAAAAAAAAACCCACTTCACTGAAGAATTTGCCCTTTTACATGAGGAAGACCTTTTATAGATTCAAACATAAAAAACATGGTTCCTATTTACGCTGGGTTTTATTTTTTGGACGGAATACAAATCGACATATTTAAATTTTTTGATGCATTATCAATGCATCATACAAGTAGCGTTGCATCTAGAATGACAATAAATTGCTTTCAAAATGTCTTTATTGATTGTTACAATCATGCATCTCCCTTCCGTGCTTACTCAGTATATACTAAGATCACGTACATCACAGGACACCGAGTGATCTCTCTCTCTCTCTCTCTCTCTCTCTCTCTCTCTCTCTCTCTCGCGTCATGTTTCCCAAAATTTGATTTAAACAAAGCGAGACAGATCACTTCGACCATGAAGTGTGTGTGTGTGTGTGTGTGAAGGATCAATGAAATGATGTTCTATAGATATGAATGACATGATGACATATACAGTATATATATATATATATATATATATATATATATATATATATATATATATATATATATATATACATATGACACATAATAACATATCAAAATATTTCTGACATATAGAAATATATATATATATGAATGACATGACGACACATAAACACATAAATATGAATGACACGATGACATATAAAAAATAACGCTAAAACAGAAGTAGGAAGAGTATTTTGCTGCCCAATTCATGTGAAAACAAACAGATAATCTTATCAAACTTCAAAAAACATGCATAAACCTACGCACACCCATTTACGCACACACAAAAACAGAGATAATGTTTATGGTGGCGTTTCTGAGTGGAGTATGGGCGTCCGTGTCAACAGGAGGAGGAAGGTCACTCAAGGCAAAACAAAAAGCCATCAGGGAGGATCCAGAGTCCTTGAAATAGGCGACGTGACCCATAGTGACCAAGGACTCGCTGCTGCGATGAAGGATAATTAATGTCCTGTGGAAAACGGGGGGATGGTAAATCAAATTTCATTACCTTCGAATGAGCCATTAACGATTATATATTTTTTTTTTTATCAGAACCAGGTAAAAAAAATTGATGAAAATATGAGATGAAAAGAATCATGGAAGGGGTACTGCCGTAATTCGATAATATATATATATGTAAAATATATATTTTTCTGTTACACACACATATATCACACATATATATATACTATATATATATGTATATATATATACATATATATATAAATGTATGTGTGTATGTTCCAGAATAACTCTGAAACGCACTGAGCAATTTCAACCAGAATTTATCAGTTGTCATTCAGAGTTGCTCCAGGCAGCGCCGGGTTGGTCAGCTAGTATATATATGCGTTGTGTGCGTGTGTATGCGTCGCGGGCTCGTTTCACAAAACCCACACAATAAAAGCTCAAACATACACAATTAAACATCTACAAGTACACATTCCACACACAACAACTGAAAACCACAAAATCCTCCAAACTTCTTTCACGGATTCCCTTATTTCCGAGCTCCCTAATTCCTTTCCCTTATCACTGCGGCACTCCACAGCAGGCAAACGTCACCGAAATAAAAGAATTTCCAGTCTGACTGCATTCAAAGTCCCTTGTCTTATTTCCTTTGCTACTCACGAAGTGCAAAGGTCCTGGATCGTTTACCAGATTGTTACGTAAGCAATTTTTTTTTTTTCTTTTTTTTTGTCCTTCTAGGCCGCTGGGTCCACTTTGATATCCAATCTTTTCAATGTAGACCCGTTTGACGATTCAGAGTGATATTCCACAAACCCTTTTTTTTTTTTTATGAAAGGGGTGTTTTGTCCTCAAATTCACCTCGCGCTTTTTGAACGTCGTAAGCGTTTATTAATAATTCTCTCTTTCTTTTTCCCTCTCCGAGTAAGTTTCAATACACCATTTTTTCTTTAAGGGGCTTTTTCTCGTCGGGTTGACTTCGTATTGTTTGAAATAACGTCTTAAGCTTTTATTAACAAGCTCTCTCTCTCTCTCGCTCTCTCTCAGTAATATTCCACAAACTTCTTTTCCTAAAGGGGGCGTTTTGTCCTCAAATTCACCTTTCGCTGTTTGAAGCAACATTGTAAGCCTCTATTAACAATCTCTCTCGGAGTTAATATTCAGTAAACCATATTTCCTGTAAGAGGCGTTTTGTCCTCCAATTTACCTCGCACTGTTTGACGAAACATCGTAAGCATGCAATAATGATCATCATCATCATTTCTCTCTCTCTCTCTCTCTCTCTCTCTCTCTCTCTTCTCTCTCTCTCTCTCTATTTATTCCAGGCCATGACCATCGCCGATTGTTGTTGCCAAGCAGATAACCTTGAAATCCCTGCCGTTGGCAACAGAGCGCGCCCACTGTAGGGATTTCCCGCCCCTTGCGGCTATACGAGGGAACCAATATAAATTGCTAATGGCGGTTCCTTGAGGTGCCGCCAAAAAAGGCATGCTATGAGGCACAAAGGATAAGAAGGTTCATGGCCAGACAGATTCATTTTCGGTTACAGGAACTGCAGTTTCCAACTGGAAAATAATATATGCAGTAAAACCTTTAATATAGATATGACCAGTTTAACCAGATGATTATCTGGAAATTAGTATATTATTTCTTTGATACGAATTCTTATATTTCACCTGATCATTATTTAAACGTCAAAGGTGACGGTGATATCATAAAAAGATTAATATTCTGAGGTATACTGAAATAAGAATATCTGGAATCAGCAACAATAAAGGCATAAATAAATGAAATTTGATAAAGAGATAATGTTGAATGCGGCTGAGCACTGTTTAAAGAAAATATATGAAGTTTTTCCCATTGATTAATTTATGGTTACTAAAACTTGCGTCACAGCATCTAGGCTACTGACGCCGTAATAAAATTAAATGGGAAACCCCCCCAGAAAATTAAATAGGAAACTATAAAAAATTAAATAGGAAACTAAAAAAATTATATAGGAACTAAAAAAAATTAAATAGGAAACTAAAAAAAATTAAATAGGAAACTAAAAAAATTAAATAGGAAACTGGAAAAAATTAAATAGGAAACCAAAAAATATAAATAGGAAACAAAAGGAAGAATTAAATAGGAAACTAAAAAAAAATAAGAAACTAAAAAAAGTTTTCCGAGTCCCTCTCCTAACTTAATCTTCTCACCCCAAAGGAAAAACCTAAGGTGGACGTGAAATTTAATCACAAAGCATCTGCGTCTTATCTGCAGAAACAAGATTTAGAAAAAAAAACAAAAAAAAAGTTTCCTATAAGCAAAACGTGAGAGTATCATAAAATATGTCCAACAAGAGACAAAGAAACCCCATTCCGAAACAACAAAACAGTGTCACAAGACAATTCATGGAGAGGGAAAAACAACGAACTTGTTATATAATTCATCCCGAGAAAAACAACAAAGGCCTTGTTTAAAAAAAAAAATCTTAACAAAGAGAAACAATAGGAATTTTGTCAAAATAATTGACAAAAGACATGACCGCGGATCTTGTTAAAAGATGATGTTAGTAGACCGCTATATAAAAGTAACACACTGTCAAAGAAAAACAGCTAAGAAAAACAACGAGGATCTTCTCCGACGACTCATTCAAAGCAAAACAACGCAGATTTTGACAGGAGACTCGAAAAAAGATAAACAACAAACATCTTATTTGAAGACTTCAGCCAAATTCAAATTACACGGAACTCGATAGAAAACCTGACTTTCTCTCTGCCTATCTTATTTACTTGCTTGTTATCTTTCTTTTTAAGAGCAATTAAGATAAATATGATTAAATAATAAGTGTAAAGATGATTTTTCACAATTATCATGGGTGAATTCGAAGTGTCATTATTATTATTATTATTATTATTATTATTAATTCACTCAATATTGCATTTTACTGTAAACTAAATAATGATACTGACTTAGAATAAAATCATAAGGAAAAAAAATTATGCAATGAAAAATTTTTCTTCAAATATATGTGACTTCCTACCCTCTTTCGAAATAATAATTTCACTTTGCAAAATTTATCTTATTTTGTTGAAACCCACCTGAAAAACTCCGTCATACCAGCAGATAAGATTACAGAAATGACTTCTGTAGCTGACAATAAGTACAAAAAAAAAAAAAAAAAAAAATCCAATATCCATGAGAGTGTGAACTTGAACCTCTCTCTCTCAAAAAAAAAAAAAAAAAAAAAAAACGCGCTCACGAAATGGCTTTAGGCAACAGCCCATCACCGCGGTTTTTTCCAATATGGCATCTGGTAAGGTCATATGTCGCTTTTTTCTACTTCTCTCCCTCTGGAGAGGCGAGAAGATGAAGGTCAGCAAGTCATGAAGAAGAGAGAACATCGCAAGTCTCTGTGGAGTCTGTCCACCTCAAGAGCTATGGGTCTTGAGACGTTCATGCGATGGAGCAATGCATGACTACCCTAGTGCTTTTCTCCTTGCATTTCAATACATTTTTATCTGTTTACTGATTTATCAATTTATTTCTTCTTTTTTAATAGGCAAGATCTCTTCTTTCTGTATTACCCTTTACCTCCTCTTACTTCTTCCTAAAGAACACCATAATATTCTTTAGAAGCTTGAGTTTCAAGTCAATGGCCCCTTTGGTGGGCTTGTCTCATACGAATAGGTTTCATCTTCTGAATAATAGTAATATTAATAATAAAGTCTCACTCTGCAATAAAAGTGCAGACTTTAGCGGCCGGCTGACCAGACCCAAAAAGATTAAACATCACGAGTAGATAACTTTGATAACTTTTCATACAGAGGGTTCCCAGGACCAGCGCTCATTTGAATAACCTGTCTGTCCTTCTGCGTGGTCCTTGATCACTCACGTTTATCAACTTTCAACAAACCTATTGACCTCCAAGGGAATAATAGCATTCTCGCTCCTAAATCCAATCCAGAGAAGTAGGAAAAAGAAAAAAGGGAATATTCTCGCTCCTAAATCCAATCCAGAGACGTAAAAAAAAAAAAAAAAAAAAAAAAAAAAAAAAGTTAGTCTAAAATGTCAGAGATAATCGCTCTTCCAATTCGTGTTTCTTTGCAAAGACCGTCTTCTTCTTCTTCTACTACTCTTCTTCTCCTCTTTACTGTCTCATCCTCCGTCCAATCCCTTCAATTTCACTTCTTGCAAGCAGGACATCAGGAGGCACGAGTTTTTTTTTTTTTTCTCTGGCTGCAAATTACTCTTACCTTCATCATCCTGCTCATTCTTACTTCAGAGCCTACGATTGCACTTTTTTTTTTTTTTTTTGGCTTCTTCATCCGGACAGGACCCCTCTCGCCCAAAACTCTTACCCTCAACCTTAGAAACCGACAGTGGTGGGCCTTGAGATTTCTGCAGAAGAAATAACTGACCTGGAACCTCTTGTCCTTGAGAGCACCTACCTTCTTCCCCCCCTCCTCAGAGGAAATAACCATCACCCCTCCCCTCACCCCCCTTCTTCTCAAGCTGGTTCCTCAGTCTTTCTCCCCTACCCCCTGATTCTTCCAACGATGAGGAGGGGGCAGTTCAACAGTGAGTTAAATCTGGGTGTGGTGACATTGCCTCGTGGCTGGATGCTTGTTGGGCACTGGGGCACGGGTGTGGGGGGAGGGGGAAACCAGTAGAATGTCACTTACTTACAAATAAACTAAGACTCTAGAGACAAAACCAAGCGAGAACAAAAATCATGGGCGTACTATTTTTCAAATAAAACTAAATAAAAGTCAAGATTTTTCCACCACATTTGACACAATAGAAAAACTCCACAAAACACATCCCAAACCAAACTGAGAGTGTAAGTAAATACATAAAAATGCCCTGGGACTAACAACGATCATCTAGGGTTAAAACCCGAACAGCCAAACAGGTATTTCTGCCTCGTCACATTTAAACACCCTAAACTGAATCTCAACCCACTCACCCACCTCCGGGACATAACGGTATCCCTGAAACCCTATAGGATAAGGTATCATGTTTCACATGAGAGAGAGAGAGAGAGAGAGAGAGAGAGAGAGAGAGAGAGAGAGAGAGAGAGAGAGAGAGATCTAACATTAAAGCTTTTGTGACGATGTAATAATTGGAAAGGGAATTTCCTGTTATATCCTCACTGATTATGAAAAGGTATAATTCCCAACGCAAAGGACTCACGACAACACAAACTTCCGCCAGTACCGACCGCTCAGAGCGCATGCATACATAACCATTTGATTCGATTAGTTGTTCAGACGTGTCATAAAATCTTTCACAGGTAAGACGTATTATGAGACATCTTACATGTAAGAAATATTAGGACACAAAAGCGAATAGTAGACATTACCAGGTAACACGGTTCTTTACCTTTATCATAAGAAAGGGAAAAAAATCCACCCGACTTATCCTTTCAGTAAGTTTAGAAAACTTTCTCAAAATACATTATCCTTCTTGTACCAGACCCGAAAAGGACATTATCCTTCAAATACCAGAGCTGAAAAGGAAATTATATTTCAGATACCAACCTGTAAAGAGTGTTATCCTTCTAAAAAGGACAAACTCTTCTAATTCAAAAACCTGAAAAGGACATTATCCTTCAAATACCAAACATGGAAAGGATATTATCCTTCTAAAAAGGGCATATTCTTCTAATACCAAACCTGAAAAGGACATTATCCTTCTAATACCAAACCTGAAAAGGACATTATCCTTCTAATCCCAAAACCTGAAAGGGACATTATCCTTCTAGTACCAACCTGAAAAGGATATTATCCTTCTAAAAAGGGCATTATCCTTCTGATACCAAACATGAAAAGGACATTATCCTTCTAATAACAAACCTGAAAAGGACATTATCCTTCTAATCCCAAAACCTGAAAGGGACATTATCCTTCTAGTACCAACCTGAAAAGGATATTATCCATCTAAAAAGGGCATTATCCTTCTGATACCAAACATGAAAAGGACATTATCCTTCTAATACCAAAATCTGAAAAGGACATTATCCTTCTAATACCAAAACCTGAAAAGGACATTATCCTTCCAATACCAAAAT
>NC_089788.1:72747719-72797719 GCF_040412425.1 Macrobrachium rosenbergii | reverse complement strand
GACCTGTGAGGTCAATTAACGCTCGAGGGGAAATTGAGAGTAAAATGGTTTGAAAGGTGCAACAGGAGGATAACATCGCAGTTGCACTATGAAACAACTGTCTGGAGAAGGTGGAAAGTAAGATGGAAGAGAATATAAACGGAGGTACAGTAAAAGGAATAAAAGGGGTTGCAGCTAGGGCCGAAGGGACACTACAAAGAACCTTAAGTAATGCCTACAGTGCACTGCGTGAGGTGCACTGACGGCACTATCCCCCTACGGGAGTAATCGTCCTGCTTACTTCATATCTAAGACTTGACTACTTGTTCCTCACCCCTTCTCACCACAGGTCCAAACCATTTCAGTCTTTGAGCTCTCAAGTCTATTTTCCAGCCGCTGGACACCACATCTTTCAGCAACCTCCACCCACCGAACTGCGCCCATGAAACTTGACTTTCTATGGTCACGCCTCATCCATTCTCCTTATCATTGGCCACTCAAGTATCTGTCAGGCTACATAAAGGCAGCTGGATCATCCCAGATGCCACGATTGGTTGCCTAACGCCGGGTGGTGACCATATGAACCATTAACCTATAATTGTGACAGTCCCTGAACCCCGCTCGGCCCTCGTGTGTCGAGTTCCCTTACTTGCGTGGGGTTTTAATCTCTTTTCGTTTTGTACTTTCAGGATTCATTTATTTTTACAACAGTTATTCAGTGGTTAATATTTATACTGATCGTAATTACCTTTACTCCTATTATGTCTTGGTTATGTTTCAGTCGAATTTCTCAAGATTATGCAAACACTTCTCGGTGGAATTTAGGAAAATTCTACCAAAAGGTGGACCTTGTGATTGGCGACAATCTAATTGTAGCTTTGGGGAGAATATCTCTCTCTCTCTCTCTCTCAAGAAGAGACAACAATTACAGGCCAGAACCGAGCAGGTTATCAAAAACGGTCTGGGCCTACATCCCCAACAAATACTTTAGTTACGGTTAGGATGCATCCCTGTAATTATCACTCAGCCCTAGCAGGGGTTTCTGGTTCTTGAACACTTTCTTGAACAGACTGACTCTCAATCCTGGTCTCTTCTTTTGCAATGCTTGCACTAAACAGGCTCTCACTTTCAAATACAGTTAAAATACCTAAAAAGACGACAAAATCTTTTTATCGAGACTTTGAAAACCTGAAAACTGGATTCGTGTGCAGTCAAATTAAGCTCAGCTGCTTTCAGTGTCAATTCATCTACAACTTTTAATTGATTCTCCTGTGAAAATCACCAGTGCCTGGAGGATGTTTAAAACTCGAATGTAAATCACCTGTTTATCAGCCATTAGTGGTGAATGTATGTGTGTGTGTGTGTGTGTGTGTGTGTGTGGGCAAGGAGTTTTTCAACAAAACCAAGTGTAAAAGTTTCCAGTTCTACTCTAAGCCCTACATTGAAATTCAAGCGGTTTTCTTGATAGTCTTTATTATCTGCCAAAAATCCTGTTTATTTTCTCTCAGTCAAAATACATAGTCCTAATCTTAATGTTCTAAAAAATACTATTCGTTTTCTCTCTCTATCTCTCTCTCTCTCTATCTCTGTGTTCACATAATTTACGTAAACAAGAGGGTGAAACGAAAGTAAAAATCAAATAATCAACCGTTCATAAATTTGTCCCTCTTAACCTTTTCCTACTTTGGTTAAACTGAATAATAAGCTGCTGGAGGAGTAAGCCTAATTTTTTTTTTTAAATATACCTTACCCAACCAGCAACACCGGATTTGTCCATCAGCAAGTATTTTTGGATTTTTTTTTTTTTTGCTTTTGATCTATTTTTTTTTTTACCTTACCTGTTTGCATTTTCTTTCCCTAACTTGTGATTTTACATATTTTCCAGTCATTTTTCAATTTTATTTTGATTCGTTGTCTGTATTTTTCCTTTTTCTTCTTACTTAATTATTTCTTATTTATTTCATTCCGCTTATCCTTACATGTACTTAAAAATTCATAAAATAATTCAAGGATATTCCGACTGTAATGATATGGTACATACACATCCACATATGACAAGTTATGACAGTGTATGTTACCGAACTAAGATTTTTGAAAAGGCACTTGTCAGCAACACTTGCTGCCATAACAGAGAGAGAGAGAGAGAGAGAGAGAGAGAGAGAGAGAGAGAGAGAGAGAGAGAGAGAGAGAGAGAGAGAGAGAGAGCGCCTCTGAATGCCATAAAGTCTTTGAACTCCTAACTTAAAAGAACCTGTTAGTCAGGCTCTTGCGGCCTTACATTTTTCCTTTCTCAAGGACAGCACCTGCTCTATTTTCACACACGAGATGTAATAAATGATAAACCTGCAATTAGAGCACCTGGCTTTGCTCGCTGGCATTGATTCTCGACAGTAAATCTATCAGACACGTCTTAGGCAGAAGAGTGAAGCGTACTAAAGAACTACTAATTTTTCAGCATATTCTCAGTCGTTTGTATAAAAACCCACAAAATCGAAAAAAGGTCCAACTTTAACAATAAAATGGGCGGATACGACTGCTGTTAGAATCAGCCAGGCTAGAGAAATTTATTGTGAAGTTTTTATTAAGTTTACAGTTTGAGATGAACTTGTTTCTTGAACGGAAAAAAACTCCAATTTTAACAACAAAAATGGGCAGATACGACAGCTGTTAGAATCAGCCAGGCAACACAAATTCATTGCGAAGTTTTTGTTAAGTTTACAGCCTCAGATGAACTTGTTTCTTGAACGGAGAAAAACTCCAACTTTAGCAACAAAATGGGCAGATACGACAGCTGCTAGAATCAGCCAGGTAAAACAAATTTATTGTGAAGTTTTGTTAGGTTTACAGTCCGAGATGGGTCTTGTTCCTTGGTAGCAAGAAGAAGACGAATATATTCACTAATCCCCAGACATTAATTAGGCTTGGTCACTTCCAGATGAGTCATTAACGCCTGCCCAAGTGATGTCACTAATGAGGCATGAGACATTAGAATTAAGACACACTTTAAACTAGCTACTATTTCTAAGGTTTGAAAACCAACACTCACAAGAAGGATCGTCTGTAAAGCATCTATGGTCTTTGGCAAGTAATTACAGCATTCTGATACTGGTTGAATATGAAGACTATGAGAAGCAATGGTTTCTGCCAATTAATCAAAACCTTTATGATACTGAGTGAATATAAACACTTTGAGAAGCAATGGTTTCTGCCAATTAATTAAAACCTTTGTGATACTGAGTGAATATGAAAACTATGAGAAGAAATGGTTTCTCCCAATTAATCAAAGCCTTTATGATACTGGGTGAATATACAAACTGTGAGAAGCAATGGTTTCTGCCAGTTAATTAAAACCTTTGTGATACTGAGTGAATACAAAAACTATGAGAAGAAATGGTTTCTGCCAATTAATCAAAACCTTTATGATACTGGGCGAATATAAAAACTGAGAAGCAATGGTTTCTGCCAATTAATTAAAACTTTTATGATACTGGTTGAATATCAAAACTATGAGAAGCAATGATTTCTGCCAATTAGAAGCAATGGTTTCTGCCAATTAATTAAAACCTTTATGATACTGGTTGAATAGAAAAACTTTGAGAAGCAATGGTTTCTGCCAATTAATTAAAACCTTTACGATACTGGTTGAATAGAAAAACTTTGAGAAGCAATGGTTTCTGCCAATTAATGAAAACCTTTATGATACTGGTTGAATAGAAAAACTTTGAGAAGCAATGGTTT
The DNA here is from genome assembly GCF_040412425.1 of Macrobrachium rosenbergii. Taxonomy (NCBI): domain Eukaryota; kingdom Metazoa; phylum Arthropoda; class Malacostraca; order Decapoda; family Palaemonidae; genus Macrobrachium; species Macrobrachium rosenbergii. The sequence continues at coordinate 72,794,002 of NC_089788.1, read as the reverse complement.
CTGCCAATTAATGAAAACTTTTATGATACTGTGTGAAAACAAAAACCGTGAGAAGCAATGGTTTCTGCCAGTTAATTAAAACCTTCACGACACTGAGTAAATATAAAAACTATGCTATGCAGATACACAGCACCAGCTCACAAGATCGCGTAGCTCAGGAGAATACAACCGACACTTCCTCCAATATCCGAGGAGTCACGCAACGCGATATAGATCAAAACCTATCACCATACTACGCTCGAGAAAAACCTACCCTCACAAACTACTCAACTCCTTGAATGTCAGGGCGAGTGAGTTTTTCCTTCAAGCGCGCCAAAGGAATCAGTTCCTTCGCTCCGGGGCACAATCTTCCAAATAACTATGTGTCCTTTACGCAAGCATAAAAGAACACAATAAGGATAACGAAGACTGAATCCAGTTTGCTTGAAGAACTTCGTCGTCGGCATCGGCTGCTATAAAAGGGATGTCAGATTTGTTTTAGCAAGCAACGATGCAAATACAAATTTTATGCATGAGACCGGAGCGTAAAACGAGATATGATCTGGCAAGGTGGTGCTATGGACTATTATGAGTTCACTGACAAGGACACAGTTTTTTCGTCGGTCCAATGTCAGAGTTAATATGGAATAGGCATTAGCCAACAACAGCCAAGAGAAGGCAACTAGAAATAACTCGTTTTCATGGACGCATTTTCATCACTTTGCATTTGCTAAAAAATTTACAACCGCCTAAACAACTCGTACATATTCTTAATATAACATATATAGATCATTATCTGCTTTTGTGAATACACAGCCAATATATATATATACATGCAGTTGCCCTCAGGTTCCAACTTCTTTTGACTTGTGTGGCCTAGTGAGCAGCGCCCTTGCCTTTCAATTGAAAGACCTAGGTTCGATCCTGATGTGAGTCAGAAATTTATTTCTGTTCCACACGTGATTGTGTGTTGATTATATATATATATATATATATATATACACACACACACACACACACATATATATATATATATATATATATATATATATATATATATATATATATATATATATATATATAAAAGAAATATTTTGACTTGCAAAATGCAATACCAGAAAATCTCACGAACACAGATACCAGGCCTATGCTACGGCTATGCTATTATAGCTCATGTTAAAAACGGCTATGTCATAATATATCAATACAGAAATGTCACATCAAATTCGACTTTCCAAGGCTACCCTATTTCTTTCCCAGACAGCTGACTGTCTGACCAAACCCGCTTCACATTTCATTTGACCAATCTCTCGCCAGACGTATAACACAAAACAACCGGACCGACGTCTACTGCACACAACCCAATGAGGTCAAACGCTGAAATCTATTATATAGATTCAAGTTCCAAACGGGCTTTCTAAATGGTAATGAGACAAGCCACCGAGAAAAACTTAATTGCCAAAGAACTGTCATTCTGGGCCTGACTATTTGTTAAAATGAATGAACTCGATTACTTAAGCTCGGGGGATGACAGAAGCATACGTACAAAAACCTTATTAGTTCAAGACCCTGAACATATACATTATCGTCAGAACGTGGTTTAAGCAATTTGAAACCCGTTCAGTCAGTTGTGGCAGAGACTTAAAGCAATCTCCAATCAGTGACTGCAGTGAGATGCATCAGCATAAAATACAATTGCCTGTTATTTAAAAACGTTTGGAACTGGATCAGTAACCTATAATTTACAGAGGTACTATTCCTTCTGTCTTACCAATAGTTGCGGGAGAGGATCAGGAAAGTTTAAACCATCACGTTTATTATTATTATTATTATTATTATTATTATTATTATTATTATTATTATGAGTTTCACTTATATAGCAAATTACTCCTCCGCCACTTTCCTTACTGTCAATTAAAATTCACCTATCACAGAATTTAGCCAGTATTTATGTTAGAATTACTGATATACAAAACCAAATACATCACTTTAATTTGCATTAACTTCAGATAATTCACAGATAGGCCAGTACGCACGCACATGCATATACATGTATATATATATATATATATATATATATATATATATATATATATATATATATATATATATATATGTATGTATGTATATATATTTATATATATTATATACTATATATTATATATATAATATATATATAAAGTAAATAAGCATATAAGAATAAACATCTTTAGTAAATGATGAATGATAAAGCTCTGTTCTGTAAAAAAAAAAAAAAAATAAAATCTATAAACTTCAATGGTGCTAATAAGCTGACAAATGTGAATCTGGAAATCGTGAATGAAAACTAGTTTTAATTACAATAAACACCTGATCGCTTACCAGGTGAACGACTTTCCCCCTTTAATCACACCTTATATTTTCGTCTATTGTCTGTGAAACTGTAAAACTTCTAATTTAACTAACCAAACTTCTCCTCCATTGCAGACAAACTTCTGGGCAACGGAGTGGAAGTTGTGTTCGAAAGTGAAACTGTTCTGTCGCGCGGTCGCTCCTACGTAGTTCAAGATCTGTTCTTCGTCGACCATGAGAGAGTAAGTATATTTTCGTTCGTGGACTCCACAGATTGGCAACTAGCTGATAGCACAAAAGCAAATGTCATCTTCCCCAGAAAAAGTCAATACAGGGAGCTCTCGTTTGAATTGATTCTCTGGGTCAAAGCGTTGCCACGCCTTCTCTAGACAAGGGGTTTTTCCTGTGAACTGGTTTTTTTTCTCTGAAAACTGAGTCCTTTTAAGAACAGATGTCCTGCGTTCTTAATTCCAGTTTGAATTAGGCCTCATCAATGGCTGGGATGCTTTCTTCTTTAAAGCAGACTGCACTGAAATTTTATGCACTGGTTTCCTAATTCCGTGTTGCATTAGAGGTTAGCAATACTTTTGGAATGCTTTCTCCTTGAAAAAATACTGCATAGACACTTTTTGCACTAGTTTAAAAAAATTTTTATAATTTCCTCACTCACTTCCTCTTATCTTCAACGAAGAGACGCCAAAAAGCAATAAATTGAACTGATATCTAAAATTAACTTTTTTGTCTAAGGCATCTCCAGTAGAAAAAAGTAGGTAAGTCTTCAATGACGAATCAGTTACAATTTTCAAAGACGAACTGCAGGGCGGTTATGTGAAATTATACCCCAATTCCACCACTCGTTCATGACTCAAAATTTCATCAGGAGAAGCACATTAATATTTTTGCCTCGTCCTAACAGATTTTTTTCCCTTCTAACACGTCACTGCCTTAACTAAGTCTGCTCTATGCAAGGATAACGAGTTCTTGTTTAAAAGCCCCGGAATCTTTGAGATACAACACAACACCCTTGGGAAGAACTTCACCTCACTCTGGTAACTGCTGCATAAAGCGACCTGCGCCTGTGAGAATCTAGGAATCAAATTTAACTAAGATACAGAGAATGATAAAATGCGTAAACTACCTAACCACCTAAAGGTGTATCATAGCAATAAGAAAAGCTCCTGGTTATAACAAGAACTTGTGACCAAAAAGGCATGTTCTCTTATGATGTACTGACCTTGGTTGATAATGGGTTGGCTACTTCGTATAGTAAGGGATACGCATATACGGAACGCCCCAAAACATTTCAAGAGGAAAAATGCTATGATCAAGTAACTGAAAGAAAGAAACACCTTCACTTAGTGAATGAACCCATCATTTTAGTATAATACAGGCAGACTAAACTGGACAACAAAATTAAATCTAGATCTAACCCCAATAAAGTTTATATCTTCCTACTCGTGAAATACTGTAAATAAAAAAATTAAAAAAGTAAAATTTAGTAATGAAAAGTGCTTTTTAGCATGTTGTATTATACTGATAATAAAGAACACCTGAACTGAATTCGTGTTAACTTTTCTCTACAACGTTCGTCAAAGCAAAGCTTCTGTATAACCCACAAACACGTTTGAACCGAGATATTTCATCACACCAGCTAGGCCACAATTCTCCAGCTGCCAACCGCCCCACGCCGCCGTAAATGACTAAATTCTGCAATAAACGCATCCAATTAAGGCAACATCTTTAAAATCGATCCACGATGCCAATAAAATATTCCACTTCCTAATTCGGATGATGCTTACTCAACTCGATCTGCATCTGCAATGTTATTAGTTTTCCGTCTTGAAACTAAATATAAAACCTAATATTATATAGAACATCTTAGAAACTTTAGCTTAAGTACATCAACGGGGTAAATATAAAACCTAATATTATATAGAACATCTTAGAAACTTTAGCTTAAGTACATCAACGGGGTACTTTACATTGCACTATAGCTTGCCACTTCAATATCGTAAACGAAACTACACTAAAAAGTCGAACGTCCAGTAGAGAAACAAATGAAAGAATACTGAAACAATTTTCGCCTTAAAATGATTCACAAAAAGACCCCGCAAAACAAACACCCAGCAACAGCAAAAAACGCCTAACGACGAATTTCCTTTGCAGATCATGGAACTACAGGCTGAACACGGTGATTTAGAGACAGCGCCCCTCCTCGGGGACCCCTGGCCAACCTCCCAATTCCTCTCCCACCTCTTCGACCGCGTGCAGCAAAACGAACGCACGAGCTTCTTCGCTGAATACCTCAACCTCACCAACTTGGCCTACCTACTCCCTGGGCACGATGGTAAGCTGATATAAAAGCTGGTTTCCGTTTTCTTTAAAGACTGGTTCCCGTTTTCTTTCCTTTTTTTCTAGGCTGCGCCACCACGGCTAGTTTTATGTGCAGGCACTGATAAGATGCACTGCTGGGTGATTCATTGTTACGGCCCATCAGGCAAGGATTTACAATAAGTTTAGCACCTTCGAGTCTGGTTGCCGTTTGAGTGGCGTAGCTGTAAACAACGATTAACCGTTCATTGTTATCTCATGCAAGGGTACCTGTAGTTCTTTTGCTATTATTAGTGTCAATAAAACAGATTCAACTAGGAATCTGATAACATATCAAGCATCCAACCAAGGGTACCTGTGGACACCACTTCTTTGCTATTATTAGTTTATATAAACTAGATAAAACCTGGCAGCTGATATCATATCCTGTAGCCTAGCCATTCATTTATTATGACAAGCAGTGGTACCTATAGACACCAAACATCTGTTAACATATATATGGCCTAACCATTCACCATTATCAAAAGCAAGGATACCTATAGACACCTGTTCTTCATTGCTCTTATTCATACACACTAGATTAAACCAGGAATCTCATAACACACCATATCGAGTGACCTAACCAATGATCATTCACGTAATCACAAGCAAGGGTACCTATAGACACCTGTTCTTCATTGCCATTATAAATTCATATACACTAGATTAAACCAGGAATCTGACAACATACCATATCAAGTGAACTAATCATTCATGCCATCACAAGCGAAGGGTACCACCTATAGACACCTGTTCTTCATTGCTGCCATTACTTTATATGAAAAAAAAAAAAAAAGATTGAACCAGGCATCTGACAGCACATCATGTGGCTTTCTCTTCCCAGAAAATCTTGATCCCCTCAAATACACCGCCTTCATTCCCCTGGATGACGCAATTGCCAATATCCTGTATGCGGACGCCCCTGACCCCTTCATACTGGATGAGACTCTGCGAGAAAAATTCATCCTTAATCACCTCGTGAAGGGACGAATGTATGAAACAGATCTCAAGGACGGAACAACCTTCACGAATCTAGCCAACGCCACCATGACCATCACCAAGGGAGCAGGTATGATGGTGACTCTTCTTTCGAAACCTTTTTTACCAGTGCCATTAACGGGGAGGTAAAATACACATTCCTTTGGATGGTTGGCTAAGTATTCTAGTGGGTACAAACTTGGACGGACAGCTAGTAACGTTTACAATAATGAAACCTAGAGTTTCATGAAGTGCTGAAAAGACTTGACAACTAAAGTGATTTGTACACTGAAAAGTTAGCAAAGCATTAAATTGGGTACTTAGATGGAAAAGTAGCTTTTCCTATGCTAACTTAGATGGAAAGTAAGTAACATTTACAATAAAGACAACTAGATTTTCATAAAGTACTTAAAATACTTGACAACTAAAGTGATTTACACACTCCTTCAAAAGGTTAGCAAAGCATTAAAGTGGGGTACAAACTCAGATGGAAAGTAAGTAACATTTATAATAAAGAAAACTAGACTTTCAAGTACTGAAAAAACTTTAGAATTAAAATGATTAACCTTTAGCTAGCTAGCACGCTGCAAGAACATAACATGACTAAAGTTACCTGTTCCAGATGATAATTGTCACAAGGACATCTTTACAACCGTCCATTAACATTTTTTTTTCCTTCCAAAACAGATGGAGTATTGAAAGTCAATAACATCGAGGTCATTGAGTCCCAGATGTACATCTACAACTTGGGAGTCATGTATCTGATACACGGCGTTGTGGGAGTGACAGACCAAGATATCATCCTGGCAGTAAACAAGTATCCTGCTTTAAACGCTGAGCCTACTAAGGTATGTAATGGAATGGAATACTGTATAGAGTTTAGGCGAAGAGCTGGGACCTATGATGTCATTCAGCTCTGAAAGGAAAATTGAGAGTAAAAAAAAGTTTGACAGGTGTAACAGGAGGAAAACCTCGCAGATGCACAATGAAGCAATTGTTAGGAGAGGGTGGATAGCAAGATGAAGATAGATGATATGAATGGAGGTGAAGTAAAAGGAATGAAAGGGGTTGAAAGTATGCTATGTAAACTTTTATTATATGACCTTCTTTCAAGTGGCTTCTCCCTTCGAACACTACTCTTGATTTTCGTTGGTCTGAATAAATCTACATAAAATCCCAGCCTTATCTTATTCAAGAACGAAGGCCTGTCCTAACCAATGTTAAATAGCCAGGCAACAAAAATATACTAGTAATAATTTCTATACTGAGATGATAAACACTTCATATATTTTACATCATTTTAAACTACCATTGCAGTATACAGCATGTAGAGCATACAACTAAAAAAATAAATTTAGTATGAAATGATGCGTATTACTGTATATTTATGTTAGGGTTAAAACTTAACCTCTGTCAATCAGTCACAGTATTCTAACCAGGATTTCTTGAGATCACTATTCCTTTCATTTCTCCCCTCTTAAATTTACTGTACTTCACTATGAGTATTATATATATATATATATATATATATATATAGTAAACCCCCTCAGATTCAAGCGTTCTCACGATTTGCGGACTCACGCATTTGTGGGTTTCTCTGTGTAACATATCTACCCATTGTTCGCGGAAAATTCGCCCATTCGCGGTATTTTTCACTGAGAAATATGCACTAATTACTGTATTTTCATATAATTTTCATGAATAAATGCACTTTTTGTGATAAAACTATTAAAATACTCAGGTATAAGCATTTTTACAGGGTTTTTCTTGTTAAAACTATCAAAATGGGCAGTTCTAAGAGTTTTTAGAGGGGTTTTAAGTATTCATGATTTTAGCTATTTGCAGGGGTGTGTGTGTGACGCAACCCCGAATCCACTGTATATATATCCATATATATATATATATATATATATATATATATATTGTCTTGTAGTAACTTAACTGTTCTAAATTTTATATCAAAGTAAAAAGTTTCCTGATAAACATTGTACAATAATTCTTAAATTTTATTTGCAGGAAATACTGCCTCTTCCATCCCTTGTGCCAGACAACGATCCTGCAACAACTTCAGAGGCCTCAACGACACTCGCCCCGCTCTCCACAACAAAATCAACAACGACGACTGCCACTACCCCCACTCCCACCACCGCCCCGGCAAGAACGACTCCCCAGCCCTTCTTCAGACGCTCGCCTCCCTCCGTCAGGCCATTCCCTTTCACCAGATCGAGCAACCCCAGGACTACCACCACCACCACAACCACAACAACAACAACGCCATCCCCTTCCGCCACAACCCCCGAGATCCGATACGAAACCAGGACGGAAATAAGCATATCGAGGAGAGTCAACGACGGGGAGCTCGAGCCACTCTCAACAAATGCCACGAGTTGATGGGATTAGTCTCACATAAAATTAAAGTTTTGAAATGCAAAACTTGCAGTGTTGCAACCCATATTCAGGACAATCAAGTGAAAATTTTTTAAAGACAAACCTACAGTTAACGAAATCAGGTACCCATTATTTTGTTGGCCACTCTCTTAGTGGAACACTGAAAACACGAACTTCAAAATGGAGCAGCAAAATAATCCCAATGCATAAATCTAGGCGTACAAGAGTACAACCTTATTTTGGCTAATGACAAACATTCAAAGGGGAAGCACTCCAGTATTCTTGCTCATCTGAAGCAATAGTGTAAATACCTTCATACTGTATAAAAACACGCTGCAATTAGCCGTCTTTCAGGTACATATATGTATAACCTATTTGACCACAAGAAAGGAGCAGTAACGTTTTGTGTACTATTAAGGAAACCCATGTTTTACTATATGAATCAAATTCAGATATAAACACAGGCAGCGTAGCTACTTACGCACGCTGCCTCCCTCTACATTGACAATCCTCATGACTATGGTAAATACACCGCACTTGCAGCTTACGGCAAATCAGAAAATTCTTAACTCTTCAGACTGGTGCAATAAGTCCTGAGACTGCCATCGGTAAACATCAAAAAGTTTCGAAATGTCAAATTCCTGGAAGTTGGGGTAAGATTGACCAAAGGTATTTTGGATTGTGTGTATATTTCTCTTATATATATTATATATATCTATATCTATTCTGTATGAATCGATCACTTGTTCTTGGGCAGGAAAGTCTCCCAAGTACCTGAGCCTGATTATAAGTACATTACTTAGGTTTCAATTCTTCAACAGCCCTTGAGTATGACAAGGTCAGATTATGTGCAAATCACTGGTCTTCTGTTTTGAAGTTCTCATTTCCTCTTCCATATCTTGACTGTGACTGGACCATGTTTTAAAGTTTTTTTGGGCAAAAAAACACAACCACGTAGCCTTATCTAACAGGCATACTCCTTTATGGTTCAGATATACATAAACTCCAGTCTAAGAAACTAAAATCAAGTTCATAATACCAAAAGAATTCCCCTGCAACATGTTCCTATAATAGGCTACAACTACCACTCCCTAAATCTCATTAGTCTTACATAATGCAAGTAGGTCTTCATTTGCGCTATTAGTACTTATGTAAAGAAACCTCTCATTTCAAAACACGGGGACTCTTTCATACTGAGCGTTTGCGCACACCACCAAATATATGATAACAAAGAACTAATGCTACTGACTGACTTCCGTATGGAAATACATCTGTGCTACATACTCTTCAAGTCCCGTATAAGAAAATGAGAGATCTCAATCCGAGAAATCAATCTAATGACTCTCACTCCCTCTCCTTCCATGAGAAACAAACCTTTACCCCTTTTACAAAGTATAAGAACTTATGGAGATCTAGTCCTCATATCAACCGAACCCAAGTAGTGCCAAGCGCTGTTGATTACCACGAGCCTCAGAAAATGTTCTTAGTTACAAGAAAACGTTATTGACTTGTGATATTAATTATTCAAATTTTGTTGTGTATGTCATTTTTATATCATTATGAATGTTGTTGTCTAAATGATTATGGCCATCTGTTTATTGATGGGCAAATGTCTGTGTTACTGAGTGTGATATTCTTATATTAAACAATAATTGTAAGCTGTTTCTCATTAATCCATACTTTCCTAACCTTGATGCCCATTGTCAATACAGCTAATCATAAACTGAATAAAAATAATCTACAAACCAGCCAGACATATCAAATCACTAAATACTTGTGCAATTCCAAGGCTACAAGAATCTGTGGCTTATAGACCCCCCAACCTCAGAGAACTTTTCAATACATGTACAGTATCTTCCCTGAAAGTTCCCTGGCTTTTGAGGTTGTCAAACATTCGAACTGAAAAACCCAAAGGCTAAAAGGTATAAACTATGATGTTACCAAGTGGAATGATGTCATAACAATCATTTCATAACAAAAACTGTCTGATATACAAGGAATTCTTTATTAACAAGGTTTGCAAGTGAGGAAACACTGAAACTAATATCAGCAGTTCCTCAGTTCCCAGACAAACCAACTTTGGGAGTTCTACAGATTTCAAAATCCATTAAACGATGAAAGAGCAGAGTGGAGAGTTCTATAAAACGCCATGACAAATGATCATCACTGGATTTGTCATGTACGGGAGTGCAGATAGTGGACAGCTTCAAACAAGTCCAGCTTTGACCTCAGACTATGGTAAGACATGGCTAAAAACACAAAAACTGCCATGGATAACTGTGCAACTAGAATATGGGTATCCAACAGCTAAAGTCTATAGTTAAAATTCAGTTGGAGGAAAGGCACCACCTGAAAAATGTGTTAAAAGATAACAAATGCTGTGGTTCAAAGGTATCTTTCTCTTTAAGTTGAAAAATAGGGAAGTGACCTAAGGAGAATATGTAAGTTCCATTCCTTGGTGAAGCAGGATTTGATATAAAAGTTCATTTGAACTCTCTTAAGCCTCAGACCAATGAGTGTTTGAATTCCCTCTTGCACGTGAAGAACTCAGCTATGCGGAGATAGAAGGTTGCAAGGGAGAGGAATCGCTTCTGTGGCACAATATTCACCTGAGACCACTTGAATTTTTTCCAGGTGTGTCAGTCCTCCTAACAGCCAGTCCTGAAAATTCCTAAGGGTGGAAATAAGACTAAATAGCCTTCATATGCCAAAATTTCAGTGACAGTGGTGGTGATAAAATGTTTTAGCCACTCAACCATCAGTTGCAGAAGATTAAGAACCAGTTTTAAGGCTTAGAAATCACTTCTGTTGTAGTTACATGTGAACAAAATAATGATGTACTTCATGATTCAATGATCTTGTTCATCAGAGCATTGAAAAGGCTGGAGGTCTGATTCACTGAATATAAGAATTAAGCCAAATCACTGAGTTACAAGCCCAAAGTTGCAAACAGATACATTAGACTGCCTCTCGCAGCAATTCTACTACATCTGTTAAAAGTATGTGTTGAGATGACCTGCCAATAACCTCAATATCTGAGGGGCACTAAGTGTCTCTGTACATTACAGGATTGAAAGTGAACTGGCATCTTGATAGATATCTGTTGCGAATCACACCTACAACTAAATTGGAAAAACAGATTCATAGAGGGTCTTTGCTCCTTCAGTCTCTACCACCCTGGCAAAACCGAATTATGAGGTAGTTTCTCAACCCTATCTTTAAGTTTCTATTCTTCATAGTCTAAATTCCTGCAAAGATACGAGTATTCCATTGTTATAATCATCATTATCATTAAAGATATGCATAATGACAGAGAAAAATGTTGAAACCATTAACTTGCAATGAGTAAAATAAGAAAATAAACAGGGTAATTCCCATTAAACACTGTACTGTAAATCATAAATAAACTAAGATCTGCTAATATATAAGCAGTATACATATGCATAAACAGCAGAATAAGTTAGAAAAACAAAGGCAATAATACATATCAAAGAAGCATTACAGAATCTATAGGAGGAGGGGTTTCAAGTAGACTCAAAAACAGTCGTCTGACAACTGTCACACACCTTTAGCTACGGACTAGTATTCAGCAATACACTTGACTGTTTACTTGCCAGTATATACAACCGAATTTCTCTCTTTCCATCCCGGATTGTAGAGAATTCAACATAAAAAAAAACTCTCTGGCATAAAATCACACAGAGACATTTAAAAGACCATGGCAGAAATTGTGGCCTGGCACTTGTTTCACGACGACAAGAAGAATCAAGAGAATTTTGAAGATGTGAAAATCAGATTTTCAGAAAATGTGCAGTGTTCAAGGTGTCCCTATGTACCTATGTTCTGAGGAAGCCTATGTAACAGGACTATCAAAAGGGTGAAAAGAGAGAATGAAACAAAATATCTTCTATGACCAGTTTAAGAAAGCTACTGAACAGGTTCTGACTTATAATCAGCCATTCTCTAACCATTTGACAGTAATACCCCCAAACCTACTTCATATTCTTACAGCTTGCAGTGCAGTTTAACAGGTATTTATATGTAAAACTGGAAATTGAAAGAAAAACATCACAAGTACATGTGGCTTTGTGAAAGACAAACTGTAGACTAAGGTATAGATGATTATTTTCAGCATAAGCATCCAAATCTTTTGCCACAGATGTTAAAATATTTTAATGAACACTGGTTATGGAAAGGTGGGTGGTAATTGGCAAGGTATGACCTGCCACTTCCAAATTTAGATAATGGAGTAACATTCCCTGTATCTCCAACAAATGCAAAAACAACCATGTTTAGATTGTGAAAGACAGAACTTAAAGTAATGTTTCTTACGCTTGCCACAAACATTATAACCTGATCTCATGGCACAACACTATGAGAAGCTGGGTACTTCTTCCTAAAATATACAGTAATACCATTTCCATTACCCAAAAAATGTCATCATGTGTTATAAGTATATATTGATTTTTTGAGGCCAGGAATAAAGAGCTCAGATGAGTGCCTCATCTGAGGTATCAAAGTTCCGGTATGTAATAAAATATTACAACATGTGGTCCACAAATATTACTGTGTAACAAATGATACTGGTTTTGTCTATAACAAACCAGTCTGGGATTTTCGCCAAGATCTCCAGTTACTTCACAACCTTAACAACACAATGATGGACAGCCAGACAGACGGACACTCTCCAGTCCACTTCTTTTGTCATTAGGGAACAATTCACCAAATCTACTCAAAATATATCTTTGACAGGACAAAGCTTCTTACTAGCAAAAATATCAAATCTGAGGTCTGCTTGCAGAGAGAATTACCTTAAAGATGCATGACTAGACTGTCTGTAAGCCTTAGGATAAAAAGGAAGCTGGGACAACAAATATTTGCCTAATCCCCAAACTGAAAATTATGAACAGTAGAGTTCCCCTCCCGCCCTTAACAGAGTACTGTACTTGCATTGGGAAGCATTGCTGACCCAATAACCCAATACATCTGAAATACACAATATGCAAGAAGAGAAATTTTACAATAGCTAAGGTAGAGAAGATACACACAAAGTAACAAGATCATACTAATCCTAAAGCCAGCAGAGAGACCTGGCACTTACAAAAAACCTGCGCCTAGAATTAAGTAAGGAAATCGAAACAGCGAAGGTAAACAATACATTTTATTTACAATATATTAATAAATTACTGTACTGGGCTATTAAGCGATAATTGTAGAATGTTTGGATTCCAAATTTCACCTCTGACTTTACAAAAGAACCAGGTAACCTTAGCACAGAAGACTAATTAAGTCCATCTTCAATCATACTGGGAGTAATGAGCAAAATGTGCAATGGAACTTTACTGCAACTGTTGAATTTCAAGTGGCCTGGACAAACCTTAAAATCCATAGGATCACATATCAATAGGTTATGGCCAAAATTTATGCCAGAAGTGAAAAACAGTTTCAATACTGAAACTATTTGATGACCAGATTCAGAAACTGACTCAAAAAATAGAAAGCGAGAAAAACCTCATTCCTGCTACGTATTCCGTTCAAAACACTAACAAATATTCATCACATAAACTATCCTAAAGAACCTTAATTTGAAAAATTCCTTAAAGCTAACATTTAGTATGTACAATACAGAAATATTCCAATAAAATAAACCTAATATATATATCACTCCAATTCATCCAAAAACTTTTCTTGCTTAACAGAAAAAATAGAGTATCCGTAGATTCCAAGGACACCGACGCCTAAAGCAATACCTACGCCGATATTGTTCCTCCTCAGTCTTGCAAGCTTGCGGACTCGTTCCATGTTCTGTAAAAACAAATGGCTTGCTTAATTTTGAGGCTTATATTTTGAGAAAACCTTAGCTTAAAACTTGCTTGTTTCACGTGCCAACAGCATGAGTCTGGGACAAGTGACAGTGCTGTTTACCATGACTAAAATCAAAGACTGCTTCTCTGAGTTAGGAACGGAGCACTGTATCTGGCAAGACGAAATAAGCCAAATCTAGAAAGGCAGGTCCAACTAAAGCTTAATCACATCATATCAGGTGCATAAGGTAAACCTGATGGGAATGTCCTTGCCAAACTTTAATGCAGCAATCTTCTGTGAATCAGTCTCATTAACAGATATTGTGCCAAGTTAATACAAATCAAAAGAAGTACTAAATCAGCCTCAACCGTTCAGTTCTTTAATTACAAACGAAAACAAGCTCTGTAAGCAACTATTCATAACCTCAGACAAAGAGTAATAGAGAATAAAGGAATAAATTGCACACCACTATCCCAAATACTGCCTGTTTTTGGTATATACTTGTACGAGGTATACACATACAATACTTGAGTAAAAACTGATTCTTCACCAGCTTTCTGAAAATACCTGTAAAACCCATGACAGGGTAATAAATATGAAAAATCTGAGCCACTCTGGCCTGCACAGTCCCATTCAGCTCACAAAGAAATGCTAAACAATCATCATACGTTGAGTGATTTCATTGGGTGGAGGTTTACCTTCTCCAATAAGGACTACGGTACTAGCTAGTTCCGAGCATCACTCACAGAGATGGAGATGGAACTGATCTCCCACCTAACCGAGGCATAGCTTAATACGAAAATATAGTGACACCTCTCACAATGAATGTACATTCATTTGGGTTTGTCACTCTATCACTATTGTCATGGTTAGCAGTTCCAAATTACAGTGAGGTTTACGATAAATTTTGTGAACAGTCTGCTATTTTCATGTTCTGAATTGGCCTCTGTTGGTGCAAACCTTTCCACGGGATTGAAAAGGCAACCTCACATGGAATTTCTTTTCTGAAATATGATTAGTAGATTATGAAAAAACATGGAAGCTAGCAATATCAGAGAACAGCTCACAGAACAGTACACAATCAGATTTTCCAACACACCTATGATGTGAGGAAAAAATGAAAGATAGTAACTCACTATTCAAGGTATAGAATAATAGTAAGTAACATATCCAAATATTTCGATATACTTTACGGCATACAGTCATCCCTCACTTACCGCCTTCTTATCCTCACCAAATCCTTGAAAACTTTCTACTCATTATGAAAAGGTATATATATATACTTAAGTGCATGCACAAAGTCTCTCAAGGTGCACTTATGAGCAACAGGTGGTTGATACAACATTTTGAAGTGAGAACGAACTACATATCAATATCCACTGCTCAGCTAAGGAAGTTCAACAGTCTAACAGAGCAGTTAATTAGTTTTATATAAATGCCATATGCTGAATGGCGACATGATCTCTAGAGGGCTGCAGGGAAAGAAACATTAATCATGCTGAATTTGGCTGGAATGTAAGATTTGGGTCAAAAGTCAAGCGCTGAAAGGAGAACTTTCTCCTTTCAGTGCTGAAAGGAGAACTGAGAGTAAAAGAGTTTTTAAAGGGGTAACAGGAGGAAACCTCGCAGTTGCACTAAGAAACATTTGTTAGGAAAGGGTGGAAAGTAAGACATTAGAAAGAGGATGTGACCAGAGTTACTGTTTAGTAAAAGGAATGAAAGGGATTGCAGCCAGGGGCCGAAGGGATGCTGCAAAGTGTGAGGTGCACTGATGGTACTAACCCCCGTATGGGGTGCTAAATTTGGTGACATGGATGGATGTACCATAACCACACTGCCTCTGTCTCAAGTTTTGCACTGGTGGTTCTCATGACAACAAAACCAGACAGAGTATCTGCTCACAGTACACAAATCTGGCTTAACCTCAGAACTTTTCACACGCATTCCTCAACACACTTAAGCCAACAAGGTTGGTACCATCGGGATGTTAAGTCTTCACTGGGGAATCTGGAGCTCAATTGCAATATGGTTTTAAAGTTGAAATAAATAGATTCTGATTTGGGCTAAAGGTATTATAGCAATCATGTCCAAACCAACAGATCTCACACTGAGACTAACATTAACCTTCTGCATACCTTACGTAAATCTAACAGACATTCATATTAAGCGTGTGTCTCCCACCCACAGTGGCTTTATGTCTACTAACTGACTTCTTCTGACCATTAACCCAGAGTAGCTTACAACTTTTGGATTCTATACAAATTGGATTACATTGTGTATACAATAAACCTTTTATAAGAAGTTACAGAGAATACAAAAAAAAAAAAAAAAATGAATCCACAATTTTCCCAAATTATACTCCCGCAATCTATGTCAAGATAATTTTCAGAAAATTCTCTTATTAAATATTTCAATGTGATGATGATGATGGTGTTAAGTTTTCAAAATGCTTGGAAGAGAGAGGAACAAAAAATAACCTAAATCTACAAGTATGGTATATATGTTGCTGCTCACAGCACCTGATTAAGATAACATGAGACGGCATAAATTTTTTGTTTACTATAGTATAAAATGAAGGCCAATATAAGAGTAAGAAACCAAAAGATGACTTTGAAGTCTTGACAGAACTTTGCAACAAATAAAACAGCAATTGCATTACATTCAGAAGTAACTTTTGTGTCAACAAAATAAAAAAAAAACATACATCCCTTGTCTTAACCAGTATTTTAAAAAATAATAATGCATTACATAAATATAACGACGCAACCAAAAACCACACAAACTAACCTGTCTTTCAATCAGTTTCATGTAGTCCAACTGTGACTGAGACAATTTAGGGGCATCCTGCTGAAGATTCAGCTTTGGCATTTGTTTTCCCACTTGTGCCATTCTGAAAAAAATAAAAAATGTAATTTATGACTTCTAAAAAAAATAAATTACTCACTTGCTAATGTAGCAATAAAAACGCATGATTAGGTCTGAATTGATCATCCAAGCACAGTTTATTTATAACACACCATTAAGCAAACAATATGAAAGTGGCATATACAGTACAGTAATTCCAATCATATCAATTTATGAAAGCATACAATAACTCACACTAACCTTAAATATCAGAGTGAACTTACAAAGTTACCAACAAATACATAATGTCAATAATCTTTACAATTCATGGACAATTAAAAAACAGAGAAATAACTAGCACATTTTGGATTAAGTGATACTAATGCAAAATGAATGTTTAACTACTGATGGCTTCTCATAAAAATTAACCCCATGTATATAAAAAGATGAACTACATACCAAAACCAAAGGAATGACACTGTACAGCACCATAATCTAGGCCATAAAGGAAATAATCATTAGGAGGAGTTCATTACATGGGTTACTAGTATACAATATAGTGTACATAGTACTGTACAGTAATACTGTAAATTTGTAATGTACAATCCTGTACAATGATTTTGAATTACTGTATGGTGCAAAATGCAAGGCTTGCTGATTAACAATGAAAAAGTTCCACAAACTTCCAACAGACTGAATTGACTTGTATTCCTACATATGCCTGAAGTAATTGTTGTCATTTGCTGTACAACTGTGGTTTGTGTTAATACACATCCACTACAGTTCTGATACACCAACTGAACTGCAAAGTTGATCCTGGGTTATTTCTTCATTCCTGAGGCTAAAAATTAACACTGCCTAACCTACCCAGAGTCTGAAAGTAAATTACTAAATGTCTTTCAACAAAACAGTAAGCCTAGGCTACATTCTAAAACTGATGAATGTGATTTTTCGGTATTATTTTATAAGTTGCCAATACACGATAAGAAACTGTAACCTACAATTTTGAAATTAGCTCTTCATTCTCGTTATTTTGAACCCCATAAACACTATGTGGAAATGAGAGATAAAAAATTGATCAAATTATGACTTAGAAGGTAAGACAATACCAGCTCTCCCCTCCTTAGCTAACATGGCAAAAGTGTAACCGTAACCACCCCAGGGTTAGGTTAGGTTGGTATTTTTAGGTTCTATTAGTGGCCTGTCATTTCCTAGCCATTTTTGCATGAAAAACCCAAAATGTTTTTTCATGCAAAAATGGCTGGCTGGAGTCTTATTGGCAACTTATAAAATTTTACTGATTTTTCCTATGATATGGCTTAGACAATTTTGATTCCGTTGAAAGTACGTCGTGACCCATCACTGTGCTTCTATACAGTAGGACCCATCATCCTAAATTATGTGGTAAAATTTTATAAGTTGCCAATAAGACTCACGGCAGTTTCGTTTTTGGAACTAAAACCATTTGGGGTTTTTCACGCAAAAATGATTAGGAAATGATGGTGCACTAAAATACAACTTAAATTACGGGTGTTTACTGGGTACAATTTTGCCGTATTAGCTTTTTGAAGGAAAAAACCCAAAATGGTTTTCTGGTATTCTTACCTTATAAGTCGTAATTTGAATAATTTATTATTTATCATTTGCGCATAGTGTTTACGGGGTTCAAAATAACGAGAATGAAGAGCTCTTTTCAAAAATGTAGGTTACAATTTCATGGCGTGTATTGGCAACTTATAAAATAATACCAAATTACGTTAGGTTAGGAAGGTTAGAGTTGCTGTGGGCCTATATCCCTGTTTTCCACTTGGGTCCAGGCTACTCTGCGACCAAAATCACAGTGTTAATGAAGTACTTGCGCTGGAAAGTGATCTCATACTTATCGGCATTTTATTAAAACGATACAAGAACAGGTCCAGTTCCGGGGATGCCAGGTTACCCTTAAACCTTGCCTGGTCCTATAACGTGCAAGCTTGCAGTAGAATTAGGGGCGGCCTATGGCACATGCATTCACTAAGTGTTAAATAGTATAATCTCCTTAAGTTTAACGCCGGCTAAACTAAATGGAGACTCCAAATGAACCTTAGAATTTCGTCTAGAAAATATTGCGTCACCGGTATGGCTTCGACTCAGTACGTACTACGTACGCTTATCACAATCGAAATAACATCTTAATTTAACAATTAACCACACAATTCAATATACGGAGTACTTGAAAGTGCAAAATGAGTTATGAATTAGTGTTTAACCTTTGAGCGGAATGCTAACAAACAATATGAAAGACATACTTGTCTGTGGTCTATCGGCTCAGCTGGTCTCGTTAAGTAAGCAGTCAAAATAAAGAGAAGTTCGATGCACTTTCTTAACAGTCATTGTAAGTAAATTTCAATAAAAGAATGACTAAAAATGGTAAGACGTTTATGGACGTATAATTATATTTAAATTCATGAATTAATAAAATAAATTACCTATTTATGAATCGTATACTTTCCGTAAAGCTCTTAAATCTTTGTTGATTGAAGTGAACGTATCCACATCTTTCCAGAAGTTCTGAAATACAAGTCAATTGCGTAAGGTTAAAGGTTAATGGCATTGTTTCTTTAATTACTTCTTTCGTATATACACAAAAAATTACAACACAATCTGGTATGTTTACAAATAATGCCTGAATACAGAGTAACTGACGAAGCGAACAATGCATTAATACAAAATAATCGAAAAAGCGAATACCATCCAGTAAATTGTTAATTACCGATAAACCCTATCTAAACCATACAGCCTCGGTGAAGATATCAATAGAACTTATGATTTATTTTTTATTTAACTTTTATCAAAGAGAAGAATTACGATCAGGAGTTTAACTTTAACCTAAGTATATACACGATCACGTTCACAACTAGCTCTATCTCGATAGAAGCATGTCTTCTCGAGGAATGAAACTCTCTGGGTAACGAATAATATTCTGCCAGTGAACAACGAAATTGAATGAATTTCAAACGATCGACAATAAAATTTTGTAAACACGGGAACGAAAATATCGATAAAGAATTAATTTATACCCACTACAGTTTATCATAGTTTACAATACTGTTACGAGCACACTCGTTTTCTATGTTTGTAGATGGTTGGTTTTCTTTGATTTGAATTGCATGGGACTTCACAACAGAATTTTAGAATTTTCTGGTTCAAAATGTCTTATTGAACTGCAAACCTCGTTCATTTTTCTGTCATCATAGCATACCATTCTCTCTCTCTCTCTCTCTCTCTCTCTCTCTCTCTCTCTCTCTCTCTCTCTCTCTCTCTCTCTCTCTCTCTCTCTAAGTATTTGGTTTGTACTAATCCAAACTCACTGAAGCTTGCTGAACTCGTCCACATTTGGCATGTATTGTTTTAAACTGAGGAAGATAAACTAAATGAATGAATGAATGAATGAATAAATGAATAAATAAATAAATAAGACCGAAACAGGCAAAGCAACACGAAAGAGAGGCATGCTTATTGAAATAAAATATGTATTTTCATTAGGAAAATCTCCTAGAAGACGTTAAATACAAAATACACAGGAAAATCTCAATGGCGTTTAGTGCGATCTCTCGGTCAAGATGCAAAAAAAGTAACCCATGCCATTGTAACTAATAAATCCATTATTGCATAAAGTCTTACTTTAGACTTTCTCTTCCCTTTGCTCGTCAAAAGCGAAATCAGAGTTATCTACTCTCTCCTGTCTGGAGATATTTTCGTCTAAATTCCCATCTGGTCTACGTCCTACATATCTATCTACAGCCTTTTTCTGTGATTGTCTGGTGCTTATTATACATACTACTATTCTAGCTAACTGCTACTCTCACATTTTTATCACATGTCTAAACCATCTTAATATTTCAGGTTACTTTCCAGCCACTGGACACCAAACTTTCAGCAATTTCCTCACTATTGATGAAAAGATAAGTTATTCTATGCCATCTGTTAATTGGCATAGGGTATTCACTCAGAAGAAAAAGCAAATGAAGGTCACATCCGTAAATGAAATTTTAATAAGTATCCATGGGGAAAAGATTGAAGCAGTGACATACTTAAGCTGCTTTCATAAGCCAGGGTTTGTATGATAAGAAAATTTTATTAAAGAATGGCTCCAGAAATTGTTATGAACTTCAGTCAACGGAAGCGCGTCTTAATACTAACAGAACATTTGCTTTAATTCGGCACGTTTAAATAATAACCCATTCCTGAATTATTATTATTATTATTATTATTATTATTATTATTATTATTATTATTATTATTATTATTATTATTATTATTATTATTATTATTATTTTCAGGTGTACATCCAGTAAATAAGAAAAATGTTTGTTCTGTTCATACAGAACTTTCCAACAAAAATAAGGTAGGAATGGGAGTGTAGTATTCAGCTAAATTCTCCAAATTTGAAAAATATATTACCTAAATATCAGTATGAACTAATAAGCAGTATATACGGAAATCTGTCTCGTGGTAAAAATTAAAAAAAGTTAAAAAATGCGCCGAAGTTTCTTCAGCGCAATCGAGTTTTCTGTACAGCGTATAATCAAGGGCACCGAAAACAGATCTATCTTTCGGTGGTCTCGGTATAATGCTGTATGAGCCGCGGCCCATGAATCTTTAACCACGGCTTGGTGGTGGCCTTTCCTATATCGTTGCCAGATGCACGATAATGGCTAACTTTAACCTTAAATAAAATAAAAATTACTGAGGCTATAGGGCTGCAATTTGGTATGTCTGATGATTTGAGGGTGGATGATCAACATAACAATTTGCAGCCCTCTAGGCTCAGTAGCTTTAAGATCTAAGGGCGGACGGACAGACAAAGCCGGCACAATAGTTTTCTTTTACAGAAAACTAACTAGAGGAAATGTTTGCATAGCTCGTAATATTCTGGAAAGTCATCACTTTTTTTTTTACCTATATTAACTATCTGGGAAATTGAACAATGATTTTGGCCAGAATTTTAACCTTTCCACGACCACAACAATAATTAGACAGACGGAAATCTCTTGATCCAGGTACATTAGCACAGCAACAAGAGGCACGTTGAAAAAACTGAAGGCATTTAAAACAAGTGTTTTTTACGGTTAAAGTCAAGGAAACCATTTTCCCGAGATGTAACCGAGTGCCGGGACCTTTCCCTGAAAAAAGCGGGATGCCATATCTTAAAAACTAACCATAGAATCTTCTTGAAACCAATCTCATTATGTTTCCCACACCCAAATTAAAGTGACTGAAAATAAAGTCAACTTAACCTAACATAACCTAACCTAACCCAGGGGTATGGCCAAAAAAACCGGGGCTGGTGCAATACTACCATACATCTCAGGTTTTTGCTCCCAGAAAAGCAATGTAACTGTCAACAGAGGGGAGTTATACTCAAACACTACCATTTAAATCGGGTGAAACAGAAATAAAAATGCTATGGAGTAAAACTGAGAATGATGAATGATTCGTTTTAGATAAAGTGGCTCGTCCTGGTCAGTCTCTCCTTCCTAATATCAGCAGTTATGACTTGGACCATCAACGGATGGTCTCTTGTCTGTCAATTTTTCGTAAGTCGTATTTTAACAGAGATCTTCCACATTCACAATTGATCCCTGATCCCATTTATCTGCCGAGAGCGACCAGAATCGCTGAACAGTAGCATCAGTGTTCAGTAAATGTGCCTCGCTGTCGAACTTCTCAGTTCCAGAGGCACCTTATTCCTCACACCTTTGGACTGTGGAACAGTCTCCCTGAAGAAGTGCAGTTGGAACTTCAGAAGTTTAAGGAAGATGCAATGCACAGCTGCCCTAATACAGTTCTTGTATTTTAATCATTCACTTACATTTTTTCTATTTATTTATTGATTTTTTAATTTATTTTCTCTTTTTTAACGGCTGATCTCTTCTTTCTGTATTTCGCATTACCTTCTGTTACTTCTTTCTTATGAACGCCATGTTCTTTGGAAGCCTTGAATTTCAAGTCAACGGCACCCTGTGGCTTGTTGCGTATGTATAGGATTTTTCTTCTTCTTCTGAATAATAATAATAATAATAATAATAATAATAATAATAATAATAATAAATAATAATAATAATAATAATAATAATAATAATAAAATAACAGTAAATATTGCGTAGGAAGATGCACGCAGGAAAATCCAGTTACCCTAAGAAGAAAATTAATGTACGAATATGCTGATGTAAGATAAATACCTATGCGCCTGTTTTATATACATACATATGTATACATGCACATGTAAATAACTTTAAAAATAACTGCGACTGCATTTATAATATCACAATAATGTTTAACAATACTACATCACCCTAAAAATAATTGGAACTATTTCAACATTTTATTCAGGTGATTGCAAATGCAACCCACAAGATCATATATATAGACGACTCTATTATAAATGGAAAAGGGATTTGCATTAATACTTTCGTATGCAACTGCATCATATCAACTTGCAATACAAGACACAAGTATGCATAATATACGTAATTTATTTTTTCAAGAAACAGAGGACAATATGAGGCGTATGTTGATTATTCATTTTGAAGGAATATATCTGCATATTATGCAAAGAAAAACCCATAAAATATTTGATACTCGAGTAGCTGGAAAAAACCTTCCCCGTGCACTTTGATTCCATTCATATATGTAAAGGTATGCAATAAAAAATAAAGCCTGCATAGCAAACTATAAGATATTTTGCAATGATCTATGCAGTTCTAGTACCCGTTATGATTCTCAAAGAATGTGGTTGATCCTAATCTTCTTACCAAAACATGTTCTTTCTGGGAGAGAGAGAGAGAGAGAGAGAGAGAGAGAGAGAGAGAGAGAGAGAGAGAGAGAGAGAGAGAGAGAGAGAGAAAGGAATCCCATCAACTAGCACCTTTCCAGTACAGCATTTTCGTGGCTCTCCTTAAATTGTAAAGTGAAACTTCTACAACTATTCTTAGATATACATCAACCTCTTCAACTATTATCTTCCTATTATCATATGCATTCGAAAACTCAATCAAAATCCTTACTATTTTCAGAGAAAATAACATTATCCTAAGACAGCGTATCTTAATTCGCATCTTTTGTTTCTAGGTAATATTTGCAGTAACCATTTTCCAGGCGACCTCTTTCATTCAGATTCACCTCTGTCTCCCTAAAACTCTCGCTCACATTCTTCCCCAGAAGGTTTCAAATATTTCAGTGTTTTTCTCGATTCTCTTTCTCACCTTCTTAATTCACCCTCTGCCATATCTCTAAAAGACTTTACTGTACATGGCAAATGCTTCTTCTTTCTTTTGTATCTATAATTTAAACTGAAAACGCCCCAGTGGTACCTGGAACACCCTCCCTTTAAGCTTTTCAAACTTCCGTTCATCTCCCATCTCAACTGCCCCTTTAATCTTAATTTTTTTTTATTCCCCCTTCTCTCCCTTTATTAGTCTCACCCCCTTATTAAATGTACTAATCTTAATAACATATAATATCCGGAGCAATTGTTTGATTAATTAATAGTCAGATATATCTTTAAACAGCACATTTCAGAGGTGAATCTGAATGGAAGAGGCCGCCTGGAAAATGGTTACCGCAAATATTACCTAGACACAAAAGAGGCAAATTACGATACGCGGTCTAAGGATAATGTTGTTTTCTGTGAAAATAGTGAGGATTTTGACTGAGTTTTCGAATGCGTATGATAACAGGAAGATAAGAGTTGAAGAGGCTGATGTATATTTAAGAACAGTTGTCGAAGCTTCATTTTACAATTTAAGGAGAGCCACAAAAATGCTGTATTGGAAAGGCGCCAGTTGATGGGATTCCTCTCTCTCTCTCTCTCTCTCTCTCTCAGCAAGAACAGTTTTTGGTAATAAGATTAGGATCAACCACATTCTTTGAGAATCATAACGAGTGCTAGAACTGCATAGATCATTGCAAAATATTTTATAGCCTACTATGCAGGCTTTATTGTTTATTGCATACCTTTCCATTTATGAATGAAATAAAAGTGCACAGTGAAGCTTTTTTTTGAGCTACTCGAGTATTAAATATTTTGTGGGTTTTTCTTTGCATAATATGTAGATATATTCCTTCAAAATGAATAATCAACATGCACCACATATTCTGTCTTCCGTTTCTTGAAAAACAGTTTGTTATGCATAATTCCGTAGTGCATTGCAAGTTGATATGCTGTAGTTGCATAAGAAAGTATTAATGCAAATTCCTTTTCCATTTATAATAGAGTCATCTTTATATATAGTCTAGTGGGTTGCATTTGCAATCACAAGAATAAAATGTTGAAATAATTCCAATTATTTTTAGTGATGTAGTATTGCAAAATTTTATTATGATATTCTAAATTCAGTCGCAGTTATTTTTAAAGTTATTTACATGCGCATGTATACATATGTAAGTGTATAAAACACGCACATGGGTATTTATCTTACATCAGCATAGTCGTACATTAATTTTCTTCTTGCGCTAACTGGATTTTCCTGCGTGCGTCTTCCAGCATTCTCCTTGTAAGGATCGACCAACGTAAAATTACTGCTTATAAAACGGGTGTGTGTTTCAGAAAATTATGAAAACTTACTCAGAATAACTACTACTAGCATATTCTAAGAGTCTCGTATCTTATACATCTTCAATCCGGGAATTGAAGAAATGCTCCCAACCTTTTAATTTTTTTAAAATTTTTCTTTTACACTATTTGTTGGTCTGGTTTCACACAAAACCACCACATCGACCAATTTGTCAATCAAAGAGGCCTAAGACAAAACAACAAAGAAATCAAGGTTAACTTGTGTCTTAATTTTGTTATGTTTCAGTGACATCTCACTCAGGATGACACACGGTGATGTTAAAGTCACGAGTCATCAACTTGGTCACTACCAATCTGTTATCTTAATTGTTACTGGTCGGATAATCTTGGCATACTGATTCAATTTGTGAAAGAAAATGTCTAATTCTGTTTCATGTCCAAAATATGCCCTTGTTTTTGTTTGTTTCAGAACCCTTTCTATCCCACTCTTGATGAGATACGACTGAGAGCTGGAATCCATTGAATAGCTATATATATATATATATATATATATATATATATATATATATATATATATATATATATATATATATATATATATATAGTTTCTAACCCATATAAACAGGATGGTAATCTAATGGAGATTTTATACACGGAAGTTACACCCTTTCAAGGGCTAATCTGTCCCCATCGTCTGGTAGCCATATGAACTGTACAGTGATCAAGCTTCATGTGTGTGTATGTATATATACATAGTGATCAAGCTTCATGTGTGTGCATGTATATATATATATATATATATATATATATATATATATATATATATATATATATATATATATATTTCAGGGTCCAAAACTAAATTTTGGCACGCCTGACCCACCTGGCTACCTTCATCCACCATTAAAAAAATGAACTATTTCGATATGGTCCCGTCACAGATCAGAGCAAACCCTTTGATTGGCTGTAGGATGTTTACCAGGACTTCCATTTTTCATTCAGGTTTTGAGCAGAAGTCCGGAGCATTTTCCGGAATTTTTCCATTCCAGGTCGTTTAATATTTGGCAGTTTGTGGTTTACGAATTATGGTTATTGGTTAAAAAAATCTTCCTAAAGTTTTTGCACATATGAGAGAGAGAGAGAGAGAGAGAGAGAGAGAGAGAGAGAGAGAGAGAGAGAGAGAGAGAGATATTCCTTCATGAAGACCCATTTACTCAAGTTAATACTACATGAAAATGGGTTAAAAACTCCACTAGTTGTATAATGGACTACACGAAGGAAGAGAGAGAGAGAGAGAGAGAGAGAGAGAGAGAGAGAGAGAGAGAGAGAGAGAGAGAGAGAGAGAGAGAGAGAGAGTCCTTCATGAAGACCCATTTAGTCAAGTTGATACTACATGAAAATGGGTTAAAAATTTCACTCGATATATAATAAACTACGCGAAGAAATATTTTTCACAACAGCAGACGATGCTTAGAGCAGGGTTTAATCAAACGTGAGCAATGCTCTCTCTCTCTCTCTCTTAATTTGGTGTTGTATTTGAAATACGAGATGAAGCAAACATATGCAAATGAATAATTCATATATGCAGTGAATTATCTCTCTCCTCTGCAAAAGGCGGCACTTGACGACTTAGCATATTCGTTGCCTGCCAAACGCACCTGGCGAATGAAGAATGCCGAATATGATAAAATGAGAACGGGAACAGTTTTCGAAAAAGAGAAAGATTCCCCCCGCGAAAAGGAAACCCTTGGTTGGAAAATCCAGGTAAAATCATATCGAAGGCAGGGAGAAAGTATTTCGACGGCGCCGCGGCTTCAATTCCGAGGGCGTTTCGGATCGACAGGGAATTACTGAATTCGAGGTTTGGGGACTGACGCACCTGGCTCTGGGAAATATGGTTATATGTAAAAGAAACTGGAATGATATTACGTAAAAGCTTTATATGTAAGAGAAACTGGAATGACATTACGTAAATTCTTTATATGCAAAAGAAACTGGAGTGAAATTACATATCAGCTTTATATGTAAAAGAAACTGGAATGACATTACGTAAAATCTTTATATGTAAAAGAAACTGGAGTGGAATTACATAAAATCTTTATATGTAAAAGAAACTGGAATGAAATTACATAAAATCTTTATATGTAAAAGAAACTGGAATGGCATTACATAAAATCTTTATATGTAAAAGAAACTGGAATGATATTGCGCAAAATCTTTATGTGTAAAAGAAACTGGAATGACATTATGTAAAATCTTTATATGTAAAAGAAACTGTAATGAAATTACAAAAATCTTTATATGTTAAAGAAACTGGAATGACATTACAAAAATCTTTATATGTAAAAGAAACTGGAGTGGCATGACATAAAAATCTTTATATGTAAAAGAAACTGAATGAAGTTATATAAAAATCTTTAAATGTAAAAGAAACTGGAATGAAATTACATAAAATCTTTATATGTAAAAGAAACTGGATTGAAATTGCATAAAATCTTTATATGTAAAAGAAATTGGAATGAAATGACAAAATCTTTATAAAAGAAACTGGAATGAAATGACAAAATCTTTATAAAAGAAACTGGAATGAAATGACATAAAATCTTTATGTGTAAAAGAAACTGGAATGACATTGCATAAAATCTTTATATGTAAAAGAAACTGGAATGACATTACGTAAAGTCTTTATATGTAAAAATAATTGGAATGAAATGACAAAATCTTTATATGTAAAAGAAACTGGAATGAAATTACGTAAAATCTTTTATATGTAAAAGAAACTGGAATGAAATGACAAAATCTTTATATGTAAAAGAAACTGGAATGAAATGACATAAAATCTTTATATGTAAAAGCAGCTGGAATGAATGACATAAAATCTTTATGTGTAAAGGAAACTGGAATGAAATGACATAAAATCTTTATGTGTAAAGGAAACTGGAATGAAATGACATAAAATCTTTATATGTAAAAGAAACTGGAATGATATGACATAAAATCTTTATATGCAAAAGAAACTGGAATGACATTACGTAAAATCTTTATATGTAAAAGAAACTGGAATGAAAAGACATAAATCTTTATATGTAAAAGAAACTGGAATGACATTACATAAAGTCTTTATATGTAAAAGAAACTGGAATGACATTACATAAAATCTTTATATGTAAAACAAACTGGAATAAAAATGACATAAACTATATCAGGAATGGGATGCTGTTCTGGGGGACATCTAGAGAATAAACAATCAAAAAGAATTCTAGGAAACTGGACACGATATACCTTAGAACACTTCCATCAATTCTCTTGGTATAATAGATCAGTCGCTATATTTTGAGCTCACCTTGATTTGTCTAGGTTACTGGACACAAGGATTCGGGTCGAGTGACTATCCAGATTAGCTAGGTAGCCTTAAGTTAAGGGGTCGGGTGCCTTGATGCATCTTCTCCAGCCATTCTTATCGGAACCATTCTCCTCCACTAAACCCTTCTTCTCCATATCCTTGGCTTTATCACTCCCTTTAAATCCTTTGCCTCTCTTTTTACCTTCTACCTTTAACAGGATCCACCTAAGCCCTCTTCATTCCTTCCTTCTTACTCATTCTTACCACATGTTCATGCCATCTGAATCTCGACTCCTTTATCATGTTATCGTTAGCTCAGAAAAGCGATTACCCCTGCGATTTATTCTAATGTTCTTGTAATCACCAGAACTAGCAAGATTGGATAGAAATCACCAAGTACCAAAATCCAAAATGAGAAACGGCTTTGCTTATCATTAACAAAAAGACACACTTCTTACTCATCTGAGAAGTAAAAGCATTTGTTTCCCCACTCGACATAACTGACAATTGCATTAGGGGACATATTATGGTTATTTCATGTCAAAAATGGACTTGGAAAGCGTTGGGTGGAAACTGACATCGTCAGATCTCTTTAGCTAATGCACAGTTATCAAAAACAATAACGTACCCAATAACTGAACTGGAGTCTAACAACAAAACCCGACCTGAAATCAGGCGCGTCATGAACGGTTCAGGCTCTCTCTGCCAATCACTATCCATCCATCACGTCATACGTTGCAAACTTTCGCGTCGGTTACCATTCGCCCGTCAGCCAATGAGACCCCTTCTGCAATCCGTGTGTTTTCAACAAGTGCCGAAGACTCGAAGTTAGGGCGGACTTTTCAACCGGGCCATAAATTTTGCCCGCTGCAATTTCACTCGCGCTCATTCCTTCGACTTCACAATGCTGGAACTCTCTCTCTCTCTCTCTCTCTCTCTCTCTCTCTCTCTCTCTCTCTCTCAAAACTTTGCTGGCCATTATCAAACTAATGATAATAAGTGCCGCTTTGCTTGCGAAGGGACTGTCGCCATCTGCCAGCTATACATTCTGACGTCCCTTTTTATTTCATTCTGCTCGTTACGGATTCTCATTAATTTACAAGCATTAATTAATTAATCAAATATACACATGGATATACATACGCAATTTGGGACTCTAAACACTCGCATACTTCCTTCTGCCGTAATGATGAACAAAGTTTCCAACCAAAAAATGTCTAAAAAAAAAAAAAATTAAATACTTAAGCAAGAGACAGGGTATAAACGCGAATCTGATAATGGGAGGTCTGAGCCAAGCAACGGTTTGGCCCTGTTCAGTGGGACCCAGTGTCATTACGTTAATGATCTATTTGGGAACTTGAAAATGAGGATGTAAAACAGAGAGAGAGAGAGAGAGAGAGAGAGAGAGAGAGAGAGAGAGAGAGAGAGAGAGAGAGAGAGAGAGAGAGAGAGAGAGAGAGAGAGATTGTCTGGGTGGGACAAATACTGTTGGACAATCAAGGGGTGATAGCAAAAGGAAAATGACCTGCCTTGAGAGAGAGAGAGAGAGAGAGAGAGAGAGAGAGAGAGAGAGAGAGAGAGAGAGAGAGAGAGAGAGAGCCTGGCCTGGGTTACATCTATATAAAGGAATGAGAGAGAGAGAGAGAGAGAGAGAGAGAGAAAGAGAGAGAGAGAGAGCGAGCCTGGGTGTCATCTATATAAAGGAATGAGAGAGAGAGAGAGAGAGAGAGAGAGAGAGAGAGAGAGAGAGAGAGAGAGAGAGAGAGAGAGAGAGAGAGAGAGAGGTTGTCGGGGTGGGACAAATACTGTTGTGGAAAATCAAGGCGGTGATAGCAAAAGAGAGAGAGAGAGAGAGAGAGAGAGAGAGAGAGAGAGAGAGAGAGAGAGAGAGAGAGAGCCTGGGTGTCATCCATGTAAAGGAGAGAGAGAGAGAGAGAGAGAGAGAGAGAGAGAGAGAGAGAGAGAGAGAGAGAGAGAGAGAGTCTGGGTGTCATCCATATAGAGAGAGAGAGAGAGAGAGAGAGAGAGAGAGAGAGAGAGAGAGAGAGAGAGAGAGGTTGTCGGGGTGGGACAAATACTGTTGTGGAAAATCAAGGCGGTGATAGCAAGAGAGAGAGAGAGAGAGAGAGAGAGAGAGAGAGAGAGAGAGAGAGAGAGAGAGAGCCTGCTTGTCATCCATATAAAGGAGAGAGAGAGAGAGAGCGCCTGGGTGTCATCCATGTAAAGGAGAGAGAGAGAGAGAGAGAGAGAGAGAGAGAGAGAGAGAGAGAGAGAGAGAGAGCCTGGGTGTCATCCATGTAAAGGAGAGAGAGAGAGAGAGAGAGAGAGAGAGAGAGAGAGAGAGAGAGAGAGAGAGAGAGAGAGAGAGACTGTCTGATCGGGACAAATTTCGTTTCAGAAAATCGAAGCAGCGATAGCAAAAGGAAAATTACCTGCACTAACAGAAAGAGAGAGAGAGAGAGAGAGAGAGAGAGAGAGAGAGAGAGAGAGAGAGAGAGAGAGAGAGAGAGAGAGAGAGAGAATGAAACCGGCCACACGAGGAGCAGACCCCGTCACCCATTCTTTCCTTTTGAATGTTGATTAGGCCCCTGATCGATAACATCAAACGGTAATAACCAACAGCTTGGCCACAAAGCGACGCTCAGCGGAATCGCAAAGCCCGGATTATCTGCTCTGACCCAAATAATAGCCTTAATGCCGGTCTGGGATTCATATCAAGAGTTAATTCTACCCCTTAATTCCGCCGGCATAAAACAAATACATTTCCTATGCTTTTTTCCCTACACGGCAATGATCGCCCGAAACATCGGCGTTGAATAATGTAAGCCGCAGCAATGGCTGCGTAATTTAAACGCCAAATGGGGACATGGAATATTCCAATAAACACAATCAAAATAAATGCGGGGTTCCCGATAAAATCAATTAGAAGAGATCAATCAAACAATGCGTTCGTTAAAATTCTAGCCGATGGAATCCGGTGGCTGATTTCACTTTTCAGAACCTTCCTTTTATATATTTCACACGCTAATGGCGGCCGGCAAAAGTCACACAACGCAAACAATTAGAAATAATTGATAAAAATCACCATTTCAAAAACGGGCCTAATGGGAATGCTCGTGCCTGCTCTCTCGTGCGCGCATAACACCGCATGCAGAAATGCTCTTCTCTAATTCCAGGAGGAGGAGGAGGAGGAGGAAGAGGAGGAAGAGGAGGTATTATCCGATCACGTCAGAGTGTGAATATGAAATAAAGCAAGAACAATCTGCAGAGATAAAAGCAATGTGCACAAAAGCTGATTGAAACCACACGTGTCCACGAAGATCTGTCGTAGACAAGCACACGCATCATATACCTACATGCACACGCACGCACGCACACAAACACACACACACACACACACACATATATATATATATATATATATATATATATATATATATATATATATATATATATATATTATGTATGTTATGTATGTGTATGTATATATATATATATATATATATATATATATATATATATATATATATATATATATATATATATATACTGTATATATATTTGTCACATACACAATGAATTTTTTATATTCACAAATATCAAGCTAAAAATGTCTTCATAACGAGAGAGAGAGAGAGAGAGAGAGAGAGAGAGAGAGAGAGAGAGAGAGAGAGAGAGAGAGAGAGAGAGAGCCCAAACGAACCGGCGAGAGACATATCATTCCCTAGTTTAAAACGAGGCGAAACGTGACAGGATCGAGTCTCGTAAT
Organism: Macrobrachium rosenbergii; assembly: GCF_040412425.1. Lineage (NCBI taxonomy): Eukaryota > Metazoa > Arthropoda > Malacostraca > Decapoda > Palaemonidae > Macrobrachium > Macrobrachium rosenbergii. The sequence continues at coordinate 72,761,638 of NC_089788.1, read as the reverse complement.
AATCGTATTGACACAACATTACCTGGGAAGGTGTGGCGAGCGCTTCTGATCGAGAAAGTGAGAAGACTTGAAGAGGGATTGATCAGTGTATGTTTAATCGAGGAAGAGGGAATGCGGATCAAATCTTTGTTATACTAGACATTTCTTGACAAAGGGGAAAGGTGGACGAAATATACATGGGTCTAAAAGAAAAAAAATCTTGATACAAAACCAGGAATCACTGTCAAAGAAGTTTGGTGTAAAAGGTCATTTGTCTATTGCAAACAGTCAGTTAGATATGTTTATAATTAAAACAAAGCGTGCGACAGTTTATGCAGACCTAATAATGACTGACTTGGTTTAGAAATAAGAAAAAACAAGTAAAAAATGCGCCGAAATTCTTCGGCGCAATTGAGTTTTCTGTACAGCCGCTACAGCGTATAATCAAGGCCACCGAAAATAGATCTATCTTTCGGTGGTCTCGGTATAATGATGTATGAGCCGCGGCCCATGAAACTTTAACCACGGGCCGGCGATGGCCTGGCCTATATCGTTGCCAGACGCACGATTATGGCTAACTTTAACTTTAAATAAAATAAAAACTACTGAGGCTAGAGGGCTGCAATTTGGTATGTTTGATGATTGGAGGGTGGATGATCAACATACCAATTTGCAGCCCTCTAGCCTTGGTAGCTTTTAAGATCTGAGGGCGGACAGAAAAAGTGCGGACAGAAAAAAGTGCGGACGGACAGAAAAGTCGGCACAATAGTTTTCATTTAAGAAAACTAAAAAAAGGTAAGTTACGTCCCAACGTTTAAATAGACTGATGCCATTGAAAAGAAGTTGCAGAAACAGGTGAAATGGTAAAAAAAAGTACTTGTAAAAGCAGACTGTTGAAGACTAATATCATGAAGAGTCAAGTTATGAAAGTAAACGAAAACCAGCTTGGCGCAGCAGTGAATGTGAGGAGAAATTCCAGAGACAGGTGAAAGAGGGAAAAAAATAATATTCCAAAGGACAGACTGCTGAAAGCTAATGTTAGGAAGAGTAACATTACGAAAGTAAATGAAAACCAAATGAATGAAACGATAAACATTAGGATTTATGGTGGAAGTTGGAAGAAATTCATCCTTACAGGCACTGGGAATGAAAAATACCAGATTACATTAGGATGAGAAATAAAAGGTGTCACAGAATAGTTGAAGGAAGAAAGGTCTTTGCAAAATTCGTGGAAAAAAAGAATGAATCAAAAAGTTGAGCCAACTCTCCTGTATGGAATGGAGGTGTGGATGAGGAATGCACAATGACAGAAAGAAAATGGAGGCTACTGAGATGGGTAATTTGACTGATTTGTTTACAGAGCATTGAGAAAATGGAGACAAGCGAAGCTTTACAGTAAGATGGCTTGAAAACGAGATGTGGACGATGTGTTGACTAGTGACATGAGAAACTGTCCGAGACCCACAGATCTTAAAAAGTTGCTGAAAAAAGGAATGGTTAGAGGGGGTGCAAATTGGTTTGATATTGATCATCCACCCTCCAATCATAGAACATACCAAATTGCAGCCCTAGCCTCAGTAGTTTGACTATTCTATTCACGGTCAAAAGAAGCAATAATCGTGCGTCTGGCAACGATATAGAAAAGGGTACACCAAAGGAATGCCGTGGTTAAAGTTTCAATATAATTATGGGCTTTCAACAATCCCCTTTCAGCTCATACAGCATTTTTATACCGAGACCACCGAAAGATAGATCTACTTTTTCTGGCCTTGATTATACGCTGTACAGAAAACAAATGATTGCGCCGAAAAACACTTGCAGCCCTCGGCGCATTTTTTTACTTGTCTTTAGCCATAAGCTTGATAAAAAACATCACTTATTTATATCAAATCTTCAATTATGGAAACTTCCTGACGATATATATATATATATATATATATATATATATATATATATATATATATATATATATATATATATATACAGTATATATATGTATACATATATATATATATATATATATATATATATATATATATATATATATATATATATATATATATATATATATATATATATATATATACGGAATTTCCAGCACGGCCATTGTGAACAATATGAGGCGAGCACGGGCTCATCCTCATTAAATAAAACCTCCTGTATAAATAATGAGCGAGGCGACGCGTGAATATGAAGTCGCTGATCATGAAATGCCGAAAATATTTTCCCTGTGTTATTACGGCCCGCCGCACTGCGCGAATGTGGACGATTATGAACAAGGCATGAAACGGTCGTATTTTTTATATATGTATATGTATATGTATATATATATATATATATATATATATATATATATATATATATATATATATATATATATATCGACGGGGTAGCGAGGGAAAGCACAGTGCATTTTCATGATTTATTCTGCCGACGTTTCGCAACACGTCTCGGTTGCATTTTCAAGGCTGTAAAAATGTGAACACCATATTACTCGGCATAAAATATTGATTTATTACATTGACATCCCCAGTCAAAGCAATGGCCCGTTTCACTCCGTCTTCCGTTTCTCGGTCTCTGAAGGTTCTTCCATTTTAGTTTCTCTTTGAAGCAGCCCGCAGGGTGGGTGTTTTACTCCGTGGTGTTTTTGTGTTATGTTTCTTCTTTTAGCTGCATGAATTTTATTTTGACCTTTTTTTTTTTATTATTGCTGGTTTATACTACTTTTATTTTGTCTCACTTTAAATATATTGATGTAGCCAGTGATATCAAGATTATTTTACGACTTTTTTTTACATATTTTTTATGTTTCTTACGTTCTTTAGTTTTTTCTTATATCTCTTTGTATTCTACTGTGGTTTTTTTGGAATTTCATTATTCTGCTATATTTTACTTTTACTGGCGATGTCAATAAATCTATATTTTATGACGAAATATTCTAAGAGTTATTACGAGTAATATGGTGTTCACATTTTTACAGCCTTGAAAATGCAACCGAGATATGTTGTGAAACGTCGGCACAATAACTCATGACAATGCACTGCGCTTTTCCTCGTTACCCCGTCGATGTGGTTTGAGCAATGGATCCTGTTATGATTGTGTATATATATATATATATATATATATATATATATATATATATATATATATATATATATATATATATATATATATATATATATATATATATATATATATATATATATATATATATATATATATATATATATTATATATACATACACACAGTGGTCACTGACACATTCATTCTTAACTGCTGAACCGTGGAAAAAAAAACTTATGCAGAAAATTCCGCAACATTAGCGATTCCATACACTTAATCAGATTGCTCATTAGCAGCACATCGAACACCATTACGTACAGTGAACCGCTTATTGCTATCTTTCGCTTTATCTCGCGCTTCAGGATACTATGACCTTTCCTTTCCAGTGCCTCTTTCACACCTCTCAGTTGTATACTTATGAGTCAAGAGTGCTTGAAATATGCCCAAGATGTAGAGAGTAATGCCTTATGAGTCAGGAATGCTCGAAATATGCCCAAGATGTAGAGAGTAATGCCTTATGAGTCAGGAGTGCTCAAAATATACATAGGATGTAGCGAATAATACCTTATGAGTCAGGAAGGCTCAAAATATACCCAAGACGTAGAGAGTAATGCCTTATGAGTCAGGAGTCCTCAAAATATATAATCAAGATGTAAAAAATCATACCTTATGAGTCAGGAGTGTTCAAAATACACCCAAGATGTGGAGAATAATACCTTATGAGTCAGGAGTGCTCAAAATATACATAGGATAGAGAATAATACCTTATGAGTCAGGAATGCTCAAAATATACACAAGACGTATAGAATTCTCTACAGCGAAGTCGATAAATTGACATTACATAACCAACCCTGTAGTATGATTTGAATGACATATCATAATTACGGAAACCCACATCGATCTATTATACCATTCAGCGCCATACAATGGTCTCCAATGCACTGGGGAAATTAGCGTTCTTTCCATAGCGTAGCTAATAAAGGAAAAATCATTTTCATCCAGGATTTTAAGACGGTCTCAAACCTTATTACTCTCTAACACAATCCGAACGGAGGTGGAGCGAGGCACAAAATTAATCAGACGAATCATTAATATGATGGACTGTTAATTACCCGTTCACGAATTAAGTGTTAATAACAGATATTAACAATTTCATTTTAGCGTTATTGGTAACTTTCCGAACCTCCATTATATCGACATTTCATCATAATTTCTGACGAAAACACGGCGCACAGAAATATTACATTATTATTCATCCACATATGAAAAATATTGCAGGGAAGTAATATCGTAATATCCCTTAAATATGTTTCATTTTTTTCATCTCTATTTAGGCAAATTGATAGCATAATTTGCGTAATACCCACTTAAAAGTATTACACATAAAGGGTGTTTATTCAACCAGCAGGAGAGAGAATGAGTTGTAAATATATCCTGTTACAATATGAATGTATGGTTATGCATCAGTATTCAATGAAATGTCTATAATTGCACACACACACACACACACACATATATATATATATATATATATATATATATATATATATATATATATATATATATATATATATATATATATATAAAATATATATATATATATATATAACACACACACACACATGATATATATATATAATATATATATATATATATATATATATATATATATATATATATTTGTAAAACTAACCATATAATAACACCCATATGTTATTTCTTCAACTGTGGTTTTGAAGTGACATATAAATCACGTGTATTTCTGAATTTAACCATATATACATATACATACATACATACATACATATGTATATATATAAATATATATATATATATATATATATATATATATATATATATATATATATATATACATATATATATATATATATAAACAAATAAAGACAAAACCCACGAAGGAAAGAGAAACAATGGAGTGCTGCAAGGCCTTTCGACTTATGGTCCTTTACTTAGTGGACTGAAGAAATATAATGTGTGAGCGCGCGCGCGTGTGTGTGTGTGTGTGCATACGTATATAACTATCAGCATATGCTCGAGTGCACAGTACCATCTCTACTGTTTGACAGGTACTGAGAGATACTTATCACAGGCCTAAGGCCTCAAGTACTTTCTCTCCGGCAAAAATTGGTACTCCCTCTCAACTCTTCACCTTAAATCAATCTAAATATAACCAAACTGCAAATCCCTCTGCATCATGACATGAGATTCAACATTCACGTCGTTTTCTTTTTGATGTTTCAAACTGTCTAAATGAAGAGAATTTAAGTATTAAACCACGTAAAGATACCTAAAGCCTTACTTTATCTCTCGCTACGTATTTGTGACATGGAGAACTTATGTAAATTTTTGCACTGATGATGGAAAAAAGTATTCTAGATTATTTACGCGAAACGTTCCTTTCAAAACGTTTCATATGTACTGTCAGTGAATTTTCAAAGGCTTTCGGGGTCTACTTATATTCGATTTACAGTCTAACAATGCAAAGTTTGTGGAATATATTCTATTATATATTTTGTACATTGATAAGGGGTTACTGTGCCGCTGATAACTCTTTGTCAGTTCGGTTTGTGGACAAGAGTTTCAAAAGCTGCCACCATACATACACAGTTGTTTACTTGTTAAAGTCATTTGGAATTAAACGTTGTAAATAACACAGGTAGCTTTTCTCAGCAGGGGCTTCTTAGAAAGGTTCCTGGAATTAATTATGTGTCACAGTAGTATGTTAAAAATGGGTAATTTTTCAGAAAACGTCAGTATAATACATTTTTAATACAAAAAAAAAAAAAAATTGTCTTCTTCTTCTTAGTATTCTATAATGCTGTTGCTGTTGTGTTGTTCTTTTGACTACTATTTTTTATGATTATGTTCTCTTATTTAATTTCTCCTTTATATACATGTATATTTTTTCTTCCTCTTCATTATTATTATTATTATTATTATTATTATTATTATTATTATTATTATTATTATTATTATTATTCTCCTTTATATATGTATATATTTTTTCTTCCTTTTCAATATTATTATTATTATTATTATTATTATTATTATTATTATTATTATTATTATTATTATTATTATTATTATTATTATTATTGACATTATAACGTTAGCACTGATGAGGAACACCGTTCAAGTGTTCGAAAGTCTTTGTTTTTTTTTTTACCTAGTAATACATTTACTTTAAAATTGTGGATTTTTATTACACAGATTGGTTTTCACGAAATTGTGAATTTCTTAGCATTATTATTATTATTATTATTATTATTATTATTATTATTATTATCATCCAATGCCAATCATTTGTAAAGCTTTATGAAATATGAAAGAGGTTACCTCCAAAGTCCTCTGATTGTCTGACAAAGTGATTGTTACACTGCTCTATTTTAATGGTCAAGAAACCACAAATGTAGAAGACGTTTTCAAAAGGTCAAGACACATCTCTCTTAATATAATCAAGTTAAAAATTAACATTTCAAGGTATTGGGAATCTCATAAAAACCAGTACAATATGCGCCGAAGTTTCTTCGGCGCAATCGAGTTTTCTGTACAGCGTATAATCAAGGCCACCGAAAATAGACCCATCTTTCAGCGGTCGCGGTATAATGCTGTATGAACTGCGGCCCATGAAACTCTCAGCCGGCCGTGGTGGCCAATGTTGGTGCGTTGCCAGACGCACGATTATGGCTAACTTTAACCTCACATAAAATAAAAACTACTGAGGCTAGAGGGCTGCAATTTGGTATGTTTGATAACTGGAGGGTGGATGATCAACATATTCAATTTGCAGCCCTCTAGCCTCAATAGTTTTTAAGATCTGGGGGCGGACAGAAAAAGCGCGGACGGACAGACAAAGCCGGAACAATAGTTTTCCTTTACAGATAACTAAAAATGGACTGTTTAACGTCGTCGAACTTCTCAGTTCCAGAGGTCCTTTATTCCTCACATCGTTGGACTGTTGGAACAGCCTCCCTACTGTGGATGTCGTTAAATCGGAACTTCAGAAGTTCAAGCGAGGGTGCAATGCACTGCTACCTTAATACAATTCTCCTTGTATTTTAATCCTTTACATACATTTTTATCTAGTTATTACTTTGTCAATTCATTTTTCCTTTATTAATAAGTGATCTCCTCTTTCTGTATTTCCCATTACCTTCTTTATCTTCTTTCGAATGAAAACCATATTCTTCGGAAGCCCGAATTTCGAGTCAGTGGCCCCTGTGATCTCGCTCCAGCTGAATAGGGTCCATCTTCTGAACAATAATAATATAATTTACAATTGATCATGTTCTCGGAGTGATTTGAAACCGGAAGTGACGTAGTTTGTGGCATTAGACGGCGTTCGACACTGTGCTGTACTGTCAAGAATATTAGAAGATTGAGCTGAAACAGTTTTTTAGAAAACTGAATAACTGTTACATGTGAATCGTGCCTCAGACTGCTAAGAGTGAACGGGATATTTATTGAAGATGCCATAATGAAACACTCGGAACCTTTTCTGCCTCAGCGAAGCTAATAATAATAATTAATAATAATAACTAAGCAGTAATAATAATAATAATAATAATAATAATAATAATAATAATAATAATAATAATAATAATAATAATAATAATAATATATATCTATATGTATTTATTTATAAATATATATATATATATTTTTAGATATATATATACTGTATATATACATACTGTATATATATATATAATAATATAATATATATAATAATAATATAATATATATATATATATATATATATATATATATATATATATATATATATATATATATATTAATTTAATACACACACACACACACATATATATATATATATATATATATATATATATATATATATATATATATATATATATATATATATATATATATATATATATATATATATATATATATACATATACATCCTATCATTCTCACAAACAGTAATACTGCAACAACACAAACATTCATTAAAGCCTAAACATCCTTTCACTTGCAAAGCAATCTTCCACGGCATAAAATCCCTACGTGTAGCTCTGAAAACAAGAAATAGAAAACAAAAACCCAATAAAATAAAGATTAATCAACAAACACACAAATGCACACGTCCATAAACAAACAAAAGCAAAAAAACAAAGGCCATTTTCCGTAGCAGAAAGATGTTTACAACGGTGGAAGGGTTCGTCGCAATTAGATCCTCATTTTTTCCCCTGGGAGCGAATAAAACTCCGCGCGAGAGTTCAAAGGCGCAAAGTGTCATTGAAATTGGTGCCCAAATATGTAATATCCTTTTATCCCTTCTGATACGCATATTCTCCCTCGCCCTACACACACAAACATGCAATTCAAGTTTCAGGTTCGTTCATTATTGCTGACAATATATACGTGGGGCATCCAAGGATATCTTTTGCTATTTACATACTATGCAGATTAGGGTTACGGAAACTTTCTCTTGCAGCACAGTTCATTTTGGGAGAGAGAGAGAGAGAGAGAGAGAGAGAGAGAGAGAGAGAGAGAGAGAGAGAGAGAGAGAGAAGGAACGCCTTCGTTTAAGGTTTTAACATTTGTAGACTACAAATTGGTGTTCAAATGGGTGTATGACCTACTTTTTAACCGTTGAAAATAGTGATATGTCATATTTTTAAAATTTTATTTCTTAAATTTATGTTGAGTTCATTAAAATTCACTTTCTTTTTCTTTTCATATATATATATATATATATATATATATATATATATATATATATATATATATATATATATATATATATATATATATATATATATATAAATATTATACACATATATACTGTATATATATAAATTTTATATATATATATATATATATATATATATATATATATATATATATATATATATATATATATATATATATATACACACACAGTTCATTCAAGGTCCTGAGCCTTGCCCCAAAAGGCCCCGGCATTTAACCTGACGCATGTTCCCGCATGCAAAACTGCGAGGTTGCCATTTTGCAAGCAAATGAAAGCATCGTGAATCGTGAACTTTGGAAGTTGGGAGTCGGGAGGGATTACTTCCAAACTTCATAATGAGACATCGCGGGGAATATCAGAGCACCTCCGAGATGCCGAGGCGAGAGAAGAAGTTTAAACAATATTGGAAAAATAATTCTTTAGGAAAGCAGTTTTGAATGCCGCCGTGGTCTCTTAAAAAGAAACGGCGATCATTAGCAGGGGTTCTTGAAGATGTAGTGACATTATATCTTGAAGATGTAATGACATATTTGGAGATATAATGACACTGTATCTTGTAGATATAATGTCATTATATCTTCCAGATATAATGTCATCATACCTTCAAAATATAATGGCATATCTTTAAGATATGACATTATACCTTTAAGATACACTGGCATTATACTTGACATCTTTAAAGATGTCAATATAATGACATTATATCTTGGATATAATGCCATTATATCTTGAAGATACAGTGACATTACATCTTTATGATATAATCTTTCGGTGGTCTCGGTATAATGCTGTATGAGCCGCTGCCCATGAAACTTTAACCACGGTCCGGTGGTGGCTATCCTATATCGTTGCCAGGCACGATCATGGCTAACTTTAACTTTAAATAAAATAAAGACTACTGAGGCTAGAGGGCTGCAATTTGGTCTGTTTGATGATTGGAGGGTGGACGATCAACATATCAATTTGCAGCCCTCTAGCCTCAGTAGCTTTTGAGATCTGAGGGCGGACGGAAAAAATGCGGACGGACAGACAAAGCCGGCGCAATAGTTTTCTTTAACAGAAAAGCAATTTTGTAGACATATTTAGAATGAAGAATAATACTAGTTTTTTGTGTGTGTGTTTTTTTTAAAAGAAAGCAATTCCATACAAATAATAATGATTCAGAAACAGCGACCACTGAAGTCAGAATTGGCTAAAAATAAAAATATTCCCACGAAGTAAATAAAGATAAAGGACAAAGAAATCAATTCCATACCGACAGTAATTTGGAAAGAGCGACCATCGAAGACATCCAGACTCGCCCAAAATATATCCCCACAAAAAGAAAAAAAAAACTGAAACGCCGTATTCCCACGATAATGAATACCCGAGAGAGAGGACAGAGTTTATGATAAATGTATCCCCTTGACATAAATAAATCAATAAAAACATAAGTGTATGATCAATATATCCCCTTGAAATAAATAAATCAATAAAAAAAAGTGTATGATAAATATATCCCCTTGAAATAAATAAATCAATAAAAAAATAAGAGTATGATCAATATATTCCCTTGAAATCAATAAATCAATAAAAAAACAGGTGTATGATAAATATATCCCTTGAAATAGATAAAAAAAGAAAAAAATAATGTATTTCCATGATATACATATCCATATACCCCCTTGAAATCAATAAAAAAAGAAAAAAATAATGTATTTCCATAATACATATCCATATATCCCCCTGAAATCAATAAAAAAAGAGAAAAAAATATATTTCCATGATAATACATATCAGTGAGAGCGGATAGAGTAAAGAGTATGATAAATATATTTCCTCAAAATAAAAAAAAAAAAAAAAAACTTGAAACGCCGTATTCCCATGATAATGAATCCCCGGCGATCGAGAGAGAGAGAGAGAGAGAGAGAGAGAGAGAGAGAGAGAGAGAGAGAGAGAGACAGCGGACAGAGTAAAGTGTATGAGACCTGATGTTTGGTAAAATGGGATTCGGAGATCAGACGATAACGCCCGGCGCTGCTCGATTCCCGAACGAAGAAAAACGCCTCCGGCCTCTGACAGCCTTGTTAAGGAAGGCGGCATAAAAGCCGTGCTATTAAACACACCGAGGGGGAGGGGGAGGAGGAGGAAAAGGAGGAGGAGGAGGAGGAAGTGGAAGAGGACATGAGAAGAAAGAAGGATGGAGGAGGAGGAGGAGGAGGAGGAGGAGGAGGAGGAGGAGGAGGTGGCGGACGAGGAAGAAGGGAGGAGGAGGACGAGGAGGAGGAGGAGGAGGAGGGAGGAGGAGGAGGAGGAGGAGGAGGGGGACGGGAAAGAAGGATGGAGGAGGAGGACGAGGAGGAGGAGGAGGAAGGGAAAGATGGATGAGGAGTCTGACGAGGAGGAGGAGGAGGAAAGGGAAGAAGAAGAGGAGGAGGAGGAGGAGGAGGAGGAGGAGGAGGAGGAGGAGGAGGAGGAGGAGGAGGAGGAGGAGGAGGAGGAGGAGGAGGAGGAGGAGGTGATTTAGGTTTTCGCTAAGCCATGAAAGAGGCGAGAGATATGGAGTCCCACTCGCAAATGAAATCCCGGCTTCAGCCGACGCGAGTCGTGACGAGGGAAAAGTCGAAGAAAAACTAACAAGTGTGTGTGTGTGTGTGTTTTTATCTTCAACTTAATGTGATAGCTCGAAATTAACTAAAAAAAAAAAAACCTGACCTGGAGTATGTTTGCTGATGCGAGTAGAAATCGTAGTATTTTCCCATATCTTATCTCTGTCCTGTAGAGCAACTCATTTGGTAATAAGAGAAAAACATCTCTATTCTATGCAGCAACTCATTTGGCAGTGAGAGAAAACATCTCTATCCTATACAGCAACTCACTCGGTAATGAGAGAAAAACATCTCTATCCTATACAGCAACTCACTTGGCAATGAGAGAAAAACATCTCTGTCCTATGCAGCAACTCATTTGGTAATGAGAGAAAAACATCTCTATCCTATACAGCAACTCATTTGGCAGTGAGAGAAAACATCTCTGTCCCATACAGCAACTCATTCGGTATTGAAAGAAAAACATCTCTATCCCAAACAGCAACTCATTTGGTAAGGAGAGAAAAACATCTCTATCCTATACAGCAACTCTTTTGGTAGTGAGAGAAAAACATCTCTATCCTATACAGCAACTCATTTGGTAATGAGAGAAAAACATCTCTATCCTATACAGCAACTCATTTGGTAATGAGAGAAAAACATCTCTATCCTATACAGCAACTCATTTGGTAATGAGAGAAAAACATCTCTATCCTATACAGCAACTCATTTGGTAATGAGAGAAAAACATCTCTGTCCTATACAGCAACTCATTTGGTAATGAGAGAAAAACATCTCTATCCTATACAGCAACACATTTGGTAATGAGAGAAAAACATCTCTATCCTATACAGCAACACATTTGGTAATGAGAGAAAAACATCTCTATCCTTTACAGCAACTCATTTGGTAATGAGAGAAAAACATCTCTATCCTATACAGCAATTCATTTGGTAATGAGAGAAAAACATCTCTATCCTGTACAGCAACACATATGGTAATGAGAGAAAAACATCTCTATCCAATACAGCAACACATTTGGTAATGAGAGAAAAACATCTCTATCCTATACAGCAGCTCACCTGGTAATGAGAGCAAAACATCTTTGTACTGTACAGCAACACATTTGGTAATGAGAAAAAACCTCTATCCTATATAGCAACTCATTTGGTAATAAGAGAAAAACATCTCTAAACTAAACAGCAACTGATTTGGTAATGAGAGAAAACATCTCTGCCCTATACAGCAACTCATCTGGTAATGAGAGAAAAACATCTCTATCCTATACAGAAACTCATTTGGTAATGAGAGAAAAACATCTCTATCCTATACAGCAACTCATCTGGTAATGAGAGAAAAACATCTCTATCCTATACAGCAACTCACTTGGCAATGAGAGGACAACAATAATTTTTTTATATATATATTTTAATTTAATAAAACTAATGCAACTGAGGAATGAACCGGAAAAACTGTGCTGGAATATATTTGCTGATGCTCGTAGAAAACTCAGCATTTTCTCATATCCTATATATCCTAAATATATCCTACAGGAACCCATTTGGCCTACACTTCATTCAAGGGTTCAAAGTCCAATTGAAATGGATTATTTCTTCATTCTTTTATTTCTGGAATATCGTTACAGAAATTCTGGTTTGAAGTACAAGCATAGAGTCCTTTACAACTTTACTCTGTATAAAACGATTTCTTTCGTGAATCCTATTATTCATTAGTTTTTTTATTTTACTACAATTCTGTGAGGTTCCCAATATACAGCAACGTTGAATGCAAACAATTATTAATCATAAAAACGATTACGAATCATAAATAAATGATGGAAAAAATATTTGAATTAGCGCAACCATTTGCACCAGAATGGCACTGATGATTTTTATAGTCAGAGAAAATAAAAATATCTAAATAAATAATTCATGAAAAAAAAACCACCTCCCTTCTCACTGATTTCCCTAACACAGCTTTAAGCTTCCGTCTCTCTCTCTCTCTCTCTCTCTCTCTCTCTCTCTCTCTCTCTCTCTCTCTCTCTCCAACAAGTGTTTTATGATTGCACTGCCAACCATATTCCCACTGGAAGTGCTTGCTATCTTTCGCTTGGGTTGCTTCGCAAGCACCTTTGAATTCAGCCTGCTTTGCTTTTTTTTTCTTCTTTTTTTTTGTCTTTCGTGTTACCAGGATGACGTAAAAAAAATAGAAAAAATAAAAAAAAAACTTCCGGGAGGATTTCGGCGAAATGCTCTGGTGGGAATTTCCGCATTGGGGAGAGGAGATCAAGAAAAACAATCTGAAATGAAAAAAGAAATAAAAAATATATATAAATATTCTGAATGCGATCCGAATCAGGATCTGATGGCGTGAGGGAGGCGCATTTCTGGAAAAAGATTTATGGGCGAATTTTGATCAGGCCGTAATATTATTTCCGGAGATAAGGTCCCGGGTCGATAATATAAGGGTATTCTCGGAAAGTCCCTGCAAGATCAAGCTTGGAATACAGCGGTTTCCATGGCTAACAAAACCCGGATCCGATCCGATG